>NW_025765059.1:1800000-2187028 GCF_003918875.1 Haliotis rubra
ATATTCTCGTCGAAGGCTGTGTGGGCTATCGTGGCTGCCCACTTCGCCCAGGACTGGGGCTCCTTCACCATCATGACCTGCCTCCCGCAGTACATGAAGCAGGTACTCAGGTTTAATATTGAACAGGTGGGTACAACAATCACCACGCATGCGTGTTCTATGCTGCAATTTGGTTTTTCTGAAAGAATATTTTACTGTGTATCTAGAATATAAAGATGACGGAATTATGAAATGGTTACGGGAATTTTTGTTAATTATTAATATATACTGACGTACATTAGAAAGTACACACTGGTGTTTTGGGACTATTTCCATTAAAACCATAAACATTTGCTAGCAATGTTGTAATTGGGTACAATATCTGTGATGTTTTGGAAACACTTGCACAATATTTGTGACACGGCAGAATTAAAACACTTTTTAAATATTAATGCTGTTTTAAAGAAAATATTTTACCAAAGAATCAGGTGTGTACTTTCTTTTGAACGCCAGTTTATTTGTTGTTCTTGTTGATTTGTTTCTACGCCGCAATCACACGAATGACGAAGAAATATTGTTTTGTTCTATTTCTTCTTTTTGGGGGACGGAGGGAGGAATATTGAGCTGGCTAAATTTCCAATATGGATTCCAAACTGTTATTCAGTAATTTAGTTTCTAAACACATTCAGTCCTGAGAAAAACAAATTTTATTTTGTGAAAATAATCCAAAATTCGATAAGATTGACCAATGGTTGTTCCGTGTTTGTTATGGTCAGCAGGCGGAATAAAAAAAACTCCTGGATAAAACCATTCCTCCATGTTTGAAGGGACTATCAATGAATTCATTCATTCATTCAATCTCAGGAAAATGATATTCGATGGTGGTGTATTTCATCACCTTAAGTGTGCAGTATTTCCTCGACTTTTTACCGCCTCGTACCATTCTGATAATGTCTGCCCGTCCTGCCTGATTGTCAGTTTTCAAGTGTGTATACTTTCTGGTTTTCGAAAGTGTATAATATCACTAATTGAGGGAATCGTGGCGTTTTCAAAACATCGAGTGATGAACAACGTGTTGTTTCCTCATTTTAAGAAACAATTATCATGTATTTTAACTCTGTGTAAGACAGTTTTTCGTTGATGGCAGAATGGTCTGTTGTCGTCATTGCCTTACGTGACGCTGTGGCTCATCAACACCATCTGTGGACAAGTAGCAGATGTCATAAGGCGAAAGGGATTCCTGTCCACTAAAAACACACGGAAACTGATGAATTCCATAGGTGAGACAGTAACGGCTGTATGTTTGATGATGTGACTTGGTACGGGTATCTTACGCTATATGCGTAAATGTGAGGCAGTAACAGCTGTATGTTTGATGATGTGACTTGGCACGGTATCTTACGCTATATGCGTTAATGTGAGGCAGTAACGGCTGTATGTGTGATGATGTGACTTGGCACGAGTATCTTACGCTATATGCGTAAATGTGAGGCAGTAACGGCTGTATGTGTGATGATGTGACTTGGCACGAGTATCTTACGCTATATGCGTAAATGTGAGAGGCAGTAACGGCTGTATGTGTGATGATGTGACTTGGCACGAGTATCTTACGCTATATGCGTAAATGTGAGGCAGTAACGGCTGTATGTGTGATGATGTGACTTGGCACGAGTATCTTACGCTATATGCGTTAATGTGAGGCGGCAGTAACGGCTGTATGTGTGATGATGTGACTTGGCACGAGTATCTTACGCTATATGCGTTAATGTGAGAGGCAGTAACGGCTGTATGTGTGATGATGTGACTTGGCACGAGTATCTTACGCTATATGCGTAAATGTGAGGGCAGTAACGGCTGTATGTGTGATGATGTGACTTGGCACGAGTATCTTACGCTATATGCGTAAATGTGAGGCAGTAACGGCTGTATATGTGATGATGTGACTTGGCACGAGTATCTTACGCTATATGCGTAAATGTGAGGCAGTAACGGCTGTATGTGTGATGATGTGACTTGGCACGAGTATCTTACGCTATATGCGTTAATGTGAGGCAGTAACGGCTGTATGTGTGATGATGTGACTTGGCACGAGTATCTTACGCTATATGCGTAAATGTGAGGCAGTAACGGCTGTATGTGTGATGATGTGACTTGGCACGAGTATCTTACGCTATATGCGTAAATGTGAGGCAGTAACGGCTGTATGTGTGATGATGTGACTTGGCACGAGTATCTTACGCTATATGCGTAAATGTGGAGGCAGTAACGGCTGTATGTGTGATGATGTGACTTGGTATGAGTATCTTACGCTATATGCGTTAATGTGAGGCAGTAACGGCTGTATGTGTGATGATGTGACTTGGCACGAGTATCTTACGCTATATGCGTTAATGTGAGGCAGTAACGGCTGTATGTGTGATGATGTGACTTGGCACGAGTATCTTACGCTATATGCGTTAATGTAGAGGCAGTAACAGCTGTATGTGTGATGATGTGACTTGGCACGAGTATCTTACGCTATATGCGTTAATGTGAGGCAGTAACAGCTGTATGTGTGATGATGTGACTTGGCACGAGTATCTTACGCTATATGCGTAAATGTGAGGCAGTAACGGCTGTATGTGTGATGATGTGACTTGGCACGAGTATCTTACGCTATATGCGTAAAATGTGAGGCAGTAACGGCTGTATGTGTGATGATGTGACTTGGTATGAGTATCTTACGCTATATGCGTTAATGTGAGGCAGTAACGGCTGTATGTGTGATGATGTGACTTGGCACGAGTATCTTACGCTATATGCGTTAATGTGGAGGCAGTAACGGCTGTATGTGTGATGATGTGACTTGGCACGAGTATCTTACGCTATATGCGTTAATGTAGAGGCAAGTAACGGCTGTATGTGTGATGATGTGACTTGGTACGGGTATCTTACGCTATATGCGTAAATGTGAGGCATGCGCATAGCTTTGGTACTATGTCAAACATGTGGGTACGAATTAATCCCAGATACAGTCAAATATCGTTGTGTCGAACTTACGGTTGTCTGGAAGGAAAAGCTTGACCAATGGCTGAGTCATTCTTTAGTCATCATGTTGCAGTTGTGTCGAAGCTCGGATGACTCGATGTATCTCCCACGTTCCTTCCTACTTAAAAGGCTTGTTTATGCGGCGAAAATATACACATGTGCAAATTTGCATACATGAGTAAATTTACATAGGGAGTGTAATTTGCTAGGGTGAGCAATTTGCTATGCGTTCATACGGACTTTAGGCAAAGCGGTAGTAAATCTTGATAATAGTTCATTTCTGCACTAGCAATGGATGGAGTAAGACGTGCGATAAGAAGAAGGTATAGGCATTTCCCATATTACATCAGTGTTGGTCTGATACTGGGATGTTCCAATGATCGAACTTCTAGAAGAAAGCCAAGATCAAGTCATTGGTATACGGAAGTTGTTGGTAAACATTTCACTGATGCCGAATGGTTAGAAAATTTTAGAATGCGAAGAGAAACGTATGAATTGATCTGCACTCGACTAAACGATGAGCTCTCTCCCTCTGAACATACAGTTGAGGAACCACTGGATGTGAAGAAAAAGGTTGCTATAACAATCTACTGGATGGCTTCCTCCGCAGAATATAGAACTGTGGCCAACCTTTTGGTGTCGGGAAGGCAAACCGTATGTATCTGCGTCCATCAAGTGTGTGAAGCCATCATGAAGCTTCTCCTGACTGAATAGGTCAGGTTCCCCAGGGAGACGCATTGAAGGATGTTATCAGGGGCTATGAGGAGCGTTGGGGATTTCCAAACTGTGTAGGATCTATAGATGGCAGTCACATCCCTATCATAGCTCCTAAATATTCACACGGTGACTACCTGAACAGGAAAGGTTTCTATTCTCTTATCCTTCAAGGGGTATGTGACCACAACCAGATGTTTACAAACATCAATATTGGCTAGCCAGGCAGAGTGCATGACGCCCCGTGTCTTTGTGAACTCAGACATTTATTTCCTTGGTGATGATGGTTCTCTCTTACCAAACTGGTCGAAGAACGTCGGAAATACACAGATGCCCTTGGTGATGCAGCATACCCCTTAAAGTCATGGTTATTGAAGCCCTACACTGGTAGAGCTAACCTCACTCCAGCTCAGAGTACCTTCAACTATCGACTCAGCCGAGCCAGGATGACGATTGAAAACGCGTTTGGTCGCTTGAAGGGACGCTGGCGGTGTTTGCAGAAGAGGATGGACGTTGACGTCGAATTTGCCTGCACGGTAATTACATGCTGTGTTGTCCTCCACAACATTTGCGAGAGTGTACGTGACCTCTACAGGGAGGATTGGGACACCGAAGAAGACGAAGAAGAAAATGACTACCAACTGGATGTACAGGATGGGGGCGACGAAGGGATCCAATGTGCGAAAGCTCTGCGTGATGAAATCGCGCTGGCTTTCTGCAACAATGTGTTTTAAAGACATTATTCATTTGTGAAGACATTTACTTTGAGTAAACCATGTATAGTTCATATTGGTGATTATTGTAAACATTTAAACTTGTACATGCACGTGTTTCAAAAATTCAAATTAAAGTATTTTGTGAAGATGTAAGCAATCCTTTTCTTTTATGTCAACACACCAATACAATATTGCAACACATTGACCATAACCTCAGAGAACAATTTGAGATGACGTTTTGCATTAGCTATAATACACACTTTCGATAGCCTCAAAACCAGAATCATGATTTTCGAAACGGTAAGATACGCAAACATTTGACGTTATTAGTGAATGACAAGTCATGGTTTCAACAGCATTATCCTCAAAGCTGTAAGGATAATTACGAGAGCTTTCAGTAATTATTCAAAGCTGGTAACAGAGGGTGAAACCATCCTTTTCTTCTTTTCGGAAAAAGTGAAATGTGCACTAAATCTAAAAATCCTTTATTCATAAAGAGAACATGAATTATTACAAGGCTTATATCTAGATGCTGTCTAGATTGCTCAAATGAACATTGTGATTACAGCAGCACTAAGAATATGGCTGGACAAACACCAGAACGGAAACGTCTCAAGACACACACTGGAACTAACTCGAAGGATGAAATGGAAACCAAACGCCAATGAACTTCATGGCGGTTCATGAAAAAACAGAATTGAGCAATAGTTAAAATAATCATGAATGTATCATTTTATAGTCTTGTGTCATTCATGAAGTCTACAAATTGTAGAAACTTGTTCCGTCTTCAGTATCAGTTATCCAGAATCGTCATTTTGAAGATTGTTGGTTGACTGTCGAGGAATAGCGTGATGAAGGGCCCGGACCTCTTACCGATTCACCTCCATCATACTAGAGCTGTACGACCCGTGCTGTATGGGACAGGTGGGGGCTGTTGTCCTGTCCCCATTACAGCTCTCATAATCATATTCATCATGGTGAACTGGTGCTGTCTCTCTTCCCTTTACGCTTCTGTCTTTCATCTGATTCGATCTTGGCTTTCTCGACATCAAACTTTTTGGCGTTCAAGTTCTATTTTCTGGCGTTCCAGGTCAAGAACCTTATCATCATCAGCTCTCTCGTTTGCTGCACTAAATCCATCCATCGCAGATTTCAGTGCTACTTCATCCTCGTCTTCCGAGCTCTTTTCTTCTCGCTTTTTCACCTTTTCATTTCCCCTTCAGTGGATTCCTTTCTTTTATTCTTTCTGCTTTCCGTGTCAGATGCATCCTTTTCATCCCTTTCAATTTCATTATCAGCAAGAGGTGTAATGTCAGCACAACTGTCACCAACAGCCTGTGTGTTTTGCCTGTGCTGTATCATCAGGTTCACAAGAATCCCCTCCTTCATCTTCGACTTTCTTGGTCAATGTATCTATAACCTTCAGAGGCGACGAGCTGGTCTGGTACCAGAATGGCGTCCAGTTCTTCAAAAACTTACAAAGTTTCCTTCCTTTTCCACTTTTCTTCAGGTTTGATTTACACTCTCTGTATGTCCTCTTTAAGGTATGGATTCTCACTTTACATTGGTCTGTTTGAATCCTTTTGTACCCATTTCCGTCGCGACAGTATTGTACACCGAAACATTGTTGCTTTGGGGTTTTCAGTAATTCCTCTATACTGTTATCTTCCCATATTGCCAATAGGCATTTTGTTTCCTCGTCATTCCAAGCGGAACCGCGTCTTTTGGCACCGCCGAGTTTCTTTCCGGTTCGCCATTGTCGTGTGTCTGTTTTTAATGGAAGCCAGACATCAACTGAGCAGATATGTCACCAATAAGGCGCGTAAAAGTATAGGCGGGAAAACTACCAAAATAGCCATTATGAAATCGAGCGGGAAAAATACTCACCCCTGAGTAAATTTGCTATGCGTTTATACGACCAGATTTGCTTAGGGTAGCAAAAATAAGCATTTACTCACCGGTAGTAAAACATTTGCACCCTGGCCTAGGCCAGGAGTATTTAATTGCGTTTATACGACCACGACGGTGATTATATGTGTGGTATATCAGGCCTTTAGACACGATATTATATGAGGAAATATGAGATAATGTTAAGGAATATATATATATCATATAATGTGAGGAGATTTGAGTATATGTGAGTTAATATGATTAAATATGAGTATTTGTGAGGAAATGTGAGATATGTGAATACATGTGAGATAATTCTATTATTGAAAAGCTCTTTATGTAACCGTTGGTGAGTTGGGTTTAACGTCGCAGTGAAGATTATCGATTTTATGTGATGTGCGCGTCATGAATCTTAGAAATAAGAAACAAGAATATGTTATGGATGATGATCTGTCGATGAAATATTTAGGAAAAATATGTCCAAAAGCTCCTTATATGGTCATATTTTACGCATCTGATACAGCGATTGTAAACAATGACCGAACCCCTCCCCACGTGTTGACAGGTTTGATGCTCCCGGCGGTTGTCATGGTTGGCATCGGGTACTCTGGTTGCCACCCGATGTTGACGGTGGCGCTGTTGTGTCTCGGGGTCGGGATTACAGGGTTCACCATGGCGGGATACAGCGTCAACCATCTCGATATTGCTCCACATTTTGCAGGTAAAGTAGAACGGTTTATAAACAACTTTCATAACAACGTATGGGGAAACATATTGTAACTGAGATCAACAATGTGGGTGTTCTTCTGTTAGGGATGAAACAAGCGTATTAGACATATGAATAAGGACTCGAGTAAGTGAGTGAGTGAGTGAGTGTATAACCATGAAGGGATAGGGCGTAGGGAGGACAGAGGGGTGTGTGTGAGTAGGAGAGTATCGTTTCATGATTCTTAACTGTTCTCTGCAAAACATGCCTTCTTTCTAAAACAGGCAATGGGCTAGAAATGGTACGGGATGAAGGAGAGTAATTCAAATTCTACATCTTGTAAGCACGGCTTTCAGCATCCCTTGAATATCGGTAAAACGTCATCAACCACCATTGAGTGTCATCACCATTTTAACGTCAATCTAACGTTATCATAAGGGTAAGGGAGACAACTCATTTTACTTAGACCATGGGACTGCCGAAATGGCGTTAGCAATGCCAATCCAACATTGAGGCTGGTTTGTAATTCGCCTTCCGATTTGTTTTTTGTGGAACAATAAAAGAAAACGTTAGCGGATGTTCTTTGTCAATAACATTTGCTGCGCCTTTAAAGGGTCAACCCTTTTCTATCATAGGTATTCTCATGGGCATCACCAATTCTTTTGGTACAACCACTGGTTTTATTGGCCCGAGTATAGTCGGCGCTCTCACCAACAACAATGTAAGTATATGAATACGTGCATCATGTCTTATGTGACAGTCACCAAGTGTGTTACAGCTACATCACAGCGACAAGTAACCGGGCAAGCAAGGGGTTGACAGCATGAACACAGATATGTCAACTTGATAATCCATGGAGTCAAAATAGACACCAAGGTTTTTTACCCGGGATGAGAAATCTATAACATAGTTACCAATCACTAGTTTTAAGTTCATGTCAGTTGACATCTGAAGCTATTGCTTAGAGCCAACCAACATAGCCTCAGTTTTTCCATTGTTAACTGCGATCTGAAAGCAGATTCTTTTTGAAAACTCCTTCTTATAGACTGGCCTCTTATGGAAAGCGTTCTTTCAGTGTTTGTGCTCCATCGCTGTGGAATGAACAACCCCTCGCCTTAAAACTGTCCCCATCAGTTGCTGTGTTCAAATCACATCTTAAAACGCATCTCTTTTCACTGCACTATTAACTCTATTCAAACATTATTATTATTTTGTTGCGCTTTGAGCACCCACTTAGTGGTTGGATTTAGCGCTATATAAATTTCCATTATTATTATTATTATTAGATATGAGCAGGCGGGGCACTGTTCACCATACTTTCCACCTAATCCTCTTACGTCAACCGTGCGGACTTGGAGACTCCACATGGAATTAGAAGTTTCGAAATGAAAGTTTAAAAAAAAAAAATAAATAAAAAACAGTATTGAACTTTATAGAAACTTTATTTAAAACTGAGGATTTGATGGGCTAGACTTGGCACTGAAATTGGGAAATGTGTGTGATCGGTACGTGACTGCAGAGCCTTCAGTGCCAGGTAGTCAGCTTGGGGTTTATAACACATGTTATATATACTCATGCCAATAATGGTTGCCGACCGCCTCCGTGGTGTAGTGGTTAGAGCGTCCGCCCGGAGAGCGGAAGGTCGCGGGTTCGATCCCCGACCGCATCATACCAAAAGACGTTAAAATATGGTACTTGTTGGTCCCTGCCTGGCGCTCGGCATTAATGGGTACAACAAGGACTGGTCGGCTCGGAGTCAGTATACTGTGTCTGAGTGGGGTATTCATGCTTCACTGCGGCATGGTATCTCAGTGGGCTAGCACTATAAAACCAGCTTAAGTCTGGGCTAGTACAAGCAGCCGCACATACACATACACACGCATGCACGTCGTTATATGAGCGAAATATTCTCAAGCACGACGTTAAACCCAATTTCACCTCACCCAATAATGGTTGTCACCCCCTTCAATTTTTTTTATTGGAGAGGGTGTGTGGGATGGGGGTTTGGGGTGTGTGTGGGGTTGGGGTGGGGAGAGGGGTGACAACCATTAATGGCATGAGTATATGAGGTTATACTTTCTCACTACAGTTTCTAGAACTATTGTTGGGTTGAGTCTAATCCAGAATTCGAGACCACAGTCTCAGAGTGAGGCACCTAGTCGCCAGCACACAAGGTCAGCCATCTAACCCACTCAGCCACCGCAAGTGTGTGTGTGTACTCCTGGTCGGATGAGGGTGTTAAATCATTTTTGTTAACATGCATTGACTGGAATTAGCGCAATAATTTATTATTTTTGTTATTTATATTAGGTCGTCAATAATAATGGTGAGTCGTTAAACAACGAACACGCTGATAAAGTAAACACAGAAATAACAATCATTTTCATCTACCCTGACTGTATTGCATTCCAGGCAACAGCATCACAATGGCGGATCGTGTTCTTCATCACGGCAGCATTGTTCCTCATCGGAGGGGTGCTGTTCGCGATTTTTGCCCAGGGTGAGGAACAGCTGTGGTCGATAATGGCGACAAAAGGGGTGCACCTACCTCGTGTGCTGAATCTAGAAAAAGGTGATGATGACAGAGACTCTGGTATCGAGGAAAGCATGGACAGGGGTGGAACAGTGCGCTGACCGCTTGACCCACCCGAGATGTGTAATTGTACTGTGATGGACTTCGGTCAGTGTTGATCATCGGCGTTCCCACAAAACCCGTCGCCAGGAACGGTTTTGAGCGCCTTTGAACTCAGATTGCTATGCATGTGGCCATAATAGTGCAGTGTCGAGTGGGAACAGGACATACTTTGTGGATATTATAGATGTTCGTATGGCCACGGAATATTGGTCAGATACAACCTGGATTACGTTGTGGCTTGTGGTCCTGTATACTTCACGTAGGTTACTGATGAGGCGTGGTTTAGAAATGTTGTTCGCGGAAAATAGTTTGATGGATGACTGTGGTGTGTTTCTCATCGCCTTACTGCCGACCCCACCCAAAAACTTTTTTCATTCCAACACCGCCGACTCGAACCTAAAACGTACCGCCTCGAGATGCTTGAAATGTCTTCGCCGATGCTGATGAACACGCTCCTTGGTAGCACTTTCCCGATTTTTCTATTTAAATCTAGTATAAGTCAAAATGCAACACTCCACTGCCCGTCACTGAATGTACAAGGCCTTACACTTGGAATATTGTTTGAAAATAAAAATCACTGCCACATAACACAAGAAAAGATGGAGGACATGGTGATGACCGTTTGTTCTGAATGTCTGTCTGTCACATATAAGAGCCAAATGACGCTTTTTGAAATCGTTTCTGAATGGACAGATTGTCCCTCAAACGTTGTGACATGTAAAGCCGGGAGGCTACTAGAATATTGTTCTACATGAAGGTAAAGTGGACATGGACGGTCGCTGTCATCTCTCTTGTCATTAACAGCGTCCCTGTCGTCAATGGGGCGTAGCTACCATTGTTAAAACAAGCCCGGGCTTACACATGATTGTTGCTAAAAGAGTTGGGCAACCTCTCAATACTAGCTAATATAAAGCTTTGCAACCTATCGGGCTTACACGAAAAAATTGGCTTGCTACGCACCAGGTCAAAGAAGACGTAATTTGTTGTTGAGAGTTGCAGCCCTTAGGCATGCCATGATCCTATCATCAGGGGTTGGACTAACATATTATCATGGGTTTGTCAGCGGCTTATCTGTTTTCGTTTCGTCAAAGTTTTTGAGTGTCCGATTACTGAGTGACAAACATTTCACTGTTGTAAGCTTCATTGTGATGAAACTGAAAATAGGTTGCGCAAAAGACAGCTCATTTTGTCAAAGAAACTGTATGCGCAGCCCATTTCGCCTCAAATATGTTGATTGTATAACTAATCATACATCTTAGAAAGGTCAGCGGATCTGTCAAAATGAGACAGTTGATTGTTAGCATATAGAGACTATTAACCTCATGTGTTTCCGTATCATTAATATCATATATTTGGAATAAAAATTGTATTATGTTTTTTATTTCTAATATACGATATTAATGATATGGAAACACGCGAGGTTAATAATTTCCTTGTCATATCATGTCATTCTTAAAATAACTCTAAAAGAAGAAGCAAATCGTACGTCAATTTATAGAGAATCGAGCATTCGCGTAAGAATACTTGGCGGTACACCAAGGTGAAGGTCGTTCATAACGGCGGCATATTCTTGTGCATTCGTGACCAACTCGTGTTATTCCGGGACAAGCCGAATAGCGACTCTTGCTCCTCTGGAAGGTTTTCATATTGGCGCATGAACATCAGAACTACTTTAAACAAGAACGATAACTCTATTCCTGTTTGATACCACTGGTTCTTAATATCACCGAAGCACTCGTACATTGTATTTTATTGCTGTTTTGGTTTTTACCTATTTATTTTAAGGAATTAAACGTCTTTGATACAACTAAAAGGAGAAAATACAGATTTGTTAAAGGCATATTCTAACGTAATTATTACCAGCTGTTCACAAATGATATTTGTTTTACTGAATGTGCAAATAAGAGTTTTAAAAACTCAGCTAAATTAAATCCCAAAGCAGATACTCAAAAATGACTTTTAAATATTTCTCACACTGAACATTCGTGTAACTTTGTTGTCATACCCATGGCCAAGTGGAATTTTAAATGAATTCGCTGAAAATATATGAATGACCAAAACAAGTCAGACCAAAATATTCCCAGAGATGTGAAATATATGCCCAATTGTAAAGATTAATGTTGATTAGTTACACACAGAGATAATATAATTGTTTTGAAACTCTAGGCTACTCGTAGCGATTTATGATTACATTTTCTAAAACTGTTGGAAGCGTACAATCTCCACAACAAGCCCGCAAGATCGTCAGAAATACACTCAATTGGACCCATGAGAGCCGTTATGTAAACAAACGCACGTGCGTGGATTTGAATCTCTCACCTTCCATGGTAATATCTTTTCTAAAAAATACACACGAGCCGAAACAATTATGTTTACCTACATTCCTTGTACTTTCAATATGATGATACATATATTTCAAGACTTTTTAAACAATGACATAATGCCATAAACGATTTAAGTATTCGGGATTATATTTATCAAAGCACCGCCTTCATTACGCGCGTTCTGATTGGTTTGTCGTAGACCGGGACGAGTCTTCTTGGAGTTTACGGAAAGGGGCGAGTGGTGATGAATGATGCTTGTGCAAACAAGTCGCTAATGCTGTGCTAACTCATGCTTAAAATGAGATCTTTCTGTCTAAAAAGAACAACAAAATCGGGCAGGCTTTTCTTGCTAGTGTTTCTATTTTCATTGCGGTTAATCACCTCATCAGTATCAGTTTCTGATACCTGACGGAATCGATTCGTCGTCTGTAATGTGATCGATAGATTTATAATCCGTACCTTAAATTTGAACGAAGTACTCCGTTTCATGTTTTCCAAATGTTACGGATAAATAATTGCCGTGACAAAAGGTTTTAGAGTCCCCCTTTGAACCAGCAAAATATAACACAGACAAGTCTAAAATATTCAATAATATATTGAGCAAACAATGAGCAAGGTACAATGAATGACAATACAGATATTTAGTACAATGCAATTGAGTCACAAATCTATAATACTGGGTCACAAAATATAATATATTATCTCACCAGAGTCTTGACATTTACAGATATACTGATGAAGGTTGTATACAATGAGAGTAGACGAATAGGTAGGGACAGTAAGTCTTGACGATGTTGATCAACGATGGCAGAGATGTACAGAACTCCAGTAATATGAAAAGTCCGTGTGTGTGTGATTCCCGGTGTGGCGTCGCACAACACAACAAACAGCCTTTATATAGCTCTTACACAGTTCTCGAGCATTCTAGTAAAGATAGACTGCATCTTTATCCACTCAGAACATTAAAGAAATTCGTCGAACATGCGACATAACAAAATATACAAGCCAAGGGAAGCAACTCTGCAGCGCTATCAAAAAGGCCTGCCGCTAAATATACTACTGCCATAGAACTGTGGCGTGGCTGCCACGTACCCCAAAAAGGGTTATTAGTGTCGCAATGACAGGAAAGAACATACCAGACGATCTTCTTTAGACGCCATTTTATTTAAGTCCTCCAAAAACTCCTTCACACAAGGGAGGTAATAAGAATACAAGTGACGTTAAATAAAGAGTTGTCTCCCTTAGACTACTAAACTATCTAACTTAGAAATATGTTTGAAATATGATAAATATCTCTACGCCACATCACCCTCTACTTTTTAAAAGTGAGAACCACTCGAACAATAAAACTTTTATATAATTTTTATAATGATAAAGAATTAGTTTTACCATATCAACAGAATGTTTCACTTTTAAGTAAAAATCTTAATTTTCAAAAAGATAACTAGAGTGAGAAGTGATAGAAATGTTTAACGTCATGTCGTGGTGTTCTGGGCGCGAAACAGAACACCATAACATCATTAATGACAGTACCATGTCATACATTTAATACAATAAGATTGGCAATTTGTTTTCTCTAAAACCAACAAACATTAATACTTTGAAACATGAAAGTTTAAACTTATCAATTGTAATACCAACATTATTCAAACAGGATTATGGGGTATGTGCTCACATTAAAGGTTTAGGCTAATACTTTGTTGGTACTTGAGCAAATATATCAGCGTAAGTACAACAAAATATTCCTGTGAATATCCTTAAAATGCTTACACTCTTAAAACAAAGTCTGAAACATACAAAACACCAAGTTTTACCATAACATGATGGGTATATGATTACAAAATGTGTATTTTCATTAAATCGTTTAGGCAAATACATTGCTGGTACTTGGGCAAATCTGGATAAAATCACAGTTTAAGTACAACAAACATATTCCTGTGAATACCCTTAAAATGCTTACACATTACAAACAGATGATAATCTCTTAAAGTTACACTTCAAATATAAATTATGTCTGTTCCATTTGACATGTACTTCACTCAGTTATCAGTGTTTCTTCATTACTTATCACTGAAACAAATGCAAATGCAAACACTAAATTAACTGTAATAACCTTAAAGTGTTTAAGTAGAATTATAACATGACTTGTAAACAACTTGTAAATTAACTCTATTATTTCATTCACAAGAAACCTGTTTTCTAACAGTTCAAGATTTTCTCTGACTTTGACTGTCAGTGGGGATTTTTGAATGTGTTTCTTCAACAAAAGTGTTGACAGGTTGCAATAAAGTCTTCAAAAGCAACCCATGAACTTTGATTGCTGTCAAAATCCAACCATTTCACCCTGTAAAACCATTTGTTTTGACAATATTTCTTCCTCAGAATTTTCTCTATAGTATAATATTGAGAAGAGAGTTCATCCTGAGACTCTGGTTGGCTAGAATTATCTCCAATTAAAGACTCCTTTTGCGGTTTATGTTCATCAGTTGAGTCTTTTTGAGGGCTGTCTGCCACTTCATCTTCATGGAGGATGCAGGGTTCTAAACTGTCCTCATTCGGGGGTGATGTTGGGTCATCAGGCTCGGTTATCCGCAAATAACCACGTTTTAAACGGTTAACATGAACTCTGTTCCGAACTAAACGACCATCACTTTTTCTTCTCAATTTCACATGAATGTCAAATAATTTCTCAACAATGTAATATGGACCAGCCCAAGGTCTTGCAAGTTTCCTCGACTGACCCGAGACTAACACAGGTCTGTATAAGAACACAGTGTCACCGACATAGAAATCAACTTGATGTTCATGTGCTTTTGATTTCTCACTCATGGATTCCTTCCTATCTGACAGAGTTTGAATGGCAACTTTTGAGACACATCCACAACCTCCATTAAAGGGATCACATATGAAGCTCCGGTTTTGGGCACTTCAAGATTTGGAAGGTCAGTCTCCATGAATGTTCTTGGATGGCGACCATGAACTAGAAAGAAAGGGGTGTATTCAGTACTATCTAACTGACTGACTGAGTTTGGTTTTACGCCGCTTTTAGCAATACTCCAGCAATATCACGGCGGGGGACACCAGAAATGGGCTTAACACATTGTGCCCATGTGGGGAATCGAACCCGGTCTTCGGCGTGACGAGCCAACGCTTTAACCACTAGGCTACCCCACCGCCCCAAGTACTATCTAAACATGGAGTGGTGTTGTATGCAAACTGTATGTAAGGGATGTATCTGTCCCAGTCATGATGAGTGTCATCCACATACTTGGAAAGAGAAGCAGTGATTGTTGACATCATGCGTTCACTTTGTCCGTTACAAGCTGGATGGTAGCTAGTTGTTTGAGTCTTCTTTATCTGCAGCAACTTGCATGTTTCCTTAACAAGACTACTCAAATAGTTAGTACCTCTATCAGAATGGAGGTATTGAGGAATTCCATGCCTGCAGATAACTTTCTCAATAAATGATGTAGCCACTGTAGATTAAGTCCTCCTTCACACAAGGGAGGTAATAAGAATACAAGTGACGTTAAATAAAGAGTTGTCTCCCTTAGACTACTAAACTATCTAACTTAGAAATATGTTTGAAATATGATAAATATCTCTACGCCACAGAACATATTTGCGGACATCTATTTTCGCGCACCTATCATTTCCGGGTTCACGCGGTCGCTACACATAAAGTCATGATGTCAGAGTTTGTGTTTGTAAACATGAAGTCGTCTTCGTATTCCTGCTGTCACAATTCGGAAATCACAAGCTTCGAATGAGAGTTTTTTTATCCAAAGTTTTCTAGCAAACGTATTTTTATGCTTCTGCACTAATGCAAAAACATCTAGACGAAAATGAGCCCTAAGAAATAGTTTTTGTTTATGACAGCACCCATCTACCGGTCGTCTGCATTGGTAACTGTTAACGCTAAAAGGTCATGACCCCAGTAGGTTGCTTTTATACTCTTTTTAGTATGAGGGAGGGTAGTCTGTCTCACAGTCCCTGAACCACATTAATTTCCCTACTGCCAAGCCCTCTCTGCTGTGCTAAAGCCCTAAATAAAGCAAGTCTAGATTTCCTCAGTCTGAATCTCTGGTCTCCCCTAGGGCTCCTTTTCAATATAAATGGGCTTGTTTGTTACTATCAAAATTAAATATATTCAGAGACTAAGCCTTAGTCTAGAGGGAGGGGTGCCAATTGTAAAACAACTGAAGCGCTCTTTAACACGAGCGGAAACGTGACACGAATATGTGTTTTTGTCTGTGGTCTTGTTCCCGGTCTGGCCAGACAGTGTGTCTCTGCTATACTGCTGGGTCGTCGTGCCTTCACCGTTATAACATACACTGTGTGGCATAATCGTGCACATTTATATATAGCTGACCAGTGTTAGGCTGTACAAAGCAACCTTAGCGCTACGCCAGTCGTAAGTCTATGTTATGGTATGGGTGTTACGATCACCTTAGCGCTTAGATCGCTTTGTACAACGGCACTGTGGCCTCTGGAAATAGGACATATATTAGCTGTTGCGACTGAGAAACACGCAACAACATAATACAAAGTCTAACTACGAAAGCTGCATAGTTCACAGTTTGCATGTCTTTAGTACCATAGTTTCCATGCCTACAGGGTGCATTTAAAGAAAGACACTTAGCCATAGGCGGATCCTGAGGGGTCCTGAAAGTTTATTAGTTGACCCCGTGAAAACGGGTGAAAATGAAGTGTGACACCAACCCCCACCCCCACCCCCAAACACACCCACACCCACCCCCTCTCAAAAAGCTGTATCCACCCCTGCTTAGCCATTAAGGAGTATTTCTGAGGGCCTAGATGTAGACGTGAGACTATTTGTATGAGATTTGACATATAACAATGAAGCATATTACAAAATGACTTCAGTCAAACGTCACTCTGATCCCACCATTTTATTTATTTGGAAGATAGAATATTTTACGAACAACGTGTGTTGCCTGCAGTATTCGATGCACAGAAGTCTGTATAGAAGGCTTACGAATGATGTCGTCTGCCAAAACAGCAAAAAAGAATTGATTTGGGCTTGACATTGAGTCAATGACATATTTGAACCGGTATCTATTCATTCTGCACATTAAACGTAACTCTAATACTTTACCGGTTGTAAACCATGGGAAGCTAATGTGCAGACAAAATTACGACTTGGGAGCGACAGGTTCATTGTTAATAATTCATAATGTCAACAACAATGTTGTTTTTCCATATCATACTGTTTACAAGTGAGTTATCGTTTTAAAACCAGTTGAAATATATTACTGCAGTTTGGGTAAAATTTGAGGGCTAGATAAATTGGAATTTCTACATTTTCCTCTGTAGCCTATTAGTATTAGTCAAATGATACAGAATGGAGGGCGATTTATTCACCTTACCTTTCTGAAACGCCATCAATAATGAATACTACATACATACTGTCTATACATTATGAAGACGCTGAGACAGTAGAAACATGTGATGACGTAGGGAACTGTCGATTCGGGGCCTTTATTGACAGTGTCTCATTCACTATTCACTAACAACACCGAACAACACCCAGTGTATACTGAAAAGGGAAATTACACTTTATGAATAATTGGGCCATCCCTATACAGTACTGCTTACATACAAAGTATCGGGACTCCATACACCGACTGCCCTGTCTGATGAAAACAGCTAGGCTATGGCAGAGGCATATTAAAATACTTATATGAGGTGCGATGGAGATATTATGTGCTCTAAGATGGAGATACGAGGTCCTGTAAGGTGGAGATGTAACGTCCTGTAGGATGGAGATATGTGGTCCTGTAAGATGTAGATGTAACCTCCTATAGGATGGAGATATGAGGTCCTGTATGATGTAGATGTAACGTCCTGTAGGATGTAGATGTAACCTCCTATAGGATGGAGATATGAGGTCCTGTAGGATGTAGATGTAACCTCCTATAGGATGGAAATATGAGGTCCTGTAGGATGTAGATGTAACCTCCTGTAGGATGGAGATATGAGGTCCTGTAGGATGTAGATGTAACCTCCTGTAGGATGGAGATATGAGGTCCTGTAGGATGGAGATATGAGGTCCTGTAGGGAGATATAAGGTCTTGTAAAATGGAGATACAACGTTATGTGGGATGGAAATATAAGGTCCTGTAGAATGGAGATACAACGTTATGTGGGATGGAGATATAAGGTCCTGTAGAATGGAGATACAACGTTATGTGGGATGGAGATATAAGGTCCTGTAGAATAGAGATATAACATGATAATGGGGCTGTCAGATTGAGAAACAATCTCCCATCATAAGGAAAAATGATGATTTGGTTTGGTGAAGAGATACAATCATGTCAAAGGGTGATATCAGATCAGGTAGGATTGATATATAAGATCCCGTCAAAAGGAGATTTAAGTTCTTGTGAGATGATTGTTGGTCGTGTTTGATGTAAGTATTAAGTGCTATAGTGACGGTGCTGCCTAATAAAGGCTGTTGCTGAATTGTATATAGTGTATTCACTCATCCACACAGAACACACTCGTGGTGTGATATTTCATCATCTATATGAAGAAATCACGCCTGTGTGATATAAATACCAACGTAATCAATTCATCTATGGAAAAATAACCAATGGCTGACAGGTCGAACTGTCATCTGCCAGAGCATTTATTTGATAAACTTGGCATATTGCCAGTCAATGTGCACATCACCCACAGTCACACTTGATGATTGTTCGGCTTGATTTATGGCATCTTGCAGACATGGGGATGGGTGACTCAGCTTTTACTTGTGCGGGGAATAAGCTTGTAGGTGAGTGAGTGAGTGAGTTTAGTTTTACGCCGCACTCAGCAATATTCCAGCTATATGGCGGCGGTCTGTAAATAATCGAGTCTGGACCAGACAATCCAGTGATCAACAGCATGTGCATCGATCTGCGCAATTGGGAACCGATGACATGTGTCAACCAAGTCAGCGAGCCTGACCACCCGATCCCGTTAGTCGCCTTTTACGACAAGCATGGGCTACTGAAGGCCAATATTCTAACCCGGACCTTCACGGGTAAGCTTGTAGGTAACACGAGCGTAGCCAGACTGAGGAGACACCAGTCAACCTTTGTGAAAAATTGTGAGAAACCTGTCATCAACATCTTCAGATTGGTCGCTGCTGTATGAGACCCATGTAAACGTAGTTCTGTCATATTGCATTGAAACTCTCACTCACTTATGCATTTACCTTCTATTCCTGCCATCTTGATTATTTTATCATACGCGAATTTACATTGTATTTTTCTCATGTACCACCGTTGGTGGGTTCTTTTGAGAATAAACAAACAGTGAAACTGTTAACTGCGACCCACATGACACCTGGTGTGGTAGACAATAATCATGTTTAGCTCAGACATAGTACAGTCAGACCTCGTTAATACGAACACTTTGGTTTATAGGGTCAAGGTGGTGATTTGTTTAGCTAAATCGTGAACAACAGTATAAGTGATTTTTTATGGAAACAAATGTTGTTTGTATTTTTTCTATTTCTTGTTATGTTGTGTATTTATCTGTCCCGACTGTCCAGATAATAGTTGTATGTGATAGGTTACAAACTGACACTAAACGATAGGTTACAAATCGATACTTGAGATGGCTGTTATCAATCTGACCTCTTTGGTTTGTTGATCTAGACTTGCTTTCATATTTGGCGTATATATATTGTCATATTTGTCTGTTTTCTTGTGACACAGAGCTACGAGGATACGAGTCCATCGACAGATATAAAAGAATTTGCCCATTGTATAAACTATCTATTGAATACGAAATTCATTCTTTATTTGTCTGTCCATCTTACATAGATCTACGTAAACAATATATTCCTGGATGTTACCTCTCCAAGTCACCTACTGTAGCATTTAAACAATTACTGTCTACTTATGACAACTGTATTAACTTAAAACTATCACAATACATCTACAATGCAATGTCTAAGCGTGATATTCTGTCAAAATCATCTCTGTATTCATACAGTATGTGATCGTATAATGCATGTAACTCTAATGTATACGGGCCGGAGGCTGAAATACAATAAACATCTTTGAGTTGACTTTGATAGGTCGGATGGCACTATACCCGGCCTAGTTTAGGTGATTCGACAAGATTAGGTGGGACAAGCGACGGTGTCACGCCAACTGACATGAACGGATAAGTCTTGTGATTCTGAGAAAGGCTGTATCCTCCCTAGCAGTTGTCGCTCGTCGACCTGGGTGCCGTTCCACTAACCGATCTTAACTAAGATCAATCTTAGCAAGTTACGCCAATTTTACAATCGTCTTAGCTAAAAGTTACACCCGTTCCACTAACCGATCTTAGGCCGATCGTAGCCGGTCCCGATCTTACGATCCGATCCAAGCTTAGATCGAGACTCTTTCGTGCGAGAGATAGAGGAATGCAAGGCACGAGTTATCTCCCTTTGCATAGTCTAGCAAATGATGGAAGTAGTTTACGAACCCATTACGAGTTTAGATTTACGCCGCACTCAGCAATAGTCCAGCTATATGGCGGCGGTCTGTAAATAATCTAGCTAAGATGCATAGCGTCCACTAGCATGAGCGTTCATGTTAGTGAACGCTATGTATCTTAGCTATAAATAATTGAGTCTAAACCAGACAATCCAGTGATCAACAGCATGCGCATCGATCTGCACAATTGGGAATTGTGTCAGAGCTTTTAATATGTGCCTGAACCTTGTCAATCAGAATAAACAAGGCGTGACGAGGCTATATATAACGTATGTAGAATCTGTTAGTGGTCTTGAATAACACGGGGCCTGTCTTTAGAATCCCACACCAAATATGCGCAGTGAAATCAAACAGATTTGTATCTTTTTGCTTCAGAACATTGTTCACTTCACGGCTGTCCCTATTCATAACCATGACGTTGCAATATTGTTGTACAAATGTGTTACACCGACTCGCTCGGTTGTGTTCCCATGACGACAGTGGTCAGACTGGCCTGACATTTGTAGGGCTTCAGTGCAGTGTTTGTTTACATCACAGAAATATACAAATTCATTTCATGGGGGACTTTAGGGGACGCTTACGGTGAAATGCTCGCTCTTATTTTTCACAAAGAATAGGAAAGCCACCATTTTGGTTTCTCTACGATTGATTTTAGCTATCCTAAGTTGGTCATGAGCAACTTAGACTTTGAATCTTAACTTTACGATTGACTTAGGTAAGATTGGTTAGTGGAACGGTATGCCGATCGTAACGTCACGCTAAGATTGGGATTTTAGGGGTTTACGATTGGCATAGGGCTAAGATCGGTTAGTGGAACGGCACCCTGGACGTTGACGGACCTGAACGCCATTAGTTTCCTGATATTCGGCCCGATATATGCTTATCGTATTGCACGTGATGCCAGCCCTAGATCGTAGCACTGAAACATCTAAAAACAACCTATATCAGCAATATTCTTGCAATATCACGGCGGGGTACATGAGAAATGGGCTTCACACATTGTACCCATGTGAAAACAAACACGTCTTTCGGCTGGATCAATGACAAGGGAACCATTCAAACAGTAGGCTCAATGGCCGTTATTTCTGCAAAGTGAATAAAAAATTAAAGTCAAAACATTGATTACACAACAGTCTCGTTTCCTGCTGACTGGGTTCCGTCGTATTGCGCAACTTAGTACAATAACCAGTCTAGAATTTTGAGACCAATTCATTCAACTGGATACATAAATATTAATAAGTATTTTTGATACATCTAACCACTTGTATATTGCAACACTACGCTCCTTCTAATCCTTGCAAACACGTCGTGCAGCGTGCTCTGTCGCACAGTGTGCACTGACAAACGGAAATTTGGTAATCGTGGAAATCTCAAAACGAGGCTCTGCCGATAGAAACGTTTGGCGGTCTGATACGGACTTGCCATTATTCCAATCACACTGTGCGTTACAACACTACACTGAATAAGCACAAAGAACACATAACAGGTGTAACCAGTGGGCCAGATGAATTGTAAACCATTTTACGACCTCATCAAACAGGGGAAGTCTGTGACGTCTTAGTTGAGGTCATGCTGCCTACATCTCGCCATAAAATATAGAAATACGATGTCATTAAAATTTAAAATCAAAATTAACCTGTAAATACCATTTTCTTATGAAACAAGAAATTGGAATTCAGTGTAACCATAGTTGTTTGTGGTGTCTCTTTTCACTTTCACCGGAGAAAATTCGGATCGGCTGAAAAGTAGGTCATTGTCTGAAGAGGTTCATGGACCCATGTTTCGGTTTGAACAGATGATGGTACCTCCTTTCTGGCCAAGTTCGAATGCCGATCTCCCTGCCAAGACTACCACAACGTAACGTTTTTCACTTTATTTCGCCATTTGTGGCCATTTGTAAAATCTAATTCACGCCAATTTGCAGGTCAAAAACGAATACTGGTGTTATTATGAGTCGTGCACTGTGAGTTCTATAAATGTGATTCTGGATCAAGCAATGACGTGGACAGACTATATATATGATCTCTTGAGCTTTCATGAATACGGGAATGTTATTTCGGATGAAACACATCGGTGGCACGCCTGACATACATTCCGTTCAGGTTAGGCAGAGACTAATCTGTCAAAAACGTCTCATATATCCACAATAATTGAGATTATCATAAAATCGACATTCATTCATTCATATATTTATTTACCCACAGGATAATAATTATATTGAGTGCCATATGCTGAATTTCTAACCTTTCCTAAATCTTGCTATAATCCAGGGTATTGTTCATTGTGTGGTCTACATTTACAATCTACTGTATCTCCTGTTTTGAATTTAAGTTTTCAACAAACTGGATTAAATCCTCAGATCATGGCGATGGATGGCCTCTGAAATAAGTCAGCTCTATAGCAACAAGAAAAGCCTTTAAAAAGGCAAAGTTCGGGGCACCTGAGTAATTTAAGAAATTTAGTGAGAAGGGTGTGAGATGATTTGGGGGTGAAGCTGATTTCAAGAGCACCACGATGACCATACCTCCGTGTATTAGAGACTTGCTTCTGTTAGAGATCGGTACTGGCATCGTAAATACGGTACTCTCATCTGCAGTATATGACATTTCATATCAAAGGTCTATGTCATGTCTAACCATGAGTGAGTGAGTGAGTTTAATTTTACGCCGCACTCAGCAATATTCCAGCTATATGGCGGCGGTCTGTAAATAATCGAGTCTGGACCAGACAATCCAGTGATCAACAGCATGAGCAGTGATCTTCACAATTGGGAACCGATGACATGTGTCAACCAAGCCAGCGAGCCTGACCACCCGATCCCGTTAGTCGCCCCTTACGACAAGCATGGGTTATTGAAGCTTCATTCTAACCCGGACCTTCACGGGTATGTCTAACCATGTCTTGAAATGAAGTATTGTGAATGTGAATGAATGTAGCTGCTTCATGCTGAACCTTATATTAGCAACGTTTGTGCCAAGGACATAGCACAGTAGAGTATGGGTACGCTGTGCCACTTTATGCGTTAATGAGTTAGGAAAAGACGAATTTCGAAGTGATAACATTTGTATTGAGATAATAATTATGTTGAGGAGACATTTCTTGAGTGGTTGTACTGTTGATAGTAATTGGAGACACGATTCATGGACAGCTGTGTCGGCTGTAGATATTATTTTTCTCTCTTTGTGAGTGAGTGAGTGAGTTTAGTTTTACGCCTTACTCAGCAATATTCCAGCTATATGGCGGCGGTCTGTAAATAATCGAGTCTGGACCAGACAATCCAGTGATCAACAGCATGAGCATCGATCTGCACAATTGGGAACCGATGACATGTGTCAACCAAGTCAGCGAAACTGACCACCCGATCCCGTTAGTCGCCTCTTACGACAAGATAGTCGCCTTTTTATGGCAAGCACATGGGTTGCTGAAGACCTATTCTACCCCGGATCTTCACGGGTCTTCTCTCTTTGTAAAACCCTTAGCCGCACCTTTAACGGTACTCCGAGCGACAGCGAGGGCAATACACAACGCTGCACGAGTTTCGTATAAGTCATATGGCACACTTGCTCGAGTATAATAATGTCTTTATTATCCGTTTTATCCATGTACATATGTGCAGTAAAACACGGTAAGCAAGTTTAATGACGTCACGGACGACGAATTACAGAAAAAATGGTTGCTAGGCAAAAGTGATATGTGCACATGTGATATATATGACACTGGTTATGTTTCACCATATGGGTAATAAATACCATTAATAAACATTTGCCATACTGACAACTGAATAATTTCCCATGTCGTACCGGCTATGTCGACTCTGGCTCATTTACTCCTGTAGGACAGCAGAGGCGGATCCAGAGAGGGGTGGGTGGGTGGGGTTGGGGGTTCGGCCCCTTTTGAAAATGGCTAGAGACCACATTGAAGTTAAGTTTTGCAATGGCAATGGCAATTAGGAATGTGTGCGCTACGTCTGAATGTCGGGGACATAATCTGATATTTAAAAGAAGTCAAGGAAACTCACCTGTGCATTGTAATAACACGAAAAACATGCTAAATATAACAATTTATACCATTAGGTCATCTAGACTGAAAAATATTGAATGAAAGGCAGCATCATTAATATTTATAAGTGGAAACTTGCCCTCTTTTCTATATATACTTCTTATCATTGGGAAAAAACTTATGTTTAAAAAAAATTAAAGGAACATCCAAGTACAAAGGTACAGTAATGAATGTACACACACGTATGTGAAGGTTGAAGCATGTTTAACAATAAGTTGCATGAATCTGTCAGTTGGGAGCGCCAGAACGTATATGACGATACTTTAAACAAACGGTGCTCACAGTTAGAGAGTCCGTGCAGTTCTATAACCATGTAGACAGAACCTGACGGTGTAACTCCTTCTGGTGTTACAACAAGCCCGTCTCAACAAACAGTAACAGTGTCTCATACTAACGCTACAACACCATTGTGCAGGCACTACCGGCTCGGTTTTGACCGATGACCCATGGACCCCAGATGTGTGACCGGCGACCGGTGACCGGCAATTCCTCACCTTGCCTTGCTTGCACATCCATATCCAGTCAGGTTATCTTTGGAGAGGGTGTTCTTGTTTGCATTAGCTTTTCACACTGTGTTTACAAACAATTCGTGTATACATTTTTAACATAAACGCTGTTTGTATTTCAAAATACACAGGGGCGGTGGGTAGCCTGGTGGTTAAAGCGTGTTCGACCGGGTTCGAATCCCCACATGGGCACAATGTGTGAAGCCAATTTCTGGTGTCCCCTGCCGTGATATTGCTGGAATATTGCTAAAAGCGGCGTAAAACTATACTTACTCACTCAAAATACATCACTGATTGTGGCGCCCTACTGATGCCTTACATGTTATTCACTGAGTGAGTGAATGGGTTTAGTTTTGCGCCGCTTTTAGCAATAATCCAGCAATATCACGGCGGGGGACACCAGAAATGGGATTCATACATTGTACCCATGAGGGGAATCGAACCCGGGTCTTCGGCGTGACGAGCGAACGCTTTAACAACTAGGCTACCCCACCGCCCCTCCTATTCACTGACCAAGACGACGACTGGCATGATGGTACCCATTGAATTCATTGAATTTGTTGTGGCAATAGATTCCTCTGTATACAAATAATAAGTATTTCTGTTTAGTTACAACGAAAGAGAAGTCACGTCGTATTAATTTCAAGATTTACGGTATTCTGCCGGTTTGGTGTACATGACAGTGTGTGCGCGCCCGGTGCATGTTCCATCTGTTATCTATAAGCCTACTGTACAGACGACGTGTTATCAACTGTACATATCTATGATATGTCATGCCATGTAGCAGAAACGAGGTCGTGGGTAGCCTACTGGTTAAAGCGTTTGCTCGTCAAGCCAAAATCCTGGTTTCTATTCCCCACATACGTGCAGTGTGTGAAGCGCATTTAGAGAAAGGTTTTGGTTAAAAACGCTTAAAAGCGACAAAACCGCTAACTCACTAACTCGTTCCACGAGATAATCAAAATTGTCTTTACTGAGTTACCGTGTATCAATTTGATAGAGAAAGATGCACGTGTTTTACGGGTCTACGTTTACAGCCACGGTGAAATCCTCCAGCTGTGGTATGGCACTGGCGTTATGGGGTCGAAGTAGGAGGTTAAACCGCAGTTACCTATATCTGGCGTTCCCCAGCGCACACCAAATTTCGGCCTTCGACAGGGACATCCCACAAGCGCCGGCCGCGAGAGGCGAATGAATGGACCAGTGGTCAGGCTGGTGGTCAAGACCTGGTAGACTTCGTGTTATCGTATCTTGACTGTGTGCATTGTTGCTCATCACCTCAATCACCGGATTATCTGGTTGAGTCTTGAAACAAAAGGATTGCACATGTGTCATGTCCATGAAGGCCATAGGAGTTCTCATTACACTATCGCACTGCTTTATAACTGCAAATAACCACCATTAAACCACACACTCACTATAGTATATGTAATCGGGCAGTGGGGTAGCCCAGTGGTTAATACGTTCGCTCGTCACGCTGAAGACCGGGTTCGATTCCCCACATGGGTACAATGTGTGAATCCCATTTCTGATGTTCCCCGTCGTGATATTGCTGGAAGATTGCTAAAAGCGGCATTAAGCTAAACTCACTCACTCACCCACCCGGGTAAGCGCCATACTGGACGGTTTTCCCCATGTTTATAACTCCTCAGTATCATTGACCTATAAGCAGACTAGCATGTTATGTCATAAATTCATACCAGTCTTCTCCCAGGCTGATCACGAACGCCGAACAGTGATATAATAGTACATGTGATACACAGAGTGTGTGGAGGACTTGACGGGCTGCCATGTCGCCCTAGGCTGGTTGAGCTGTGTGTATACTAACGCACACTCACATTCTGGTCATGTCAGTCCCTCTTTCCTTGGTTTAACGGTATCTGTGGGCCCGACACGATGGGTCTGTAGGACGTATGTTCATTACAGACTAACTTTGTGGAGGGTTCTCAAAACGGGAAACGCACAGGTGAGAGCAGTTCAACCAAAATTGGTGTCTTGAAAAGTGACAGTGATATCACATGGAGCCCTCGTTCGTGCATCACACTGAAGAACTGACGCCAAGTCACTGTTGATGTTCCGGTATACAGCAAGACGGTGTTTACAGGGAAACAATGCCAGACAAGCATTCATTGGATGGGAGTGACGAGGGGGGTGATGAGGGGGGAGTTGCCACGGAGCTGCTTGAGGGGGAGGAAGGGGGGTGTCGGAGACTGACGGTGGAAGGGACGACAGGGACTGCGGGTAGTGAGACATATTTACCTGATGCTGAGACAAATATACTATCTATCATGATGATGATGATGATGATGATGATGATGAAGAGGAGGAGGAGGTGGAGGAGAAGGGAGGGCTTATCAAGGCGAATCACTCAGAGTGCATGTTGGAGGAGTCGCCCATTGAAAACCATCGGCAGGCGTTTGCAGGAAAAGGTATGATTCTATTTATAGTTTCCCCTTATAACTTACTTTATTAATCTTTCTGAAACGGTTCATATACGTTCTACCGTATTTTCAGAGAATTTGAAGTACTCAGAACAAAACTGAATGATTGTGGGTTTTCTCGGCTTTTGAAAAATTGTCCAAGACTATTACGGCTGGGAACATCAAGAAATGGCTTGACATACAACATACACGCAGTGTACCAATATGCGATTCAAACTTAATATAAACATACTTCAAACTTATCTTGAATTAATCTTAGTTGTGGTGTATTCCACTTTAAATCTTTGTGTTTTCCTAGATGCCAGAATGGTTATGAAACAGGTGGTGTCTTTTCGAGCAATTCTTGTCCATATCATCTTTAAGTATGCCTGATTTTCGGCGGAAAATGGACGTATGGTTTGTTTGAGTGGTGTTATCTGTCTCACGGCGCATACTTCTCAAAATGTGAAAGGGATACCTAATTATTGTATACGTACTATTGTTATAGCGTATATAGAGAATACTACACGAGGTCTCATTACATACGAATTATACGAAACGAGTGTCCTTCCTATGGTATCTGACCGAGCGAAAGCGAGGTCAGATAACATGGGAAGGTCACGAGTTTCGTATAATTCGTATGTAATGAGACCGAGTGTGGTATTTTATTTATAACCCACGTCTTACATGCATTAAATTGACAAAATAGCGTATTTTTGTTAATATTTTGGTTTCAAACCGAAACCGGTTTCATAAAGAGGTTGCGGAAGAGTTTTGCACTGTAGTACAATATTTGCATGACGTCACTGTAATGACGTCACTGCCTTGGTAACCGACGTCACGATGCATGTCAGTTGTCATCGCCTCGTACAACCTCCTACAGTAAACTACTCCGTAGCACCCCGTTTCTTGGTTTGCAGTTGCTTCGTTCGGCTAACATCACTGGTGGAAACATTGCGTTTACGTTTTTCGACGGGCATAATGTCTCAGTTCGGCTCACAATTAAACAGCGACACGGCAACGTTCTCGATGCTTACATTCCCACAATGCATTTAAGTTGTAGAATGAATGGATTCACGTGTTTGTTATGAATGAAAAAATAGTTACGTCAGAATGTGACCTAATTGATGGGTCATCGGTTATCCAATCAAATCGTTAGAATCTGAGGTCAAGTCGTTACGACACAGGTCAACGCGATACGACACACGTGTGACGTACGAGATTAGTATGCAACTACCCATACGTTGACCACGTGGGTAATAAAATTCAGGACAGCCATCGTCCAAATATTTCTAAAGACCAAAAACTATGTTGCCAAGCCATGTGTGACTTAATTGTAATCATTCAATCTGCAATCTTAATCCTTATCACTTCCGCAGTGTACATTGTCTTGTCAGCCACCCTGTACCACTCTGTCACTGTCATTAATGATTGTATATGACATTTATAGCCTTAATTGGTCACACCCCTTGGCCGTGTCTACCATCGCATCAACTGGTCAAGGAAGTGCTATTGTTTCTCTATCTGTCCATTGTTCAGTCTTCGCCTTCCGTTGTTGTCAAAAACTGTATGTATATGCTCACATCTATATCGTCAAGGAGTCCGGTATTCTGACTGTCTGTGTAGGGACGACTGCGAGCAGGATAATGCCACTCGTAGGAAACGCCCTGGAGTTGAGCAGGTACTCCGGTCACCTCTTACTTGTATACTGGTTTGCCATGTCTTGTGAAACCAACTAAAGAAGTTTGAACTCAACCTATCCTTCGTCTTTGTCAACTATATTATACGTATAATTATGAGCTAATTCCCCAGTCGGCCACATCTATGCTTTGACACTATTTACGTATGCACGTACTATTAGTGGTCAGTTGGAATTATAAGAAATTGTTTCAATAAATGCTTATATGGACGCTTCGGATAGTATTTCGTTACATGACGACTGTCAACTTTACATCAGAGGAAAACCTGACATATAACAGGTACAAGGCATGTAATACTTTGTAAGATGTGTTACATTATGTACTTGTACATCCCACGTGTACAGGAGTAATGCTAATAATTTAAGGCTCAAAGTCGGAGTGTATGTGAAGTTCTACTGGCAGTTGATCCGGGCAACAACCAAGGAGCACAATGATGTCCAGTGCCTACTGTATTAGCCGATGTTGGACGTAAAAAAAAATATGGGTTAGTCAGTTGTGTTGTGGACATTGTGACGCTTGTTGGTAGGACGTTCATGTAGCGATGTTTGTTTGTTGAGCGATGTTTGTAAGGTTAAACCGTTGAACGTGATACTTCTAACTGATTGTTAATGCTCGAAAGGCCGAAATAGCTGTCAATGTGGCTTTAACAGCATTTAAAGGGCATTGTAAAATGCTGGGTTGTTCATGTTCATGTTCAAGTAGAGACGTTACCTTTTGAGCTACCCGGATCCTCAGTACTTTGCGCGTTCGGTGAATTTGTAATATCCCATACTGAAACAAGACCATTCTTGCTGCAGTTTAATTGGCTAACCGAATAGGCTTGAAAATGCAAAAGGTCTAATTCAAAGACTGTTGACCACGAGAGAGGGATAGACTAGGTGAAGGTGGGTACCACTCCACACAACCAACCCACCCACTAACTTAAGCTCTGTATGAATAAACACACTTTAATAGCCACCCACTGAATGGTGTATGATTGACCAGTGCTGTTGTTCGTATTTATACTTATTCAAGCTAGTGAGTGAGTGAGTGAGTGAGTTTAATTTTACGCCGCACTCAGCAATATTCTAGCTATATGGCGGCGGTCTGTAAATAATCGAGTCTGGACCAGACAATCCAGTGATCAACAGCATGCGCATCTATCTGCGCAATTGGGAACCGATGACATGTGTCAACCAAGTCAGCGAGCCTGACCACCCAATCCCGTTAGTCCCCTCTTAAGACAAGCGTGGGTTGCTGAAGATCAATATTCTAACCCGGACCTTCACGGGCATATTCCAGCTACTACAGATAACCTTACTTTCCGATCACAATGACGATAAAGTTGTGTACCTTAGCGACGCAATTTTCACTACACAAAATGACTGTGTTACCCAAATATACTAACGTAAGGAAATACTCGTTTCATACGGCGGCCATATGAACAACGTTTGAAATCTACGTATCATCTGGCCGTCAGATTTACACACGTTTAAAGGGGTGTTAAAATAAACGAACATTCAACTCTTCATTTACATGTATTTCACAGGTTTGTAAATCTGGCCATTGTTTGCATGTGTTTCCTAACGTGTGTAACATATGTAAATGCTGTGATTGTAGGACATGCATTTCAATACCTTTGAAATCTCGTATGACCAGGGTTAGGTTTGTCATATATTTAGTATATGCGTAAATGGTTGGTAATGGGTAAATAGAGTGTTACAAGATTGACACTACATTAACATGTATTTCAATGGTTCTGTAATATAACTCTCACATAGGGTTCGTTAGCGCGTCCGACCACGCCATAATGTAATGAGATAATTAGAAACACATGGTGAAGTGATACCCATGACTGAACACCACTATTAACGTGCGTGTCTTTCTTGACATACACATGATATCTGTTTAAAACGTTCAAATATCGGGTCTATGGGCCAGAGCGATATGTATGTTAGGGAGTGTGTGTGTGTGCGAGGGAGCGGGTGAGGCATGGGGTAGGCCTAGGGTGGGGTTGTGGCGGTGGGTCGGTGTTGGGGTACTGATAAGTCTTTCTGACCAGTAGGTAATATCGTTTATACTTTTTTGTAATGGAAATTACATAACAGTTTAAATACCTGACCTTAGGTACACTTCTTGTATATGCTATACAAGGAGACACTGCTAATTACAATAAAACACAGACAGATGTGTTCACACAGACATGAACCGGTAGGTCCCTAATTTTAGTGCTCACTTGTATGAGTTATCGGACTGATCATAACTGAACAAATTCCATTATCCATACTTTCATAAAAGATGATTACAATGTATAAATGATTCCCGGCGTAAATTTCTGTGGTAAATTTGTGAACATGCACATACTTGGTATGACCTCTTTTTGATTCGGAATACAGGTATTATCCCATACAGACGTTTCCTCAAATTTCAGTTACCCGACGGAATATATCGTAGACTGTTTCCATCTCTTGGGTAGACTACATAAAATTGTAGTGATTGCAATTAGCTTATAATTTTCATCATAGACCTATTTTGTTTCCATCTGTTGGGTAAACTATAGAAAATTGTAGTGATTGCGATTAGCTCATATAACTAAGCAGTTTTGATAATTATTGAAAGCTTACTACCTGACAGCATTTATGTTGTTCATGCGTTTTCTTTTTTGCTGTCCAATTTGTTATATATTATATAATTATGTTAATCATTTTGGTATCTCAATATCATGGAATATAATGTGTACTTATTAATCTATCAAAGTACCGAAACGTATTATATGTATGCTTTACTGTTATTGGGTGAACCTGTTAAAAGTACCTTCGTACAGAATTTCCAGGAAATAGAAACTGAAAATTACTAGATAAATAGAAAACTAAATTGGATAAAGATTGCAAACAATCATTATATATATTCCTCTTTTAAATTATCTTTGTACAGATCATGTCACTAACATAAAAACTGAAGGATATATGGTGACAAAATATATATTATGTATATATATATAATACATGGTCTCTGCTGAACCACATTATTTTCCCTACTGCTTAGTCTGTCTCACAGTCCCTGAACCACATTATTTTCCCCACTATCAATCCCTCTCTGCAATGCTAAAGCCTTAAATGAAGCAAGACTAGATCTCCTCAGGTCCAGGGTCTGTTAACATCTGCAAGAAACCTAACTAACTTTGGAGGTCGGGTTACAAAGTAAACATATCTAACTGCCATGGCTGGCCGGACTGAATCTCGTGTCTCCATAGGGCTCCTTTTCATTATAAATGGGTTTGTTTGTTACCATCAAAAAATATATATATTCAGACACTAAGCGTTAGTCTATGTATTTTCCAATATGATGAAAATACTAATATTTACCAAATAAAATTCTAAAGGAGCCTTTCTTCAAGCAGCGACTTAACGCCATACATAGCTGGACTTGCTGAGATGATAGACGTCATATAAGGCATCATAGATATTTCACAAACATGGCACAGGACCCTTAGCCTCATTAGTTTATTGCCTCACCACTTGCGAATTAAGCTTTGGCAGATGTAAATGTTACTGGAGATGTTTGTCCCGCCAGCTGTGGGTGTTTGGTATGGCACGCTGTAACCCGAACTCTGCAGTGAGTTTTCCTGGAGACGGAAGGGGAAAAACTATCGTTCTGTGACTGTGATACAGGCTGGGACAAGATATGGAAAACCAAATATTTGGACAGGAAACCCATTGTTTGGGTCTTTTAATTGTAAATATGATTCAAATAGCTTAACCTAGATTTCGATATCCTCCGAATGTACATTTGGTGGAAAAAAAATATACATTTATCCCGAGACAAGGACGAATGTTTATATATAATTAAAAAATGTAACAGCACTAGTATCCATTTTGTCTTTTGTCTTCTACCCGTCAGAACTAGATTAACAACTAGTCTCTGATGTGAACATATTTTACAGAAAAAAAGTTCATAGTAAAAAAAAATATAATATAATGAAAAGGAGCCCTGAGACTTTCTCCTGAAGCTGTGGAAATCTAGACTTGCCACATTTTCTAGACTTGCGTGGGCTTGGATATATTTGCTTCAGGGTCTGTATGACAGACTATGTCCCTACATACGCTCAATCACATGTGTCTCCAGGTCACGGAGAATCAGTGGTTTAGAGGCCCGTATTGCAATTCTCGTGCGTTTGCCAGGCGCGCAGCAAGCCAATTGTTTCGTGTCTAAGCCCTATGGGCTGCAAAGCCCTTATATTTAGGTGGTATTGAGGGCTTGCCCAACTTTCATCTTTTATGAGACCTGAAGAGTTATCGTTTGACGTTTGATGATTTCAATAGCTTCAAAATATTGTGGAAAGACTTCCGCCTGTATACCCCCTTAAATTTCATTCAAGTCAAATCATATCACCTGAATATATATTCCTCATCTGATAAGGATGAGTTTTAACGTGTTTTGTTAATTGTATCTGAACACACTGAAAGACATATTCTACTTCTAAAAATGCCACTCAAAGAAAGTTTTCCTCATCGTTAAAATTTAGGGGGGATACGGACGGAAGTCTTACCACCATGGAAATTGAAATGTGATTTCCTCATATACAAATATGTTTGGACATAGTTTACACATGTCTGCTGCATTGATACAATACCATACATCGAGTATTTGGTGTTTTTCTAAAATAAATGATAAACAAATGAAAAATAAACAACTGCATTTCAGTGATGATTCACATATAATCATGACTGTAACAAAACATCCTCATACATGTCGATGGAAAAACAATCATCACTGAAAGTTATGATATGAAGAATAACCTGTTTACTGTACATGGTAATGCTTTAATCAAAGAATACTGTAGTCAATATGATTCATAGAGGGATTTCCACTTTTTAAATGGAACGTGTTTGTAGGTATTTTTGGCAAGAATTAGAAGAAAAATTATTTTTTAGCAAAGATCATGTGTAATCTCGAGCTGTTTTTTATAATGGTAGCTACGCCCCTGTTTGCATGTGTTGTTGACGCGGCATGGACGCCTTGTAACATCACTATTTGATTATGATTCACAAATACATGCCCATGATATGGTCGGAATCGTGCCACAGATTAGCAGATATTTATTATGATAACAGTTTTTATGGTTTGAAACTCGCTTTACAAAGGCCTATAGGTTCGATCACAATACATTTCGTTTTACAGCTTCTCTTTTCTTAACATGCTCACGTCAAAACTGATTTAAATTCTAATCGCAGATTAAAGAATAACACAATAAATAGTATGCCAAATTATCGTTACCATGACAACCCTGTGATATTTCACCTTATGTAAGAGAGTAATGCAGATGATACTGTCGGCCGTAAAGTTTTATAAGTTGCTTCATCGCTATCAGTAATCACTGGGTATTTATACAATTATATGTGTGATCAAAGGCCATATGATAGATTATATGGTCTCTGGTGTGATGGAGGAGAACTTGCGTCGCTAGTTTTCTCGATAATCTGAACACATGTATGTAGCGTGAAACCGGCAGATACCTTTAGAAGAAAGTGTTTGTCCTACCTGTAACAACGATGTCCCGTGTCTATAAAATGGATATAATCTGGGGATGAATGACATGTACTTTTATCTTGGCCCGTTTATGATGATACATACTGCGATCTTTCACAATAATCCCTCTGGCTATCAGATTGAGGGTACGTTTTAAACATAACCGGTATTTCTATTATTGTATTTATAAAGTTCTTCGAACGTTCTCCATATACGTCCGTCAGATACATCGCGCACTACCCTTTTCTCTTTTGATCTTCTCAAAAGACTGTTACAAGTTCGAAGAATCCTGGTCAAAGTAGAAAAGTCTTAAGACTATTCCCTACAATTCTGTAACTTACACATTGTACCCTAAATGGGTAGATCTTCCGTTCGGGGGAATATCAGAAGGACAACGATACAGTTATTTCCAATGTTGTAGAAAGCACTCCACTTACTTAGGAAAACACTGAGATATTGTATTCATGTCGGAATGATATTTTCAGCCCCTGTCAGATCTGAACTTGAACATGCGAGGTCTGCGTCTGTGTCAGACTAAAGGCCTACAAGATGTTTAGCAACGCTGGGGCGTAATAGCCATAGACCTTCTCCAAACAAGGGAATATATATCTTGTGAGAATGACTTCTCCGACAGGGAAATTTACAGCAATGCGACATCACAATTACTTACGTGATATTTACTCGCAATCTGAGTTATGGATCGTCAATTTAAACAGGACAATATAGACGAATTTCACAAAAGGCACGGAGATCCAACATGCCTATGATATACTCAGAGAACGCACCCGCCTGTGCTATCCGGTCATAATCGCTACACGATAAAAACAATTTTTCATTTCATGTCTCACAGAATATATAATTTGATATGGCATTGTTTGTTATCGTATACTTTTGCGTTAGTGAAACAAATGTGGACAACTTTAAAGTTTATGTATGGCGTTATTACAGCAAAGGCTGAGCGAATGGAGAAATAACATTTTTCAGGCACTGTGAGACTATTAAGGAAGGTCACATGCAGTGCAATAATATTCCAATTATGTACTGTCAAAAGAACGTTACAGTAGTGATGCGCGAGCTGAACAGACTTAAGAAATTACGAGTTGGTACGTGTGGTGTATTTGGCTGTGATCCAAGAGAGACAAAGTGCTATTCTATTGGGACAGCTAGGGACACTTGCGAGGACAAAGGGGCATCGCCCTTTGTTCACCACTGAACCTTTTAATCCCTCGAAACATGCACCTCACAAGATTTGCCAACACCACAGACAAGGCGTAACTGATACTGGTAGCAAGAGCGAGTGCAACTTAATAAGGCGTGTTAGCTTGCGTAATACTGCTTTCTTTGTCAGGCCCTTTTGGTGATAAGAATATTGAGGTCATGTGAACGTTGATTTCAAACGTACTAAAATGTGTGAAAATGAAATTACATGAACCAAGTAATTCACATGATGGAAACATATGATCATCTTGCTTGAGCACAGGTAACATGAAGGTGTATGAACCGTTCATATACATACCCATGAAATCCGGTATGATACATAAATATCTAAGGTGTGTAAATATTTGAAAATTTGAAAATTTACATGTGTTTCCCCACCTAAGTAAATTCACATGTTTCCAACCCGAGTAAACTTAGAACGAAATCGGAAATTTCAGCACCCATTGAAATTCAAAGGAATGCATTGGAAATACTGTATGATCATGTATTTACCGGGGTATCTGTTTTGCAATTCATGTTTGGAAATCCCTGACAATCCGGTCAGGGCATACATGAACGAGGTGCTTGTGCATACGAAAATGTACGATGAGCATATGTTTCAAAGGTATAGATTCATATGAAATATATGCCCGAAGTTAGGAAATATCTGAAAACATACGTAAATCCGGTCATGGCATGTATTTCCTACTGTATTTACGTTTATTTCAATGGTTTACTATCCGGCTTTGACGTGGTGCTTAGCGGTGGACGAACTGAAGGTCCGGCTGCCCCTAAACGCCCAGGAACGGCGCTCCTGGATATCCTTACATTATTAACATTGAAGCGTCTGAAGATCTGCTGCGTTAAGGAATCTGTTACGTAACGCAGTGTTAATAATGTGCCTATGATTTCGGTCTGTTATGACTCTGGGGCGACCTGGTCGACGTGCATATTCCACGGACCCATTGGCTTGAAATCTCTGCAACAGTCTACCAATAGCACTCTGACTCACATTGGAGCGGACAACAACCTGCAGCTAAGTTTGACCAGATTCCAAAAGGCCTATAGCCTGACCCCTTTTAGCAAGTGTCAAAAAACGTCTCATTTTAAGCTGCTACTTCAAACAGGTACCTGGGCAGAGAACGACAGTGAAAAAGCATGAATGCATGTGTATTGTCCTCCACTGTCCATGGATAGAGCAACTTGCACGTGCAAATCATTGACATTAAGTGGCAAGTGGATTTCCATATTGACAAATTGAATGAAAAGTGTGCCATGTGTAATAGAATGTATCGAACGTTTAAGAACGTAATAATGACATTTCAACGGCCTGGTGTGTTTTTCCATACTGCTAAGAAACTTTGTAAAACATTCCGTTGTAAATATTTCAAACTAAAACGAAGATTTTACAACTTATACAAAAAAGTTGCAGCCACTAGCTTGACCCGAGTTGCAACCACTAGCTTGACCCGAGTTGCAACCACTAGCTTGACGCGAGTTGCAACCACTTTATAGCTTGACCCGAGTTGCAACCACTACCTTGACCCGAGTGTAAACATACAGTAGTGTATAATACACTACATGCGTGGTGAATGGTGATTCATGGTGTTGAGGATGGATACAGTGGTGGATGCAGATACAGGTGTTAGCGTCTGGTTGGATTATTGAATCACGCACGCACGCGCGCGCACACACACACACACACACACACACACACACACACACACATATATATATATATATATATATATATAATTGACAGACACATGGTGAGTCTAGGTGAGAGACTACCTATTACCGTAAAATATCAGTTGTGTGGATCAAACAACCTATTTTTAATCAGGCTCTTGTCAAATAGAATCTCAGGAACTTTGTTAAAAATAATGCCATCACAATATACTAATACCTCTCATGAAGTGAAAACTGATAGGGACATTTCAATATCTGCTTATCAGTAGGGGCATGCCTATTCAAGTTTTAAATAGTACCTTTACAAAGACAAATAAAGTATAATAAAGCAACATTCAAAAATACAATACAGTCTATATTTCAGTTGCTTTGCAAGGAATGCTTCTAGATGTCTCAAGGAATAAACACGGGACATGCAGGTGGATCAAAATGACATAAGGTTAGGACCTTAACGCAATGACTGCAAACGTCAAGAATGGCTGTTGTCATTACCGGACATGTCCGGCGCGACTGGACATGGTGGACAAACCGCCACACCATCACAGTAGCTCACGGTAAACAGGACGAAGCCATTTGTAGATACAGGAAGAGAACAGTACATGCAGGAGGAGTGTGGTAGACATGCTCAACAAACACTGACTGAACGCTGTCAACACGCTCACCTGAACCAGTCATCTTCGATGGGCATTTACGTTCTTTTGACGCTGATGCAGCTGATGTTGGTTGAGCGATTTGTAATAATGAGTATGCTGGGCACTTCATCTTACAACCCTGAATTAACAAATTTTGAACACGCGGCATATGACGCTCTTTGAAAGAGCATTCTCGATCGTATCTAAAACACTGCAGAAATATTGCGTAACATAAAGGGAAAGTTGACTCCTGTAGAGGTGAAGCCATCCTTGTTGCCAGTTTTTGGTCTTTCTTATGTCCCGGGTTCTTGAGGTAACTTACACATGTATAAATTTCCTGTTAAAACCATATCCCGCCAAAGGGCCGATGATTCAAACATGTAAAGCGGTTGTTGGTGTTGTTTCATTAAGTTTCCTTCATTTCTTGTCCATGTTGGTATATAGGTGGAAGGACATTGGCTATTTGACCATTACTGAGCAATATCAGATCATCGATATATCTGAGTTTGTTTGTTGTTTAACGCCCACGTTTCAACACTCCGGCATGTGGCAGCGGTCTGGGATGACGGTAGCCGGACAAAAAATAGTGCATCGTAGGACAAAAGGATCGATTTTGACCTGGATTCTTTCAGTACTGAATATTTAGGTGATCCGGAGTTACTAGCGGCCAGCTAAGTGGACAGCAATTGAAACACATATATTTAAAAGACTAGCTATCAGTTTCACTTATTTTGAATTTTCCTCTTCAAAAACAGAAATAAGACAAATGATTGTTAGGAAAAATACCTTTATTTTCAAAACAACACTTTCAGTAATGCTATTTTTCTGATTTCCATGCATGAGTGCATAGGCTTGAAACCGACATGTAGTTTTGCTATTTCAAACCAAAAGTATGCTGGTCATTGATATTTTATGGTGATTTCTTTTAAACATATGGGAATATATAAGAACTCGGTGAACAGAGAACATTTGGCAATCGTCAAACAATTATGAACAAGAACTAGTACAGGAAATTTATAATATTGATATTGAGAATCAAACTTAGATTGTAATGTATAATTCAGACTGGATGTGCTGATTATCATCTAATTGATTAATTGGATGTAGCCATGTGTTTATTATAAGAGCATATCCCTAATAAAATGAACATCAAATAATCCCTTTAAAAGTTTCAAAAACTTGGAACAGGTATAAAGTACTTTGCCGTATGGAACTAGAACAATAAACTCACTAAACACATCAGACACAAATTGATGTCATGGATCACTGTTGTATTGTTTAATCAAAGACAATCAGTTTTGTGGTATCAAAAAACCCAATCTCTTAAACAACTTCCAAACTTGAAACAGGTTTAAAAGACTTTACCATTGAGTTACAAGACATATCAGACATGTCCCTAAAGCATGAACATCAAACATGTTCTTGAATGAGTTTATCTTATGAGATCTGTTGAGGTTATGAATTTCAACATAGATCTGAGGTCTGCAGCTTTGTCCTTGGGCAGTTCATGCTTTTGTGGAACGAGGTTTGACTGTCGGCCAAAGTTCGACATCCTCTTCATATCCTGTTCTTGAGGACGCACTGAGACACGACTGAGTTCAGCAAGAATAGCACAAAGAGCACTTGTTATTTCATTGGTTCCTTTTCCTGCAAGTTTCATGCCAAACTGCACAGTATGCAGTAGGTCCTATCGTACTATGTGCCGTAAGGTTGTACACAGCAAGTTTCTGCGGTAAAAGAAGCTTGATATATTAGCTCTAGGACAAGTAAAACGTTGTTGGGATCTTGAGGGCTCAATCAAACTCTTCATGATCTGCAGGATTTGATTCATTTACGTGTGAGTCGAAACTTCAACAATTTGAGAAACGTGAATTTCTGTTGTTTGGATTGATGGATTACATGCATTCTTGGTCTGCCCATATTAATGACCGGTTGTACCTTATAAACATTATCATTATCATCAGAATCATGATCTTCATTCTCTCTGTTACCAACGCTAGAACTTGATCCAGTTCAAGAATTTCAGACATGACTCCAACAAACATAGTAGGAAAACATGACATACTCTTAGAACCAGAGTATTCTATCTCCATGTCAAACTTCAAATAGTGCCTTTACTCCAAAATTATCAATTGTTACATTTCAAATTAATATATTGGGATGTCAAGGGTTAATTATCATTTATTGCACACTTTCATCCATTCGAGAAAACAAGAGTTACAATGAAAAGAACGCTCTGTCACCAGGAAACTGCGGTCATGCTCTGTTGATCTGATGCATGATGAATCAGATTGATTCCGACCATATCACACGAGCGTAAGCATGAGTTTATGAATCACTTTTCATGAAACCTTTTGACAGATTTCTAATAGCCTGAATGACACACACACACACACACACACACAACAACGCTTGAGCAAGAGTTTGAAAACTTCGTAGAAAGAACATGCTCGTGTGTATCTCAGAAATACAAATCAAAGGTTGGAGCTTCAGGGATATTGATCAACAATAAACTGGAAAGGTTATCGCTGCTTTTTCAATATGGAAGGAATTGGTAATATTTCTGACATTAAAGTGTGACACTTAAAAGTGACAAGCTCTCGTCATCATCTTTCTTCAACATGTTATAGTGCTTTCGTAAAGCATATACATTGCATGTTGATATCATTGTCACCGAACGTTCACGCCATAAACGACTCCGGAAATGCTATCCAAACATATACCTCAGAAGTCGCATTTAAAGAGATAAGTAGATAAGCACTGTTGACTTTGTGGGTTTTATGTTGCAGTATGTGACTCTGTAGGCATTAAACTAACTGCTCCATTGTGCGAGTACAACACGGTTAGGCGAGTCCTTTGTCCGTCTTGGTTACAGATTATAACCGTGCAACGTAGTAATTCTGACAATGCGATGGGGTAATAGTCTCGAAATAACTGTTACCCAATATTTGATTGCCATGACAAGTCTTTTAGCAGAAAATCATAGAGCTCTACTGTCAGTTATATAGTTATATACATATCGTACGTCCATCACAGCCAAAAGGTACATGATCCCACATGGTACACGTCCCATCCCGAGAATGAACGCTACTGGCCAATTAACGATTGGTGAGTTGACGTCACATACCAGGTACAGGTAGGACATTGCACCACAGACTAGGACAAATTACTCAAATTGTTAACCCTGAATGCAAATCGTGTTAATTTTTGGCATACAAACTTTTAAGGGGTATTGAGAGGTGCTGAATCCAAATATGCTGTATGCCAAGCTCAAAAATGCCCCATAATGCCTCAAAATGCAGAAATCCAAGATCGCCACCAACGCCAGATTGAAACTCTGGCTAAGTGAGAGTGACATTGACTGAAACCTGAAAACTAGCATATCTCTTTCATTTATCAAGGTAGAAAGTTGAAAAAAGTATGCTTTCTTATGTTTTCACATATGGGGAATGCAATGCAATACTCAGTTTCATGATTAAAACTGTAGAAAATCCTTGAATTGTACAACTTTTGCCCAAAATTGTCATTTTAACAATAAATTTGTCGTTCAACTTATAATATCGTCCTTAAGAAGGTTAATTTGATATTTCCTGCAGTGATGTACAAAATGTGTACAGGTTTGTTTGTCACTGCACGTAGATATAATAGATATAATATGATGGTCTTCGGTCAGTCAATACTATGAGACAACCTTGTCTCTAAATTTCAATATGACAATTTCTGAGAAGTAACTGATCGACTCACTGAAATACTCCAAATGGACTCACCTCAGCCAATCTTATGGCATAAGGACTGTCGATCTAGTTACATGAGTAAATTTAAAGTCGAAAGACTAGAGAATGCCGCATTGAGAGAAGCGAACAGCAAAAGGTCGTCTGGAACCTCCCCAAGTGTTGTTCTTCGAAGCAAAACATCTGCCATTGATTGGAAGAAGTGTATCTTTTGTCAAAAAGTCAAGAAAGAATCACTTCATCTCATACAAGAATCCAAAGTCAGCACCAGAATACCGGAAGCAACAAAGTACGACCAATGATTAAGAGTTCGACTGGCTCGTGTAAATGATCTTAGAGCTGCAGATGGAGCTTATCACCGGACTTGTCTTGTCCTGTTTGAACGTAACACCAAGCGTAAGGGAGATGTGTCAACACAAATCACAAATATGATCTTATTCTGGCTTTGTCAAGAACTTGAGCAATCAGCAAAACATGCTGATATCCTTGATCTCGTAGATGTATGGAACAGGTACTGCACAATAGCTAACAATGTCCAAATAGATATACTATCTTCATTTATAACCCGGAGGAACACTTTTAAAGACAAACTAAGTGACCGTTTTGTGGGCATATATGATATTGTTGTACTGCACGATCGTGCTCGAAACGAACCTCTTAATGTGTTGGTGCCATTCAAATTCCGGCATATTCCATTTCTGAAATGGTGACAAAAGTTGCTACCAAGGACATTAACAAAGTCATTCAATCATTCATACATGAGGATCAGGACACATTTCTGACCATGGCCCATGTGGACCTGCGGATTCGTGGTGACATGGTATCTCATCCCAAACCAAAAGGAATAGACATCAGCGAAGACAGAGTATTAGAGAGCAGACCTGATAGTTTGTACTCAACTTGTTACATGGTGGTCAACGTCTCCTAGAGGAACACGACCTGGAAGATGACATAAATGACGACCGCGACAGGCTAGAATCGCCAGTATTGCACAAAATCTTATGTAGACTGCTAATGGAGACACGTTCTTGACCCCAAAACACATAGGACTGACCAGTGCCCTTCACCAAGCAACACGATCGAGAGAGCTAGTGAACATGTTTCACCGGGCAGGTCATGTCATGAGTTATCGTGATGTCATCAAATTGACACTGCACTAGCCAAGAAGACATTAGAGACCATGGATGACACTGGGGCTGTTATGCCACAAAACCTAGCAAAGGACCGCTTTGTCCATTTCTCAACAGACAACGTCGACATTAATGAGTACACTTTGGACGGTAAAGGAACATTCCATGCCACTCAGGTTGCTGCCTGGCAACGTGGTCCACCCGAAGATCTCCTCAGTGGCATTGACATTTCTAAGACAGGAACCTTCGACATACCTGAAGTGATAACTGACACCATTCCTGCACCAAGCAGAGGGATCACAGAGCGTCAACCCAGAGAAAACTACAGTGGGCTACCTACCTACCATACAGGCTCCTGCATCTGAACTGAATACCTTGAACACAGTTGTTAAGCGAGTGATCCATGTAGCCAAATGTATGGGACAGCAGCATGTTGTTCGTACTGTGGACAAGGCCCTTTATCTGAAGCTGTTCGAACTGAAGTGGTCTGTAGAAGAGGTTATTACCCACGTGGTCAAAGTATGGGTAGTTGCATACTAATCTCGTACGTCACACGAGTGTCGTATCGCGTTGACCTGTGTCGTAACGACTTGACCTGAGATTCTAACGATTTGATTGGATAACCGATGACCTCTCAGTTAGGCGACGTTGTGACGGAACTCCTTTTTTTTATTCATAACAAACACGTGAATTCATTCATTCTACAACTTATATGCATTGTGGGAATGTAAACATTGCCGTATCGCTGTTTAATTGTGAGTCGAACGGAGATATTATATTTGTCGAAAAACATAAACTCAAAGTTTCCACCAGTGATGTTAGCCGAGTGAAGCAACCGCAAACCAAGAAACGGGGTGCTACGGAGTACTTTACTGTAAGAGGTTGTACGAGGCGATGACAACTGACATGCATCGTGACGTCGGTTTCCAAGGGAACAGACAAGAATGGCGTAGTGACGTCAATGCAGTGTGACGTCATGCAAAACGTGTACTACTGAACAACATTCTTCTACAACCTCTTTATGAAACCGGTTTCGGTTTGAAACCATAAAAATAACAAAAATACGCTATTTTGTCCATTTAAAGCATGTAAGACGTGGGTAATAAATTAAATACCTTTTGCTCGGTCAGATACCATAGGAAGGACACTCGTTTCGTATAATTCGTATGTAATGATTTTGCATTGCATCCATACTCAGATGAAGACGATTGTTATGTCAGTGCGTGACACAGACGTGCTTCTCCTACTTCTGGCACACTATGACAAAATGAGATGCACTCATCTCTACATGAAAGCTGGGACATCGAAAAGCTCCAAGGTATCTCCCAGTACACGAAATCCACAGACAACTGTCTGCGGATCAGGTTGATACACTACTTGCTTTCCATGCCATCACTGGATGTGATAGTGTGTCTCAGTTCAGTGGTCACAGTAAGAAAACAGCTTGGAAGGTCTTCCAGCAACACCATACTGATCTTACTGGACTTGGAACGGGCCCTTTCACTGAAAACCTAGCTAGATCAACAGAGAAGTTCATCTGTAAAAATATATGGCTTGCCTGAGGTCGATACATGCAACAAAGCACAAGTTAATTTGTTTTGTCTTGGCAGTGCACAAGAGACTCTGCCACTAACCTCTGACGCAGCAATGTTCTACATCATGCATTCCCACTACCAAGCAAGTATCTGGAACCAAGCACACTGCCTAAATCCAGATCTTCCTCCAGTGGCTGAAATGGGGTGGGTTCACCAAAGCGTCCAGTTAGTGCCACGGCTACTCTCTCTGCCACCTATTCCAAAAGCTGGCAGGGAGATCACATCATGCACTTGTATGAAAGGATGCCCCAGTCAACGCTGCAGCTGCAGGAATGCATCGAGGCTTGCAACTGCAGGAAACTTAAAGGTCACATGCAACGTAACACACAACTTTGCAGATTCTGATACCTTTCGGTATGGACTTACCGAAACAATTCATCAAAAATGCAAATTCAACTTATAAAGTTGAAAAATAACGCGATGAAAAAAACCACGCGAAATCGGAGTTCACACGATTCACTAATTTTCCCCCGACTTTTCTGGGGAAAACTGGTTTCAACAGCTGGGCTGCGCTCATAGCACGTGCGCAGTGAAATAGGTTCGCGCAACTTGGAAGCGGGCTGTCCGGTGAATACTCGGTGAAGGCTTTGGTGTGAGCTATTTTCCTAATGTTTTGTTGATAACTCACAGGCGCGAGCTTTTTATATGTTATGACAGTAAATAAACTGTTTATATAATTTTATTTGTCTATTTCACCACACGTTCTTCTTACCGAGTCACTTTCTCAATTCGATACTTAAAAGCAATGTCTTTATTTAGCGTTGACAGAATTTCTAACTGTGATATAGATATGTCGTTGTCACAGACAAAACTCAATGTCTTGTTTTATTGACCCCTGTGTGTCTGCCTGCCTGTCTGCTAATGACAATATTCAATACACAACTGCGACCACTGACCACATGCAATTTTAACTTAACACCAATCAGGCTATACACCATAAACAAAACGCATTGATTTATGGCCCGAGTTCGGTCTCTGTCACATTATGTAATTACACAGACAGGCAGGTGTGATACTTGAACACATGACAAGTTATGATGTCTGTTGATTGCAAAATGTTACACACAAAAAATGAGCATGTATTTACAAAACCCAACATCTCTATATATACACACACAATGAGCCGTGAGGGCATCTGCAAATGAACCAGCCGTTACACTTGAGTGCACACCCACCCGCTCTGACTGGGTTCGGCATCCCGGCTGCTTCGTTTCTTGGGAAGTAAACCCAAGTACACAATACTGCACTTTTGATTTGCGATTGTACGCTTATAATTTTGTTTATATGTTTTTTCATCACCAGCAATGTATATTATATGTCATGAATAAGTTATAATTGTGTTTTAATTATGTTTGATTTTTTGGTTGCATGTGACCTTTAACAACAACTGCCAGAACACCAGATATGAATGGGAATATGCGAATGCTTACAACCTTTACTGTGTATACTGCTAGGACAGCAGACACCAGTAAACAATTTGTATTCTTTCTATTGCCGTGATTCCGCAAATACACATATTGTTCTTAAAACACTTACCTTAAGTTGTGTCATTGTTAGTTGTAAGTGCCCTGTTTTACTGAGTCAAAATTCATATTGCATCCATAATATGTCGCCCTTGGCTTTGACATGTTTAAACAAATGGGAATAAGATCAAATGGGATGGGGAAGGACGGTTTTTGACCATCTGAATATTCAAAATTCATTCATTGTTCATTGTTCAAAATGATAAATTTTGCAGTAGGTATGCAAATCAATCATTTTCTTCCAATTTAATCACAAAACTGAGTATTGCATTGCATTCCCCATATGTGAAAACATTCATAAAAAGCATTTTTCAACTTTCTAACTTGATTAATGAAAGTGATATGTTAGTTTTCAGGTTTCTGTCAATGTCACTCTCACTTAGCCAGAGTCTATCCAAATAGGTCTTGTTAAGACAACACTGCACTATGGCTAGGTGAGAGATGCGAACCAGGTAATTAGCATTAGCCACTGAAGCGTGAGCCTTTGTTTAAGGGCTATAGTCTATATCTCCAATGCGACACGATGTAAGAAGTATGCAAGTGTGTGTGCGTTTGTTTGTGATATGAAAATTCGGTTTAAACATATTTATGTCTGATATATTGTTCAGAAACTGGATCCCTCTAAAAACATGTAGAAGATATGTTGTCAGAAGCCTTTTCCACATTTTGACCAGAAAAATGTGATAATAAAAACTGGATAACACTGATATTTACCCCTGTGCATCAATAATAACTAGATCTTGCTGTCTCACAAATATAGATCTATGTATGTGACAGTGAATATGTCAAATCAGTGATTTTGTAAAATCACTGAAAATTTCAGGCACATGTATTTCATAAAATTCTTGATTCACTCGGTGGTTTCACAAAATCCCTGGAATTCCTAGGGATTTAACAAAATCCCTGAAAAAATTGACAATATTTTTTACATTTTCCCTTAAATGAATATATCGCATTCTCGGTGTTTGTTTTGACAATACTGCTTGTAATAAGTAAAGACAAAAGTGACACAAACAATATCTATCAGTATCACATGTTGCATCAGTGTTCAATTGCCATAACCATGCAATGGATCAGAGTACCTTCTGTGATATCTTTTTGAAACAAAGTCACGTCAGTCAAACGACGCTCATATGTATCAACATTTATTTTTGCAAGATAGGGAAGAGTGACATCGCGAGTTACACATAACCCGAGCCTCGTAACATTTGCACCTTTGTGGCTGGCATCTTTTTTTCCACTACAGTTACATTTCACAAAACCCTGTCCACCATATACAGACTCTGACTGGACTGCAGATCTCAGCGATACAAGATTCTCAGTCGACATATCTGCAGTTGTATAGAGATGTGGCACACACATCAAACTGGTTGCGTGAGTAGTTTCCACACAAGACACCGGATTCTACAGCAAGTGTGTACATGCAGTTGTCAGTTTTGTCCATAAAACTCCGTGCACATTCCTTGGATCGTCTCTCCCTCTGTCAACACCAGGAACTGGTATCGTCACATTGTCACCCACCGCAACCTGTGTTCACTGATGTCTTTATGTCTCTCAGCAATAAGGTCTGTTGATGGAGAGTGTTCTGGTTGCGGCTCTTGTTCTGGTTGCGGCTCTTGTTCTGGTTGTGGCTCTCGTTGTGCTTGCGGCTCTTGTTGTGCTCTTGCGGCACTTGATTGCTCTTGCTCAAGATGATCTGATCTGATCATGATCTGATTCTCATTGTTGATCTGCCAAAGGTACTGTATCTGACGGCAGGGCGTTGAGTAGGTCATCCTCGCTTCGAAGTCTAAAAACAGCCTCTGCTTGGAGACTGGACGAGTTGAGACCATCAGGGCCAGTAAAAACAGCGAAGGGTGTCATCTTGATGCCACTGTAATAACTGGAGTTCTTCTGGAACTGGACGATATATTCATTTCAGGGAATATGTAAGAAAATTGTCGTGATTTTCAGGGATTTTGTTAAATCCCTAGGAATTCCAGGGATTTTGTGAAACCACCGAGTGAATCAGGAATTTTATGAATTCCCTGAAATTTTCAGTGATTCTACAAAATCACTGATTTGACATATTCACTGTAACATGTATACTGCATGCAGCGTTAAAATCTCTCCATACATAGACAGGTCTTGTCGACTGTATTCTTATGCTCATCATGTTTTCATACATTTACGCTATGTAAATTAGCCATGATTCTATCCCTATGCCATAGAAACGTTCTACTTTTGTACCATGTCGCAAGTGGATGTTTTTGTACATTATGATTCTAGACACATGTTGTTTCTTGGAAATGCTAGCCCCGGTTAGAATTGGTCTTCAGCAACCAAGGCGTGTCGTAAGAGGCGACTGACGGGATCGGGTGGTCAGACTCGCTGACTTGTTTGACTCATGTTATCGTATCCCGATTGCGTAGATCGATGCTCATGCTTATGATCCCTCTAGTATCTCGTCTAGACTTGATTATTTTCAGACCGTCGGCGGCGTTAAACAACGAACAATTAAAAATAATGTAAATGCTCGACCGCCTACAATCATACCGCAATGTGTGCGTTTTGTGGGTTAATATTGAAATGTATTTTTAATAAAGAATGTACAATGCTTCTAATACAGTATTTTGTATAGATTATACATATAAAGAAGTATATCATTCCTATGCATGTCACTATTGCACCAGTTCATACGTGAATGATCGGAATATAATTTTCAAACTCGTTATGACTGACTTACATAACTTTAAAAATATGGATGTTTTTCCTCGCTAAACATAGATCGTCTTCATATGTACAAAGATGTTTCAGAACAGGGATATGTAAAGAAAACATAAACGCGTGTGTTGGAATGTAGGAAAATATGTGTGCATGTAAACGTGTAATAAGCAATCTCAGAGTCAGGCACCTAATCGCAGCACACGAACCCAAAGTACTTGACTCTGTACTTTACTGAGAAAGAGTGATCCCAAATATAACATGTGTTACAGTATAGCATTCAGTCAGTCGCAACAGGGCAATCGACTGGAGAGTTTATTTAATGTCAAGTCACTGTTCTTTGTGTCCCAAACACACAGCGCTTATCACCTAGGTGCCACGATGCTGCTGTCATGGCTGACAAAACCAGAACGATTAACAAAGGAAATCAACATGAACTTAACATTTCTGTTACATCGACTGTTAATTAACTTTATCTTGCTTTGGCTATCAACCTTATCAAACTTCCATAAATATCACCAGCATATTTTATGGGCGGTATAAATACATGAGCTCTGCTTTTTATTCCTGCTTTGTCTGAGAGCCTTTTAAAGGCACGGCGATCCCAAAGGTAATTCCCCGAAATTCTAGGAAGTAAACAGTCGTCCACAAACAAGACTGTTTCACTTGAAAAACCTTGTACCTGATGAAAGTTTTAATGTCAGCTCATGTTTATGAAAAACGACAAGAATACGTATGTATCTAGTCAGTGATCCGGGAATACAAGAACAAGTTAACTTGGAGGTACTTGTGTATAGTCGTGTCTGCGGTCTTCTCAGACTGGCATGTAGTCCCAGAAATAAAGCCATTTATTTAAGAGTGTAGGAAAAAGTATCTACGAAACAAAATGCCGGAGCTTCCTCAAATCTGAAGCTAAATTTCGTAGAAATCGTCAAAACTTGCCCGATCATTCAAAACTTGATTAGGAGTGTTTAATTTATTTTCTAGGCTCTGAGTGTTGACCATTAAGGAACGTTTGTTCCATGAAATTGAGTATAAATATACTGAAAGAGTATAGGCATCATGAATCTTTCTGCTGATATTTTATAAAATCGTATGCTCCGTCTTCACTATAAAAATACCCCATGAACTTTTTAGTATGCATGTACACGTACGTCAACACGCCAATGGCTTGTAAACAGTGAAATCAGTCGGGCGGTATGCAGTTAAACGTATGCCATATCCGTTAGAGTGCATCTGCAATGTTTTACCATTATTGATTGGTTTGTTTGGTTCTATGCGTTCAGCTACAGTTCAACCAATCTGGGGTCAATCTGTTTCTGTGACACATGTGTCAACAACTCTTAAGCCCCCGAATACTGGAGGCGTCATTACGTCCTATAAACTCTTGTCATGGAGTTCTCATTGTCCGTTACGTTATTTCAATCAAATATTATAAACCCACAAGTTCTTGACGGCGAGTTATGTTTAGTTGATCAATTTGTATTGTCGTTATAGGTCTGTACAGACACGTACCCGCGCGTCACGTGCTTGCTGGCCTGGCATTCCTAGGCTGCGTTAATCTCTTCACGCTCAGAGTCAATCTCAGCGTCGCTCTGGTTGCCATGGTGAACTACACCCTTGTGTTGAATACATCGCCTAGCAACGATGAGTGTGGACTACAAAACAATGGGTCGCCAGCTCAGGAGGCCAAGGTAGGCGAATAATCCAACTTTCCAGAAAGCGACACAGACGGGGTAGTCTTTAAAATGGTCAGTGCACGCTTCCCAGTGAGTGAAGGGATGAGTAAATGAATGTTGTTTTAAACCGGCAGCGCTATCACCGAAATATTACAGCGACCTGTAAGTAATTTGCAAGGATACCCGTTGTTGTCTGCGTTAGGTTACCCAGAGTCACCCAAGTTACCCTTTCTGCCAACCTGATCCTAGTTTTATCCTACCAGTTTGGACCTACATGTATATATGTTCATTAGTCACCATGAAGGTAATATTCCTGTATAACCACACCTTACAACGAAAGGTTTCTCTGGTTTAATCTGCTAGGCCAAACTATATAAGAGCACCATTTGGTTAAGAAGTTTTGTTTTTTCTGGACACTAACACAGTTATAATGGGCATGTGGTGGGAGTTCTGTAGCATACAAATGGAGTATGGCATGATATGTGAATGATCGTCTTAGTTTGCATCACAAAAACATGCTGTTGAAGATGTTAACCGTTTTCTCTATGAGGAGATTAAAATATATTCATTTTGGCAACGTATCTCTTTTAGAGCATTCAGCATCCCCAGCGAAGCATTAGTCAGAGTTGCGCGATTTGCTCTGCAGAGTTGCGTCCCTTGGGCATACCAGGAACCTATGATCGCGGGTCCGATTCCGAATGGGCCCTGATTGTGTTTGTCAGTTTCATACCCTTGTTCATGGATTTGACCAAAGTGGAGATCGACTTAGACCTGCATCACGCGTTCCTCAAACATTAATCTGACTTGCCGTGATATAACTGGAATCGCGTCATAAGAATTAAACCCAACTCATTCAGATGAAAACTCACGTTTAGTAAACCCTGCGGCAAAATTATATTCTGCCAGTATTTTCTGAAACAAATACGAGTTTCCCATCAGAATATCAAGCAGTCAGTCCTGTCCTGCACCCATGTCCTGGGGATGTGGAATAACGGGGTTCTCACGTAGGGGAGAGACTAATCGCATGCAATTATCTATTTTACTCTTCAGGATGGTGATTTTAACTGGGACGAACAGCTACAAGGTCATGTGCTAGGGTCGTTTTTCTACGGGTACTGTCTGACCCAGGTGCTAGGGGGCTGGCTTAGCGGAGCTGGTGGGGGGAAAGCGGACGTTCGGGTTCGCCGTACTCGTCACCTCCATCTTGACGCTTGTGACACCGGCAGCAGCCTCTCTCCACGTGTACGCCCTCATCGCCGTCAGGGTGTTGCAGGGTATGGCTCAGGTATAGTGTCACTCCAGTGTAGAAACAGAAAGAAATAATGACAAAATACCGACATAATCGAACAAATGATAGATCTATTTTATTTTTTTCAGAACAATGTAACTTTTAACCTTTTGTTGTCAATGAGGCTGTAGGTTTTGCAGCAGACAATATATTTTATAACTTACATTTTCAGGGCTTCGCGTTTCCATCTATCCATTCACTGTGGTCCAAATGGGCTCCTGTTAAAGAAAGGAGTCGACTTGTCGCCTTTACATACGCAGGTAATGCATGTCACCATTATGTATTCTCTTTGTATGGACAAAATATGGACACCATTATCTCCTTTTAGCTTTGTTTTGGTGTGGATCTTTACACCTTGTCGTGGAAACTGTACGTTTTAACGAACTACCAACCTACGTTTTGGACATAATTCGTCGACAATTTGAAAACAGACACGTTACAGAATGATTTAAGATACAACGAATCAGATTATTCTATGTAATTTGAGACATTCATGATTCAACTATTGTATGTTATTAAATGCTACTTTTACAAACCCGTGCAGATCCGGGTTGGAATGAACCTTCAGTAACCTATGCTGTCGTAGGAGGCGACTAACGGGATCGGGTGGTCAGGCTCGCTGGCTTGGTTGACACATGTCATCGGTTCCCAATTGCGTAGGTCGATGTTCATGCTGTTGAACCCAGGATTGTCTGGTCCAGACTCGATTATTTACAGACCGCCGCCATATAGCTGGAATATTGCTGAGTAAGGCGTAAAACTAAACTCACTCACTCACTACTTTCACAACTGGTTAATGTGACCAAACATGTATTGATTTAATTCAGAGTCAGAAAACAATATTATTTCAATTAGCAACCACTCTTTATGCAATAAACAATCTAAAACAAATATTTAATTCATGAACATTCAATATTCTAACGCATTAAATATAAACTGATGTGCAAAAGAAAGTACACAGGTTGTGTTTCTTCCAGTAAGATAAAATAACAAAACCTTTTGATGAAATGGAAAATGTATGTGGAAGCACACTGCAATACACGTGTTTTATCAGCAAAATGACATTGTAACAATAAACAGCGATGTAGTGATGACCACTGCAGACGGTTCCTACGATGCTGGAAGGTCAAGGCCATTCCACGCAGCGGTCGGTAGGCCCATACATGCCAGCAGGACGAAGTCGTCTTGTCACTGTGAATCGGCTTACGCGATGACCCAATGATGTGGCTGCTGATGACGTCACCGTCAACATCCAGTTGCGTAGGTGAATAACCCGCAGATAGCGATCCTCTTGGGGTGTTGTGACTCTGGAACGTCAACTTCTGGGTCGATCACATGTCTGGCCTGTCGTACTGAAACGGTTAAACAGACGAATTATGGTTTGTCTTGTGCAACCCAATGTCCTTGCAATATCGCTGTTGAAAGAACCCATTTGTGTCATTCCTTTGGCCTGTTCTCGTTGCGACGACGTCAATCTTGGCATTTCCTCGTGAGATTTCTGTCAAGTGATTGTTCAGTCTTCACGACAAACAGGTTTTATACTCTCTGTCAGAAAAGTGCTGGTGCATGGGACAATAATCACAATTTTGCAAAAATTCGTGCAAAACACGTACAAAATTTTTTGGTTGCATTTTGGCAAATGAAACATGATGGTTGCGTTCTATACAATCAATGTTTTTCAATAATTTTATTAGTTAGAACGCATATTTGTGATTGCAGCAACAATTACACCTGTGTACTTTCTTTTGCTCGTCAGTTTATAACCATGTTAAATTAATTGTGTATCAATTGCAGGGGCACAAGTAGGTACGGTGCTGGCTATGCCGCTTACTGGCCTCCTCTGTGAACACGGGTTCGCGGGGGGCTGGCCATCAGCCTTCTATGTGTTTGGTAAGTGCGGTGAGGGACTGGTTATAAGTACTCGGGAGGGGACATAACTTTATCTACTGTTACTTTACCCTCGTAAAACTTCACACGGAAAATCAAAACAAAATGATGATAGTTTGTTAAGTAACTTTTTTTTTATTTTGGAGACAAACGTTATGAAACTTTTTTCCAGAGTTGGTCTGATGTTTTTATTACATTCTGCGTTGAAATGAGTGTTTGATCATGAATCCATTTGGAATTACAAATCGTGATTCATCGGTATCATTTTGACCCAAACAGACTTTTAGTTTTCACGTCTCATGGTAGCATTTTTCGCCTCTCATTCGCTCTCATGAAAAAGGATTTTCATCTCGAGGTATAGATTTTTGTCGGCTCATGTTAACGCATTTATATATCGAGATATAGCTTTTTCGTCTCATAGTAACTCTCTTTGGTCTTACCCGTGAAGATCCGAGGTAGAATAGGTCTTCAGCAAACCATGCTTGCCACATAAGGCGACTATGCTTGTCGTAAGTGGCGACTAACAGGATCGGGTAGTCAGGCTCGCTGACTTGGTTGACACATGTATGTCATCGGTTCCCAATTGCGCAGATCGATGCTCATGCTGTTGATCACTGGATTGTCTGGTCCAGACTTGATTATTTAGAGACCGCCGCCATATAGCTGGAATATTGCTGAATGCGGCGTAAAACTAAACTCACTCACTCTCTTTGGTCTCATGTAAACGCATTTTACATCTCGTGGTATAGCCTTCTTCGTCTTATGTTAACCCATCTTGCATGTCGTGATATAGCTTTCTCGTCTCAAGTTAACTGTATTTCTTCTCATTTTAACGCTTTCTCGTCTCGTGTTATTTCTTTGTAATAATTAGGTTGTGTATCGCCGCTGTGAGGAGTCTGTCGCAGCACAGGCTAATTGTAGCGCAAATGACCAGTCTTCCTATATGCGAGCGAAGCGAGAAAACGTTGGCAACGTACTTTCCTCGCTTCGGTTGAAAAAATATTTTTAATGTCAAAATAAAATATCGCCACCATAAAAGGTAGACCCTCCATTACCCCTGCCAGCTTCCGGAGCCGAAGGAGTGAAGGAACAGGGGAGTTAACTCTAATAATACTTGTTGAATTACATGTCCGCATTTGGAATACTTGCGGAGTTACCTCCCTTGCTTTCATTCACCCGCTACGTCAGAAGTGTTTCGTATTTTTAAGAATAACCGTTACGAAGATTCTAACAATAACGACGGCAAATGTGACAAATGATCTTCAACAGTTAAATGGTAAAATTAGGCAATATGACATTTCTTTTTAATATCTGCTTATTCTAGTTCCTTCACACTCTCCTACCCAGAGTTCCATGCGGCCAGCCAGCATAGTACTATTATGCTAAGTCATCACTGCGCCGGAGTGTGGTTCCTTCATTCCATTGAACCGGAAGCTGGTCTAGGGGTAATGGAAGCGAAGAACGATTTGATATGCTACGAGTGGCGCTTAAAATATTGAATGAAATGTATTCTTTGTGACTAATAATTAAATATGAGGTTGGAAATCTGAGAGCACAACCCTGTGAGGAAATGGGTGTCTACCTTTGATGGTGGCGATATTTTGTTTTGACATCAAAAATATATTTCAAACCGAAGCGAGGGAAGTACGTTGCCAACCTTTGCTCGCTTCGCTCGCATGTAGGAGGACTGGTAATTATTTGTTCTGTTGCGCAACCTTATGTGCGCTACAGTTGCCTGTGGTTGCAGATAGTAAAGAAAAGGTTTTAAAAGGTCGGAAGTGTGGAAGTTCTGATGAAGAGAGGTGATGAGTTCAACAGAGTGGAGAAACGACTGAGAAACATATTTCACCACTTGTGTTTGGGTGTCTTGTATAGCTAAATGCATTTGATCGGCGGCTTACGAATTGGTTAGTGAAGTGAAGAAGAGTTTGAACCGTTATGAGGCTAAGAGTGACTACAAGTTAGATATGAGAGTTAAATATACCTATATATATATAGTATGTTATGACATGCAGCAGATTATCACAACAAGTAATTGATAACAGTACATAACTGAATGCGGCCAGGTGAAAGATGAGAACAACAAAGAGCACAAGTCATGAAGCCAATTTACAGGAGTGAGTGAGAGAGCAATATTCCAGCTATATGGCGGCGGTCCAATTTACAGGAACAATTAAATAGCGAAAAAAGCAGGTAATGCGCTGGATGAATAGTTTCGATGGCTTCCAAGAGTTCTATTTTCGTGAGTCCTAGTTATTGGTGGATAGGTTTTCGTCTTCGTCAAACTGAATTTGATGGCGGAGAACTTTTGTTGGTGGTTTGAGAGTGCTGTCTGCTTTGGCTGCTGGCGTTCTATGTTCTTTAATCCGTGTATCTACAATGCTGGAGGTTTCATCTAGCAACCACATTCACATCTAATCTTGTAGATAACTACTTGCTTTTGGGGAGTGGGAGAGATGGGTAGTCATTGAAGATTACGTCGATGCCTGCTTGGTACTTAAGTACTCTGCTGATCTAATGAGAGGTTTTGCCGATGTAGGGTAGCTTGAGGAGTAAAGGGCGGAAGCAGGGGTTTGGCTGGAGTAATGGTCTTGGGTACTGGTTGAAGTTGGTGACGACATACTGCAGAAGGTTAAGCTCATATTCAAGGTCATGGCTGCTGGAGCAGGTGCTCTTGAGTTGAAGACAGAGTTTGATTTATGGAGTTGAAATGGGTGAACATTTCAGAATTGGTGGGTTTCCCGTAGATTGTGGTTTGGCTATTATTGTTGGGATATCCGGATACAAAGACGCCAAGAAAGGTGTGTGTATCTCCGGCAAGACAGTAGTCTGGTCTTGTTATCCATAAAATCGTATGCTTCGGTATTGACTCACCAACATCTAGATTGCGGATTGGTCCATACTTCATCAAACTGATGTAACCGGACTGATTGCTCATGACAAGATGAGCATCTCGGTAGTCTAGTGGATAGAGCGGAAGGTCGATAGTTCGATCCCTGGCTTCGAGACACCAACAGATTTTAGGATATCTTAGTTAGTTGTATCTCTATAGCGTTCTACATTAAGGAGATAAAATACGAGTGAGAGTTAAAGTCTGCAAACCGTCCCTGAACCACATTAGTTTCCTTACCACACAGCCTTTCCTGTAATGCAAAATCCCCAGACGAAGCAAGTGTATATGACAGTACAACAATCTTTAACGTAACGTCTCCTCTTACATGCATGAGCTTCCACAAACAGCGAACACATTTTATCTACAAACCTGCACTTCGGTAAAAGGTTACGCAAACCCCATGTGTATCTAGTTCTTCACCTGTGACATCCTTATATACGTGATAACTGTATTACTGTGATACTGAGAGATAACTGACAATGACAAAGCATTTACCACGACCGTATATATGTATATATCTGCTCTTTAAATGAGTGAGTGAGTAAGTTTAGTTTTACGCCGTTTGAGCAATATCACGGCGGGGGACAGCAGAAATGGGCTTCACACATAGTTCCCATGTGGGGAATCGAACCCGGGTATTGGGCGTGACGAGCGAACGCTTTAACCACTAGGCTACCCCTCCGCCCCTTAAATGAGTGAAATTGGTTTACCGCCGCACTTTCCTGTAATGCAAAATCCCCAGACGAAGCAAGTGTATATGATAGTACAACAATCTTTAACGTAACGTCTCCTCTTACATGCATGAGCTTCCACAAACAGCGAACACATTTTATCTACAAACCTGCACTTCGGTAATAGGTTACGCAAACCCCATGTGTATCTAGTTCTTCACCTGTGACATCCTTATATACGTGATAACTGTATTACTGTGATACTGAGAGATAACTGACAATGACAAAGCATTTACCACGACCGTATATATGTATATATCTGCTCTTTAAATGAGTGAGTGAGTGAGTTTAGTTTTACGCCGTTTGAGCAATATCACGGCGGGGGACAGCAGAAATGGGCTTCACACATAGTTCCCATGTGGGGAATCGAACCCGGGTATTGGGCGTGACGAGCGAACGCTTTAACCACTAGGCTACCCCTCCGCCCCTTAAATGAGTGAAATTGGTTTACCGCCGCACTTCAGTTATATCACAGTGGGGGCGGTGTGGTAGCCTAATGGTTAAAGCGTTGGCTCGTCACGCCGAAGACCCGGGTTCGAATCCCCACATGGGCACAATGTGTGAAGCCCATTTCTGGTGTCCCCCGCCGTGATGTTGCTGGAATATTGCTAAAAGCGGCGTAAAACCAAACTCAGTCAGTCAGTATATCACAGTGTGTCAGCTTTAAATGGGACTGAACCCAAAGTGAAGGTGATCTAAGGCGTTACTATTTTGCTGAAACCTGTATGGTCTTGATATACGAGGATTGGAACATGCGATCCTAAGGTTCATGCAAAGCGGAAGGCGTTGCCACAAATTGCGACGCCTTAGCTGGCTACAGGTCCCTATACTTACTTGCACTTTCAGTTGAATCTTGGACTGTTGCAGGAACTCTAGGAGTGGCGTGGAGCGTAGCCTGGGCGGTAATGGCGTTCGATAGTCCCACCCTCCACCCCCACATATCTACACAGGAGAGAGACTATATACTCAAGTCTGTTGGAAGCAGAAAAGTGAGTACGGGCACAAGTAAGACCGTTGTAAAACAGGTGTGAGAACGGGTGTAAGTAAGACCTCTGTAAAACAGGTGTAAGTACGGGTGTAAGACCGCTGTAAAACCTGTTATGTCACAGTTTGTGTTTTTAGGTTTGTCAGCACCTCCTTGTTGGTTTTATGAAAAAGGTTAAACTCAACACCTGCATCACTTCGGGCTTCCCTCCCACATTAAGCAGACCCTCCCCGATGTAACTGGAATACTGTTACAAGCGGAGCTGTATCACTCATTCACTGTATATTATTTCCTGTGTAACGCACTTCACTGCTAATAACACCGTCTGGGTTGGAAACTGGCTCCAGGCCATAGAACACAAAGTCCCTGATCGGTCACGTCGAATACATTCTCGTTTATCACATTTTGGAAAACAAAGTGGTATTGAAATCTAATATTCAAAATTATTGTTAGCGCGTCCATAGCAAATCTAACGGAACACCTATCATATCATACATACTGCAATCCATATTGTAAGGTACATTTTTCGTCACACTAAAGCACTAATAAGTTATCAAAATGTCTACCATATACGCAATGCGCGTATTCCTCTTTTACTGTCTGTAGAAAAAGTCGCTGCAACTTCCGTGGTGCGCAGTCTTGTCAACACCGGCGGTGTGGGCGATTGTAGGGGCGCACATCGCTTACGACTGGGGAGGCTTCACCTCCATCACTATGCTACCGCAGTTTATGAAACAGGTGCTGAAGTTCGACATCCAGGAGGTACGTAACCTTTATGGCTGCAGCAGGATGATGACAGTCAATTAAATCCCCCTCGTCGGGGGGAGAGTTGCCTTCATGGGGAGACTGTGAGATCAAAATACCTCTTGGGTTAAGCACTGTGTAAAGTGCATGTAGTGATATATCAACCGTGCTCTATATATTGGGGGTTCTTCAGTGTAGGTTTAACGAGCCCTGGCACATAAACAAAACAGAATTGTGGAAGTCTAGTTATCGGGTTACGAGTGATTTACTGCACAGATTAGATAAGAGATCTACTTTCGAGACGAGTACTATGCACTATAGTGACTGATAATCGACCCAACATAATGCACTGTCGAGGAAATGTGTGTTGAATTCCTGTTTGTAAATTTCTGAAAGACTCGTTTTGTTATTGTCGATGATTGTAGAGTGTACACCAGCTTGAACAAGTATAAATAACACTTTTGATTTTTGGTCGACACGAAAGTTACACTTACAAACGAAGTATTACAAAGTAGGGTTGTTGTTTTTTGTATTTTGTGTTAGTTTTGTATTCATATTTGTTCCCATCCTTACATTCATTTAAGTCACTGACATTTCGATCAAGAGAAATTCCTGTTCAGTATGCAACCGTGAAGATCCAGGTTAGAACTGATCTAACTCACTCACTCAGTGACCCATGCTTGTCGTAAGAGGCGATTAACGGGATCGGGTGGCCAGGCTCGCTGACTTGGTTGACACATGTCATCGTATCCCAGTTGTGTAGATCGATGTTCATGCTGTTGATCCCAGGATTGTCTGGTCCAGACTCTATTATTTACAGACCGCCACCATATAGCTGGAATATTGCTGAGTGGGGCGTAAAACTAAATTCATTCATTGTTCAGTATGCTGTAAAGAAAAATGTATATATATCAGCACACAATTCAAATGCTAGCAGTTTCCCTGGGCTCATAGAAAAGGTGGTCTCCCTTTGGCAGTTTCCCTGGGCTCATAGAGAAGGTGGTCTCCCTTTGGCAGTTTCCCTGGGCTCATAGAGAAGGTGGTCTCCCTTTGGCAGTTTCCCTGGGCTCATAGAGAAGGTGGTCTACCTTTGGCAGTTTTCCTGGGCTCATAGAGAAGGTGGTCTCCCTTTGGCAGTTTCCCTGGGCTCATAGAGAAGGTGGTCTACCTTTGGCAGTTTCCCTGGGCTCATAGAGAAGGTGGTCACCCTTTGGCAGTTTTCCTGGGCGCATAGAAAAGGTGGTCTCCCTTTGGCAGTTTCCTGGGCTCATAGAGAAGGTGGTCTCCCTTTGGCAGTTTCCTGGGCTCATAGAGAAGGTGGTCTACCTTTGGCAGTTTCCCTGGGCTCATAGAGAAGGTGATCACCCTTTGGCAGTTTTCCTGGGCTCATAGAGAAGGTGGTCTACCTTGGCAGTTTCCTGGGCTCATAGAGAAGGTGGTCACCCCTTGGCAGTTCCCTGGGCTCATAGAGAAGGTGGGCTCTAGAGAAGGTGGTCTCCCTTTGGCAGTTTCCTGGGCTCATAGAGAAGGTGGTCACCCTTTGGCAGTTTTCCTGGGCTCATAGAGAAGGTGGTCACCCTTTGGCAGTTTTCCTGGGCTCATAGAGAAGGTGGTCTCCCTTTGGCAGTTTCCCTGGGCTCATAGAGAAGGTGGTCACCTTTGGCAGTTTTCCTGGGCTCATAGAGAAGGTGGTCACCCTTTGGCAGTTTTCCTGGGCTCATAGAGAAGGTGGTCACCCTTTGGCAGTTTCCCTGGGCTCATAGAGAAGGTGGTCACCCTTTGGCAGTTTTCCTGGGCTCATAGAGAAGGTGGTCACCCTTTGGCAGTTTTCCTGGGCTCATAGAGAAGGTGGTCTCCCTTTGGCAGTTTCCCTGGGCTCATAGAGCGGATCGTCTCCCTTTGGTAGTTTCCCTGGGCTCATAGAGAAGGTTGTCTCCCTTTGGAAAGTTTGCGATAGTAACCTCTCTGGTGAAAGTAGCTTCATTTGGAAAGAAAGCTGTTAACAGTACAGTTATATTGGTTCTGTATTTTCAGAATGGAGGTTTGTCGGCGTTACCCTACGTGGTGTTGTGGTTAGCTAACATAGCGAGTGGGCCAATCGCTGACTTTCTTAGAAGCCGGCATTTTTCCACTAAAGTTACAAGAAAAATAATGAACTCTATAGGTAAGTGGTTTGCTTAGCTAGCATACAAAGTGAGCAACTTTAAATTTTCTTAAACATTCAGTAGTAACAGAAAACATATTAAACATATCTGCCAAACGTGTCCACACTTGGGGGTAATGGGCTAGCAGAGTAGATAAGGTTAAAGATACCAGCCCGACACACTCCACACCGTAGGAGCGGTGAACGGCAGGAAATATTTCATAGCAGGAAGTGAACGATTTATCATGCGAGAGGAGAGCAGGTTTTTATTTTTTAGGTGTAGAAAAATTGTCAATATCTATATTTCTATAGGCCACACTGTCCCCAAAATTCATGCTGTAAAATAGAAGACACATGTGCGTAATTTAACCAAATATTTTTTCCATTCTGTCATCATACAAGCCCATGAGGCTGTAAAACATTGTCTAACTTCGGCTACGTTTCCGTAAAGATATCAAAGTTTAAGGTACCGTTGCTGTATAAACGAAAAACAAAATACACTTACATTTAATTATCGAACTATCTTTGTGCCAAATTTGAATGTTAAGTGTTGTGCCGTATTCCGAACTTTCATCATCGAAAGACCAACACCATCAAACTGTTAGTGAACGATTTCATTTTCTGTTGGTGAACGATTTACGGGAAACCTAAACTCCTCGTCTAATTTGCTATTCAGCATTACCACTAACTATCAAGTATTCAATTCTTCAGATGTGATGTTTAAACGACGGAAATGTCACCATATCAATGCTACTACTGTTCTCAACATTTTCAAGACTTCAGTGGGGTGATATATCACTGTATTGACATTTACAGGGAGAAGACAATTCTTATTTCAAAAATACGTTTATGTGACATAACAGGTAACCTCAAATAGGTACAAAAAGATTTCAAATATGTGCCAAATGAAACTGATAAAGAAATTGTTGTCTCTATGGAACCCGATAAGGACAGAACTTTATGGATGAACAACTTCTTTATTCGGATGAAGAGACGTTTCGATACAGATTCTTGTATCGTTGTCAAGCAAGTATGAGTCAGACTGAAACGGGTTGATATTAAAATGGGTGTTGATATATACTAGTATATAAATGTGCTGTATATTAATGAACAAGAACAACAAGTTGATATCAGTAAAATTGGTCGATTGGTCAGATTGAACCCAACTACCCTGCCTCTCACTGTGTCCCAATGTTAGAGCTTATCACTTTCTTAACGTGAAAGTATGCCCATCCATAAACCGACACGTAACTCTTATTACAATGCACTTATTTCTTCTAGGGTTGTTGGTCCCCGCTGTGCTGATGTTGGGGGTGGGATATGTCGGGTGTAACCCGGTGATGGCCGTCACTCTGCTCACCCTGGGGGTGGGGATGAGCGGCTTCACCCTGTCTGGCTTCAGTATCAACCATATCGACATCGCCCCTAGGTTTGCGGGTACGTAGGCGGACTCTTTAGAAGTTTGCGAATGTTTGACACCTTTCGACAACCGATAAATGGAGCTATTTTCATGTTATAGTAAAGCAAAGGATATTGTGACATGCAGCTTTTCTCTTACAAACATTGGGAGATGCAAACAGATACGAACAGTTAGAAGAAATGCAACTCAACGAATTGTTGTTGGAATAGCATAGATCTTACAAGAAATATTGAATGCTTGTTAGAAATTACTTCAATTGTGTGGAAATGTGTCACCTCCCTGGGTGACTGCGCGTCGCTGCAACGTCTACGGGCTCACCACATGACGCTGAAGCTGACAGAACACCTGCGTCAGACACATCTGACTTGTGACGTCTCCCAGGACGTATTGATTGGTACTACCTACTTTCGACACAAGTTCCACATGACAAGTCACACAGAGGCGTATCTGCGAAGATCCCCCGAAGTCGTCAACCTCATTCGTGCCAGGCGTTCAGCCAGTCGGCCAACGCGTTGACTACTCCAATGTCGGTAGAGGAGCACGTTGGTACATTGTAGAGAACGGTCCTTTCAACTGATAATTTATAAGGCAGGCCATGTTTTTCAAATGGAGCGTTTTGATCTCAGGTAGAATAACAGCGGGACTCTAAAGATCGTGATTAATGGTAATGTGAATGCTACGCGATACCGGGATGGCATTTTGCAATCCGTTTTCACAACAGAGCCTCCGTGGGATTCGATATGCAAGTCCACAGTTGCTAGTGTTGTGCGACAGTACCTGACTCTGACCAGTGTCAATATGTTAACCTGGCTCGCTTGCAAGCTCACAGGTCTGTCTCCAACCAGACAAGGAAGGGACGAAATGGAACGATTGCGTTGTGTCCAAAATCTGCTAACAATTGTGGAGGAACTACGGCTTTTCCATCCTCTAAGGAACGTCATACTTCTACATAAAATGTACGTTTAGTGACCAGTGAGGTTAAGACCTGCACCATGGTGGAACCGCACGGTTCTGACTGGTGAACTGATGTAATACCATACACGGCAGTAATTGGATTGTGACCAATAACTTGTGACAATAGCGTTCGTCTTTGAGACTAACATCTGGTTGTGTATATGATGTGTGGTAATTTGCAATTAAGGGAAGGCTTGGGTACACATGGCTCTGTTAATGGACTGGAAAAGGTCAATGTTATATCTAACGACACATCTTCATCCCAACAGGTATCCTGATGGGGATATCCAACAGCTTTGGAACAACCACAGGTTTTATAGGTCCAGTGGTGGTTGGCGTTCTTACGAAGGACAACGTGAGTTTTGAAGTACAAACACATATCATACAGCTCACTTAACGTGGCAGATGGACAATGTGGTCCCCATTTCGTCGTAGTTGTCAATGAATGGCTCCATTGATGCATATGAAGTTGTTTAAGGGTGTTTGTAACACACACACACACACACGCACGCACACACACACACGCACCAACGCACGCATGCACGCACACATTGTAGCCCTTTCAAACCAACCTGTCAAACGCTAAGCCTTATTCTATATATTTATTTACTTAATTATTTCCCAAAAACCCCACAACCATAAATAGTTTAGGCCGTTTAAGCCATAAGTAACGGCACAAAGGTCGATACTGTAAGATTGGTTCAACATTTCTTGGAGGTAGATACCTTTGAAGATACATGTGAATGAAAATGATATTATCTTTCTTCTATTGATCTATAAACGAATTCACTGCACCATCTGGCTGTCTTGAACCACCGCCATTTTAAGTTCAAAATCACATAAATCCCCCTAGCATAAAACGCAGACTACGCCAGTACGGGCGACTTACGTATCTGCCGGTTATATATTGTTTCATACCACAAATTAAACATACGATCTATTTTCAGCCGTCGATGGGTCAGTGGAGAGTGTTCTTCTTAATCACAGCTGCAATATACGCCTGCGGGGGAATAGTGTTTCTTCTCTTCTCAGAGGGCGAAGAGGTGGGCTGGTCTAAATACTCAGGGAGCGGCTCCAAATCCTTTAGAAATGACATTAATATTGTCATATCACAGCCCGTTGTGAAGGAAGACCACATAGGCATCGAAAAAAATGACAATTTCACAGGGACAAACAATAGACCTGTATGTGCAAACAGGGTTATATTTAGTATTGCTGAGAAACCTACAGTTAATGGTTACGCGTGTGCTGATATGTAATAATGAAGCCTGTGAGTCTGGAACACGGACTTCAACTCGCTCCACAAGAACTACCGTCAACAGATCGCATGCATGGTCTAAAATGGAACAGTCAGGAACAGTGCACATGCATGGTCTAAACTTACTCCACTGGAACAGTCGAGAACTGTGGACATGCATAGTCTTAACTTCCTTCACTGGAACAGTCGGGAACTGTGCACATACATGGTCTAAACTTACTCCACTGGAACAGTGGGGAACAGTGCACATACATGATCTAAACGTACTCCACTGGAACAGTCGGGAACAGTGCACATACATTGTCTAAACTTACTCCACTGGAACAGTCGGGAACAGTGCACATGCATGGTCTAAACTTACTCCACTGGAACAGTCGGGAACTGTGCACATGCATGATCTAAACTTACTCCACTGGAACAGTCGGGAACAGTGCACATGCATGGTCTAAACTCCACTGGAACAGTCGGGAACAGTGCACATACATGATCTAAACGTACTCCACTGGAACAGTCGGGAACAGTGCACATGCATGGTCTAAACTTACTCCACTGGAACAGTCGGGAACAGTGCACATGCATGATCTAAACTCACTGGAACAGTCGGGAACAGTGCACATGCATGGTCTAAACTTACTCCACTGGAACAGTCGGGAACAGTGCACATGCATGTATCTCTAACTTACTCCACTGGAACAGTCGAGAACTGTGCACATGCATGGTCTAAACTTACTCCACTGGAACAGTCGAGAACTGTGCACATACATGGTCTAAACTTACTCCACTGGAACAGTCGGGAACAGTGCACATGCATGGTCTAAACTCCACTGGAACAGTCGGGAACAGTGCACATGCATGGTCTAAACTTACTCCACTGGAACAGTCGAACTGAACAGCATGCACATACATGGTCTAAAGGTCTTTACTCCACTGGAACAGTCGGGAACAGTGCACATGCATGGTCTAAACTCCACTGGAACAGTCGGGAACAGTGCACATGCATGGTCTAAACTTACTCCACTGGAACAGTCGGGAACAGTGCACATGCATGGTCTAAACTCCACTGGAACAGTCGGGAACAGTGCACATGCATGGTCTAAACTTACTCCACTGGAACAGTCAGGAACAGATGACACATACTTTGGGGAATCAAGATCTCAAATCTGTGTCAAATAAACAAGAACAGCTGAAGGTCGCACTTAAGGAAACACTACAGGAAACAGCAAACTCTGGACCACCTCAACCTGTGTGTTATGTATAATCCCCGCTTCAACAGATGGTGACCACACTTGCTTACAACTGACTTTTATTGGGAGGCAAAGTTCGCTCATGGTTGCGATCGACCAAATATGTAACATATCAACACATTCCCAAGAAATGTACATCATGACCTCATTGTACTTCAGGAAACCAGGTGACTTCACCCAAATATACTTATATTCTCCAATCACTCTTAGGGAACGTGAATGTTAGGTGAACGAAAAGCATGTCAAGGTAAGTGTTGTGATAACAGTTGCCTAATGTTATACCACTAGAAATGCGACTCATTTCCTTACGAAGAAAGATATGTCAACCGCTGTTAAAAATGTTTTGTGTACTACTGTATAATCTGAGAAAAAATAAACTCAATTGTCCATCTTCTTTAATAGGAAACGATAGGGCCTTCCATTGGTTCTTACATCACATTCAAGTCACAAATGCACATGCCTATAAAGTAGTGCAGTTTAGAAGGGAGTCCCTACATCATCTAGCTTCGTATGACATAAGTTTAAAGAACGAATAAACTTTTGTTTTTAGTACTCTTTTAGCCATTACATATGAAAGAAGTGTGGTTAGTCTTAAGAGGAACACAAAATTCATTCTTAGAAAAACTTGTGTTTAATTAATACCGAGCGATTAAAAGTTGACAAAAAGTGGTGTGCTTCACTCTCGCCCGCCAACGAAATCACAGAGAGGTTACGTAACTCTGTCGCTTTCAGTTAGTTGTATATAAAGTGTGTGACAAGCTCGTCATTTTCCTGCTTTCCCGATGTCAACGAAGACATGCAGAATCGTTGCGTTGCCGTCAATTGCTCCCAGGTAAAATTTATTGACCTTCAATTTCTGTTAGATCATAAAGTTGCGATAACGATCGATTATTTGTCAATACATGTATATGTCATGCGTCAGCAGAAAGTTAACATTACATTAACAATCACTGATCAATAATCAATAAGTATTGATGTTATATTTTCCGATGAGGTCTCAGATTACTTTACCTGTGCTGGATGCCAACTTATCAGCTAACCATAATCTCAAAAGGTTTTACATGCCCAGAATTGGCCTGGTGTTAAGTTCATGTGGAATGCATAATTTAGAGGGCCTGAAGTGCCATTTCCTGGCAATTACAGCTGGAGGTACTGGTAGGTTGGTTGGTTGGATGGTTGGTTGTTTGGTTGGATGGTTGTTTAACGTTGCTCTCAGCAATATTCCAGCTATATGGTAGCAGTCTGTAAATAATCGAGTCTAGACCAGACAATCAAGTGATCAACAGCTTGTGCATCAATCTACACAATTGGGATACGATGACGTGTCAACCAAGTCGGCGAGTCTGACCACCCAATCCCCTTAGTCGCCTCCTACGACAAGCATGGGTTATTGAAGATCAATTCTAACCCGGATCTTCACAGATTAGGAACTGATAAGATGTTACTGAAAATATAACTATGTAAATTGATCACTGAAAATATAACTATGTGAACTGATCACTGAAAATATAACTATGTGAATTGATCACTGAAAATATAACTATGTGAATTGATCACTGAAAATATAACTATGTGAATTGATCACTGAAAATATAACTATGTGAACTGATCACTGAAAATATAACTATGTGAACTGATCACTGAAAATATAACTGTGAATTGATCACTGAAAATATAACTGTGTGAATTGATCACTGAAAAAATAACTATGTGAATTGATCACTGAAAATATAACTGTGTGAATTGATCACTGAAATCACTGAAAATATAACTAATCACTGAAAATATAACTGTGTGAATTGATCACTGAAAATAACTATGTGAATTGATCACTGAAAATATAACTGTGAAAATATAACTATGTGAACTGATGAAAATGTAACTGTGAATTGATCACTGAAAATATAACTGTGTGAATTGATCACTGAAAATATAACTGTGTGAATTGATCACTGAAAATATAACTGTGTGAATTGATCACTGAAAATATAACTGTGTGAATTGATCACTGAAAATATAACTGTGTGAATTGATCACTGAAAATATAACTGTGTGAATTGATCACTGAAAATATAACTATGTGAACTGATTGATCACTGAAAACTGATAACTGTGAATTGATCACTGAAAATATAACTTTAATGAATTGATCACTGAAAATATAACTGTGTGATCACTGAAAATATAACTGAATTGATCACTGAAAATATAACTATGTGAATTGATCACTGAAAATATAACTATGTGAATTGATCACTGAAAATATAACTGTGTGAATTGATCACACTGAAAATATAACTGTGAATTGAATTGATCACTGAAAATATAACTATGTGAATTGATCACTAAAATATAACTGTGAATTGATGATCACTGAATTGATCATGAAAATATAACTAACTGAAAATATAACTATGTGAATTGAATTGATCACTGAAACTGAAACTGATATGAACTGAAAATATCACTGAAATCACTGAAAATATAACTATGTGAATTGATCACTGAAAATATAACTGAAAATATAACTGTGAATTGATCACTGAAAATATAACTATGTGAATTGATCACTGAAAATATAACTAATTGATCACTGAAAATATAACTGTGTGTGATTGATCACTGAAAATATAACTATGTGAAAATTGATCACTGAAAATATAACTATGTGAATTGATCACTGAAAATATAACTATGTGAATTGATCACTGAAAATATGATCACTGAAAATATAACTGTGAATTGAACTGAAAATATAACTGTGAATCACTGAAAATATAACTGTGTGAATTGAATCACTGAAAATATAACTGTTGATCACTGAAAATATAACTGTGATCACTGAAAAATATACTGACTGTGAATTGAACTGAAAATTGTGAATTGATCACTGAAAATATAACTATGTGAACTGATCACTGAAAATATAACTGATTGATCACTGAAAATATAACTATGTGAATTGAATCACTGAAAATATAACTGTGAATTGATCACTGAAATTGATCACTGAAAATATAACTATGTGAATTGATCACTGAAAATATATGTGAACTCACTGTGTGTGAATTGATCACTGAAAATATAACTGATAAAATGTGAATTGATCACTGAAAATATAACTGTGAATTGATCACTGAAAATATAACTATGTGAATTGATCACTGAAAATATAACTATGTGAATTGATCACTGAAAATATAACTGTGAATTGATCACTGAAAATCTAACTGTAATTGATCACTGAAAATATAACTGTGAATTGATCACTGAAAATATAACTGTGAATTGATCGTGTGAATTGATCACTGAAAATATAACTGGTGTGAACTGATCACCGTGAATTGATCACTGAAAATATAACTATGTGAATTGATCACTGAAAATATAACTGTGTGAATTGATCACTGAAAATATAACTGTGTGAATTGATCACTGAAAATATAACTGTGAATTGATCACTGAAAATATAACTATAATTGATCACTGAAAATATAACTATGTGAATTGATCACTGAAAATATAACTATGTGAATTGATCACTGAAAATATAACTGTGTGAATTGATCACTGAAAATATAACTATGTGAATTGATCACTGAAAATATAACTATGTGAATTGATCACTGAAAATATAACTATGTGAATTGATCACTGAAAATATAACTATGTGAATTGATCACTGAAAATATAACTATGTGAATTGATCACTGAAAGTCAGGGTGATGTAATGAAGTCGACACAAACACATCAAGTACTGACATGGATTGCTGTGAAAAGGAACCACAGCATCAATGGTCGATTCGAAACTATGTATACTAAGCAGACCAATACAATGGGTTGCTCAATGAAAGAGTGAAAAACAGAAAACCGGAACTGCTTAAAAAAAGTGATATAAAAAAAGTGATATATTTCCTCTTGTAATGTTTATGTACAGACTGCCTTTTTTTGGGTACAGGGTTAAAATTTGAATGTTTATCACATTTGCAAATAGATATGCTTCTAAAATACCAAGATAAAAGAAGCTTCCATCAAACTAATAATGCTACAAATACATAAAGCTATTTCGAAAGTGGTCAAATGTAACATAACTTATATTTGTGATTACACTTTCTTAGTAAAGTACAGATTCTAGTACTTTTGTTGGGTTGAGTCCCATCTGGGATTTGAACCCACACTCTCAGAGTCAGGCAACTGATCGCCAACACAGCCGTCAGCCATCCAACCCACTCAGCCAGCACACATAGTCAGCTGTCTAACATACTCAGCCTTGTACATTTACATGTGTCAGAGAGGTACATAAAGTATAGGAGCCAGACATTGTATTTATTTAAAACAAACACACAATGAAAGACAAATAGGTTCTTCAAGGATAAGATTAGATTATTTTTGCATATAGTAAAAATACTAAAATTTGATGTTTAGAAAATGTAGGTGTTATTTAAAAACTACAGTCTGCACATTGAATTAACAGAACATCACACATCTTCACTTGACATTTTAATATGCACTAGTATCTGTGTTGGTTTCCTTTGACATAACAAGTAATCTCATGATAATAATACTCTAGCACACAAAACAAACACATTCATAATATTGCTGCGGGGTGAGGGTAATTAATTCCTCTACTCAAGTGTCTGAAGAATGACTGTCTGAAGAAGAATGGCTGTCTGAAGAATGGGAGGACACCTATTGTGGTTGGGGAGGTATTATTAACTAACTTACGTCACTTAGGTGTAGTTTACATTGTCACAGATGTAAAAATATTCTTGTATTGTTAGATCCCTACCCATTTGTCACCAAGTACATATTTACTTTTTTGTCTTCTAATCATAGCTATTAATGGCTCACAAAACATGGTGTTAAACCTCCCAACATTCTTGTGTGTACCATGGGAAAATTGGAATGTCCTGCAAGTAAAAATATACATTTTAATATATATTAAGTACTTCTGTCATCCCTGTTGTCAGTTTAAAAAAATAAAGATGAGTTCTTTTTATGAGTGACTGTACAGACACATTGTAAAGGTACAGTGCACATCAGAGGTAAGGACATGAAAGACGCCACAGTACCATTGAAACACACATTGGAACTTAAAACTTTGGTTTAACACATTTCCTGATCACATACTGATGATAAAAGATACAAAGAAGCCTTCATGCTAACAACATTCATGTAGATCATGTGACTGCTTATCGTCAGCAAGAGTATTGACAGCTAGTGGTGTTCCAGTGATTGAAAATGGATCGAAAGAAGATTAAACATGCTGTCGATTGTAAAAAACACATTTTCGATTAATCTGAATTTTGTTGTTTTAGTATAACACACTTGAATGAAGTAAACTAGCCCTTAAATATGACGCATATTCACGAACAAACGTGCTCAACAGCGTAAAGCTATGCGCATTGTAAAATTTAAACCACTTTGATTCCAGTGTCTTTCTTGCATGCGTACATTTCATTGCATGACAGTATTAGTTATAAAAAACAATTAGAAAAAACCTGGGGCAAAACCTTAAAATTGGTGAATATATTAAAAATGTATATAGTTCGATTATAATCGATAATTGTTCACCACAATCCTCCGATAATCGATAGTGGATTTGGTTTCCAATTCCCAACACTATTGACAGCCACGAATGTTTGCATGTTCCTCAATAGTTTGTTGTTGTAAAGAGACAGGGACTTAACCTTAGATGGGCACCTGTCACTGTCAGACCTGCCTATACTCTGGTCAATCAACAGCTTCCTGTTCTTGATGATTCTCACTTTATTGTACTTCAGCCAGTACTCTTGACACAAAATCAAACTTGTCCTCAGTTGTGTTTTTTAGAAACATTTGACCTCGGCTAATCCAGGTATATTTTAAAGTTATTTCAACTCTTGGAATGATAAACATCATTTCGGTCAAGCAGAAACTTGAAACAGCCACATTTTAAGACGAGGCTTGTACATAGTACCGTACTACTACACTACAGCTAATAGAGACACGACCTACGAGGGTCGATCAAAAGGTACTTGGCCTCACCTAGAAAATGATACAAATGCAGCTGTTTTTATGTTTTATTTTTCTACATATTATCTGTAAACCTCAAGAAAATTGGTTTTGCTATGTTCCAGCCTCACGATCCCCATTTTGTTTGACCTTTTATCTTGGTACCCTAAAAACGCAAAAATCTGCAATAAATGCATCACAAACTTCAGGAAACAAAATATGCAAGAAACATTTTGTGTGTTTGAGATAGATAGAAGTCCGCTAAAATCAAACTTAAGATATTAAAAAGTGTATAAAAAAGCATTTTGAAACTACAATCGCTTGTTAAAATGACTCCCTCCTTCATGTTTTCTGAAAGCTTGTTTTGGAGACACTACCCACCCCCCTCTCAGATGACATCATCATGAGGACAAAACCTTTTCTAATGTTTTCACGTATTGATACATGATGCCAAGGGTACAAACTAAATACTGAAGTGTCAGCTCTCAACATATTGTAAACAGTGCCAGCTTGAATATCTGGACACAATGTTTTTGAAAGATTAAAATGGGGGTGTCCTTTAAAAACAGCCCCTGTCTAAATATAAATCAAGCAATCCAAATCTTTGACTGTTGATTATGACGAGAAGTCATTCAATACTATACTGAACATATTTTATATGATATTATCTGAGGGCATAACAATATCCAAGAGGTACCAAATGACAGAGTGTTTTTCATTTCCTGCAATTTTTTAGAAATATTATACCCCAATGTGTTGTGATGACTAATATCTCATTGACCACATTACCCACATATGTGAAATTTTGGATATGGCTTTGCTAATGATTCCTTTAAAATAATGGAACCTTTTCAAACATTGGACATCGAGAATATAGTTATAGCCGAGTACTTTTTGAGCGACCCTCGTACAAAGTGCCTTCAAGTAAACTTTGCTAAAATGTATATGGTGACAAAATAAACTGGAAGTGACATACAGGTCACCAAAGTTTCAAAATAATTTATGAAAACAATGTTGTCCAGCAACCATATTTCAGAGCAGGAACAACTTGCCTGAGTTTAACATTGAGCAATATATGGAGATTCCCTCATCACAATAAACTGTGGGACATCGCATTTATCACTTTCATGGAACCCTTGAAAAAAACAACTAACTTTGCTGAATAACAGTGTTAGGATCTACACTGAAACATCACATCCGCTGCAATAAAGAAGTTGTCTATTCATCAACAGATCTCCTGACTGGGTCAAAGCTGGTACTCAAACTCATTACAATCACACTGATGTTCCTATTGTCCACATGGAAGCACATGGTTTACTGGTGACGTCATGTTTCTGTGTAGTCAGGGGGTGGAGGGATGTGGACGTCCTGTTGAGGAGGCGGCCATGTCTGTCTGTTTGTCTGTATATTGCTGCTATTCTCATTGACAGAGCTGATATGCAATGGCCTCTCCCTTGCCCATGCCATTTCATCTCCCCGGGCCAGAACAAGATATACCAGGGCACCAAAGACATAGATCCCAGCAGTCAGATAAAAGACATAGCTCCAACTCTCAACAGTTTCCTGAAACACAATCAAGTGAATTATGAATATTTCAACCAGTTCTTACATTACCATGGAAAGGCAGAAGGGAAACTCATCTTGTTGTTGGTGACACTACCCCTGAGCTACTGGGACTTGTCATACGGCCCCTCTACTTTTGGTCAAACTAACCCTGGTGATACCAGTGTATGAAATAAGGCCCATCCGACTGCCCAGAGACGGCTAGATTTCTGCCGGACGGTCTAATTTTACAGCTAGCCAGCCCAATGGTCTGGTATAAAATTTAGATGTTCCATACATCTGAGTAAATACACCATATCTTGGTGTCTGGTCTGGTTAAATCCATTTTGGGCTGGTAACATTGTTAAGTTACCACCCTGGTGTCTGGCTGGGATTTCATACACTGGACATAGCTTTATCCACTGTTACTGTACCCTTGTAAAACTTCACACGGAAAATGAAAACAAAATGATAATAGTTTGTTATGTAACTATTTTTGTTGTTGGTGATACAGTCCTTGAACGGCCGGCGAAACTCACCCTGTTGTTGGTGATACAGTCCCTGAAACTCACCCTGTTGTTGGTGATACAGTCCCTGAACTGCTGGTGAAACTCACCCTGTTGTTGGTGATACAGTCCCTGAACTGCTGGTGAAACTCACCCTGTTGTTGGTGATACAGTCCCTGAACTGCTGGTGAAACTCACCCTGTTGTTGGTGATACAGTCCCTGAACTGCTGGTGAAACTCACCCTGTTGTTGGTGATACAGTCCCTGTTGTTGGTTATACAGTCCTGAACTGCTGGTGAAACTCACCCTGTTGTTGGTTATACAGTCCCTGAACTGCCGGTGAAACTCACCCTGTTGTTGGTGATACAGTCCCTGAACTGCTGGTGAAACTCACCCTGTTGTTGGTGATACAGTCCCTGAACTGCTGGTGAAACTCACCCTGTTGTTGGTGATACAGTCCCTGAACTGCTGGTGAAACTCACCCTGTTGTTGGTGATACAGTCCCTGAACTGCTGGTGAAACTCACCCTGTTGTTGGTGATACAGTCCCTGAACTGCTGGTGAAACTCACCCTGTTGTTGGTAATACAGTCCCTGAACTGTTGGTGAAACTAACCCTGTTGTTGGTGATACAGTCCCTGAACTGCTGGTGAAACTCACCCTGTTGTTGGTTATACAGTCCCTGAACTGCCGGTGAAACTCACCCTGTTGTTGGTAATACAGTCCCTGAACTGCTGGAGAAACTCACCCTGTTGTTGATACAGTCCCTGACCTGCCGGTGAAACTCACCCTGTTGTTGGTGATACAGTCCCTGAACGGCCGGTGAAACTCACCCTGTTGTTGGTGATACAGTCCCTGAACTGCCGGTGAAACTCACCCTGTTGTTGGTGATACAGTCCCTGAACTGCTGGTGAAACTCACCCTGTTGTTGGTGATACAGTCCCTGAACTGCTGGTGAAACTCACCCTGTTGTTGGTGATACAGTCCCTGAACTGCTGGTGAAACTCACCCTGTTGTTGTTGGTGATACAGTCCCTGAACTGCTGGTGAAACTCACCCTGTTGTTGGTGATACAGTCCCTGAACTGCTGGTGAAACTCACCCTGTTGTTGGTGATACAGTCCCTGAACTGCCGGTGAAACTCACCCTGTTGTTGTTGGTGATACAGTCCCTGAACTGCCGGTGAAACTCACCCTGTTGTTGGTGATGTAGCCCACGACTGCCGGTGCTAGGAATCCTGGGATGGAGGCTATACCGTTAGTAATCCCCAGCATCACACCTACAACACAAAACATGCTGTGAAAGAAACCATTAAAAGTCACATTATCATTCATAGTTCTAGGTCATACACTGTAACTTTCAGTACACAGAACACAGAACAAACTAGTGCCAACTTGTCATGTGAGCATTTTCTGTCATATAACACAACATCTATTATGGCCAAGGACACCCTGTGACAGTGTGCGAAATAGTTTCCAAATTTTGACAGGCTAGCAATGCCTGAAAGTTACTAGCCCACAGAATTATTCACTGGCCCGAAATTTGAATATAGACACAGGTTTCATCATTAATCTGCAAATATGATGAACATTTTTATCAGGGCATAATCTTGCATGATTTAAAAGTGTATCATAACTTAACAAGTCGGAGAGAGTGATTTACATGTATTTACAAAATGACCCCATGAAAATTCACTAGCCATTCGAATTCGGGCCATTGACTGTGGAGATTTACTGGTCTGACTGGATTTTTACTAGCCACAGGCTAGTGGGCCAGTGGCTATTTCGAACACAGCCCTGTTAAATGAACCACTATTTAAACCTTATGTCCAAGTGACACTATTGTTTTTGTTGTATCTGGAATTCAGTTTCAACAAGTGAAACATAACTACAGGTCAATATGCAAAGTTATAGAGAAACTATATATTAACAATAACATGGTTTGAGTTAATTGAGTTTGAAATAATACAAATCTTCAAGGGGTTCACTTATTCTACTTCTCCTAATTTCTCGATCAGATTTCAAGGGTGTGTTACTGACAAGATTGATTGTGTGTCATCTTACTACGACTACATGGAATGTCCTATCAAACCCGGGTTGTCAGCCCCAACTTAAATCTAAGACAATAAACATTGATGAAAAATCAAGTGGCTGTTTTAGCTGATTATTGCAACTGAAGACTTGTAATAGGCACCCTCTAACAGGCAGTGAACAACAAACCATCAAAACAAGATCAGCCATGACTTGTCAGACAATTCCCAACTTAAATCTAAGACAATAAACATAAACTGGTACAATGCATTTATGAAAAATGAGCAAGTGCTCAAATGAAGGATGTTTTAAGCTGCCATCAGCAATACTCCAACTACATGACAACTGCCAAGACAATTGTGTAATAGGCGCCCTCTAACAGGCAGCCCAGTATGGCCTAACAAACCAGTGGCTGACTGCATGTTTACAACCCGAGCCATCTTGGTAGATGATACACAAAAGCAGTGAAACCATCCACTCCTATCACATGGGTATAAGGCATCTAATACAACCTGTATTTCCTAATCAAAAATAATTTACCATGTTTACAACCCGAGCCGTCTGGGTAGATGATACACAAAAGCAGTGAAACCATCCACTCCTACTACATGGTTATAAGGCATCTTGTACAACCTGTATTTCCTAATCCAAAATAGTTTACCATGTTTATTGTTGTGGGGAAGGGAGACAACTCTGAATTATTCTGAGACAACTCTTACCTGCAAACTTGGGCTCAATATCAAGGTGATTGATGTTGAAACCCCCCATACCAAATCCATTTGTCCCAAAGGCAACAGTCAAAAGGATCACCGCCCAAATATGGTCACAACCAACATAGCTGACACCAATGACACCAACAGCTGGCAGCAGTTCACCTGAAAACAGGATTTTGGTCAGTCCAACAATTCTGGAGGAGAACCAGGAATGTTGGTCAAGACAGAATATGTCTGTTTGCAGGGATTTACAGGACGAATTCCTGAGTCCTATTCGCATAAAAATTGACAATGGATGCAACAAAATTTATTACCGCATCCAGAGGGATACTTTTTGTAAAAGTTCCAATCAAGTAACAATAAGTTATCACTGAGTTTGCTACTAGCTGGGTAATGGTATCATTTGCAATTTAATTTATGCAACAATGTGATGATCATGATACACAATACAACAACAGTATTAATATTAATATTTACGTGTCTGGAACCCCCATTCTGTTGTCCAGGACCCCTGAAAATTAAGAGTATGAGTCCCAGGGACCCTCAAATACAGGACTCGAGGTAAATCCCTGTGTTTCTGTTCTAACACATAGTTCTCCATGCTTCAGCTTATGTCAGCACCCCACAGCATAAGCTCATGTGACTGAGTATCACACAAATGGATTTCAGAAAGGCATTAAGAAGTGATATGATGTGGTCAATGATTCCAACACACATCATGGTGAGCTAGTCCATGTGGACAGGAAGGGAATTGGTGCCTGTATGCCGGCTACTGAAGAATGAAAGTACAGCCTACCAAGTGATGTCATTAACCGACGGGTGCCAACAGTACTGAGGTAGTTGTGTGTTCGGAGATAGTCTGCGATGAACCCAGACATCATCTGTGAGATCCATATTGCTATATATGGCAGTGCCGACAGCAGACCATCCTGTGATGATGGGAAAACTGGGTTAAAACTAACACATTGGAATAGTTGCAAAAACATCACTTGGAGGAACTCATGCTGAAACATAACATGGAGGAATACATAGCCTCACAGGGAGGAATATATACCATAACATCACACGGAGGAACTCATGCTGAAAAATAACATGGAGGAATACATAGCCTCACAGGGAGGAATATATACCATAACATCACACGGAGGAACTCATGTTGAAACGTCACGAGGAGGAATACATAACATCAGGAGGAGGAATACATAACATCAGATGGAGGAATACATAACATCACATGGAGGAATACATAACATCACACGGAGAAATACATAACATCACATGGAGGAATACATAACATCACACAGAGAAAACATGCTGAAACATCACATGGAGGAATACATAACATCACACGGAGAAATACATAACATCACATGGAGGAATACATAACATCACACGGAGAAATATGCACAACATCACATGGAGGAATACATAGCATCACACATCACACACGGAGGAACTCATGCTGAAACATCACATGGAGGAATACATAACATCACACGGAGAAATACATAACATCACATGGAGGAATACATAACATCACACGAAGAAAACATGCTGAAACATCACATGGAGGAATACATAACATCACACGGAGAAATACATAACATCAAATGGAGGAATACATAACATCACACAGAGAAAACATGCTGAAACATCACATGGAGGAATACATAACATCACATGGAGGAATAAATAATATCACATGGAGGAATACATAACATCACACCGAAGAATACATCACATCACATGGAGAAACCCATGCTGAAACATCACATGGAGGAATACATAACATCACATGGAGGAATAAATAATATCACATGGAGGAATACATAACATCACATGGAGGAATACATAACATCACACAGAATAATATATAACATCACATGCCATAAGAACAGATGGAGGAATACATATCTTAACATCATATGGAGGAACACTTTCATTAGTATAAACATATATATTCTTCTCTTCTAATACATCCCATTACAATACACGGAGGAATGCATATAATAAGGTATTTTTTCTGTCATTGTACACAGTTGGTACATATGAAATGGACAGGAACTTGTGCATAGAATGCATGACCATGCATGTTCAAAAGCTTAGTATTTTGGTGAATTTATAAGAGAAAAAGGACATGTACATTTTTCAACACTTGAAAGCATTGGCACATCAAAAGACTTCATCTCACTTTTCGGGGCATTGAGTCTCCTAAACTGACCCATTCAGAATACCACTAGCAAGTCTTGGCAATTGGTACACCAAACAATGCTTGGCATCCTCCTGCCTGTGTGCCGCCATACAATGTAAATACACAGAGACCTTGCATAAAAAGCCCTGCTCAGACATACACTAGTAAGACTGCACTTTCATACATCAGATTTACTCACAGATTTGATGTCAAACTTGAGAATTCGCTGCATGAATGTTGGCAGACATGTCAGAAAGACGTAGCTGCCCCAGTTGTTGGTAAAACTGACCACAGCAATCCCCCACAATGCACTACTGCTGAAGATCTTCTTCCATGGGGTGGGTAGTCTCTGGTATACACTTCATCAGATTATCAACTGTTACACTACAAACTCACAGTCTTGTTTCAACTTTAACTGAACAGTTCTTTAAGGATATCCAGCAGGCACTACTCTTGACATCACCTGCAGAATATCTTAGAGCAAACCAGGCCAAGTACTGTAAATCATGAAATTAATGCGTCACAAATTTAATGCGATTGCGAGGGTCTAGTCTAAAATGCGTCACGAAATTAATGCGAGCTCAGGAATCTGTGTTGATGATAAAATGTGACACCCTGAATCTTTGGTGTTGTTCTTTTTTCTTTTCACACTTGTTATTTACCAAATAACCTGAATTGAGCTTGTTAAGCAATGAATGGAAATGAGCTGACATGTTTGATCATGAGCGTGCTTGCTACTACTTGTCTTATGACAACATGTATAAACGTAATCCGACTTGAAAGACACAAGTCATCTACCAAGGTACAACAAACACGTGGCTGGAGAATGTCCGTCTGGCTGATGTGCTTGAGTGACTTTAAACAATGACCAGTGATAATTACATGTGGTTTGAGATACCTGTAATGAGGAAGTGACCTGTATTGGTGTAATGTGTAGTGTCAACAGATTTACGTTTTCTGTCTTTTATTAAGCAGACATGGTCAGACTGAAATGCGTCATTATAATAATGCGAAAAGAGTACAGACACATTTTTTGCATTAATAAAATGCTCGCATTAATTTCATGATTTACAGTATATTATAGCTACTGCCAAAACACTGCTACAATGAATTCTCAATTTCGAGATCAATCAGTTATGTTTAGCAGCTAACCCTACTAAAGCCTACAATCAAATGACAGTCCACATTGCCATGTGTATGATATTGGTGTTTACAGAAGACAGCAGCACAGAAGGGGTAAGAAATAGCTTTGTAACTTTTATCGAAAATGTTATACCGGTAGTTTCATCGTTGAACTAAGAGGGTTCACTGCAGTTCCATCAGAGAAAACATATTTAACTCATGTATGGTTTTTAATGAGCTTGTTGCTCTGTCAATTTCCTAAGTGTCTGGGATGCCTATTAAGTTTATGTGTGACTACTTTTCAATAATACTGCCAAAATGTCTATGGACAAGATCCACTTGTTTTCAGAACCGTAACCAATTAATTTAGATTAACATGTTAATTCAGTTGTTTTTTTCTGATTGTTCAATGACTATACTGACAGATACAGAAGTAATGTCAGTGTCAGTAGTTTATATAGTGTCATGAGTAACGTGAATGGGAACTGAAATTGTTTATTGAATGTTAAATTGTTCAAGCAAAAATTCATAAATGCTTTTTTCTATGAAGTGGGGGCAGTGGGGTTGCCTGGTGGTTAAGGTGTTCTTTCATCATACCGAAGACCTGGGTTCAATTCCCCACATGGGCACATGGTGTAAAGCCCATTTCTGGTGTCCCTCGTCATGCTATTGCTGGAATATTGCTAAAAGCGGCGTAAAACTAAACTCACTCACTCACATTCTGTGACGTGCACACTTACCTCCCTTTTCCCGATAGAGTTCTCGATATACTCCTTCTCTGATTTTGAAATACGAGGATGGTCAGCTGGTGTTTCGTGTATCAGACAGAACCAGGCCAGCACCCATACACAGCTTACAGCACCTGTCATAGAGCAGACACACCTCATATCTTCCTGAACCTATAATTATCTAGGTACTTAACTAATTATGCTAGCCCTGTGGGTATCTATGTCCTACTCAGGACCTACCCGAGCACGTGAGCTAGCCATTCCATGCCTAGTACCTGTCCACCTATGTTGACCCGTGAAGGTCCCGGGTTAGAATTGGTCTTCAGTAACCCATGCTTGTCGTAAAAGGCGACTATGCTTGTCGTAAGAGGCGACTAACGGGATCGGGTGGTCAGGCTCGCTGACTTGGTTGACACATGTCATCGGTTCCCAATTAAGCAGATCGATGCTCATGCTGTTGATCACTGGATTGTCTGGTCCAGTCTCGATTATTTACCCACCGCCGCCATATAGCTGGAATATTGCTGAGTGTGGCGTAAAACTAAACTCACTCACTCACTCCACCTATGTTGCTGGCTACTAAACATTGATCCGGTGGTCGGGCTTTGTTCATTATGTGACATTGTAGACCTGCATAGTTTACCATAATCGGAACTACTGGATTGTCTTGTCCAGACATTTACAGGCTGTGGGACTATTCACCTGGAATACTGCGGAGTGGAGTAATACAGATGTTATACAACAGACTCACCAAATATATATAGGCTCACCAAATATATAGAAGACTGACGGCCATCCCCCCAAGAATGTTCGACACACACAGCACTCCAGATATGGGCATTGAGACCACTGTTCCAAGCCAAGATCCTGAAAACGATAGTAAATCTCCCTTAAACAAAAGGTGGGTGAAGAAAAATCCACTATAGTTTGATGAAAGAAGTATGAATATTCTTTTAATTGTGCTCAAAATGGTGTGAAGGGTTGTAGAATGATTTTGATACATAGCTATAGTCTGTTTGCAGTGAAAACGTACCGATGAATTTCACTTTAAACAAAAAAGTAAATCAAATAAAGTCAAATGAAGATTGCGAATCCTCATAATTTTACCTTGCCAATTGAACTTTTAAATCTCAGAATTTTATTCAGCTTAGGATAAAAGCTGTTTAACAAATATTCATAGTTTCAAATTGCTATTATTGGTTTGTATTACAAGGGGGTACGTGCGGTAGTTGGAACAGTGAAACAAATGCACGTGTGGTGCGTGATGAGCGTTAAGTTAGACTACCGTAGAAACCAACCCTTCTTGTTCTCGGGGTTTCATTTAATGTGCTGAATAAAATTCTGAGATTTGAAAGTTCAATTGGCAAGGTAAAATTATGAGGATTCGCAATCTTAATTTCACTTTATTTGATTTACTTTTTTGAAATTCATTGGTACGTTTTCACTGCAAACGGACTATAGTTGTTGATGAAAATAATTGAAACAAGTTATACATTTGTATATGATCTAAAATTTAACAAAAAAGAATGTGAAAAGATTCTGATTGGTTGATTTTGTAACAAGGGATTAGAAACCTGCTTATCTACAAATATGAATAGTATACATTTCATTTTCTTAATGTGTGATATCAACAACGTGGGTAGAAGACTGACCTCCCACCTTAATACAAACCTTTCAGATGTCACAACTGCACTAAAATATCCTTGTCACTCTAAATTCATTATCTCCTATATGAACAAAGGTCACTGTATTTCCAGTTTTTCCAGAATTTTGTCAACATGTATATCTGATTGGGACAACAAATGAGTCTTGCAGTTGAAAGATATCTCCAAACAAACTGACATATACAAATGTAGTCTGTTCCTGGTGACTGCTGGGGGCAGTCTGTACACACCTGAGTAGGAGAAACCTGCAAGTTTACTCCGCTCCCAGACCGGGGCCCAGTTCCCCCACATCGCATGCATAGCTGGAAATGTCACACCCTGGAACATAATGGAAGGAAACGTCACCTCCTGGAAAATATCACATAGCAGGAAACGTCACACCCTGGAACATAATGGAAGGAAACGTCACACCCTGGAATATATAACATGGCAGGAAACGTCACATCCTGGAACATAATGGCAGGAAATGTCACACCCTGGAACATAATGGAAGGAAACGTCACACCCTGGAACACAATGGCAGGAAACGTCACACCCTGGAACATATCACACAGCAGGAAACGTCACACCTTGGAATATATCACATAGCAGGAAACGTCACACCCTGGAACATATCACATGGTAGGAAACTCCACACCCAGGAACATATCACATGACAGGAAACGTCACACCCTGGAACATATCACATGACAAGAAACGTCACACCCTGGAACATATCACATGGCAGGAATCGTCACACCCTGGAATATATAACACAGCAGGAAACGCCACACCCTGGAACATATCACATGGTAGGAAATGTCACACCCAGGAACATATCACATGGTAGGAAACGTCACACCCAGGAACATATCACATGGTAGGAAACGCCACACCCTGGAACATATCACACAGCAGGAAATGTCACACCCAGGAACATATCACATGGTAGGAAACGTCACACCCTGGAACATATCACACAGCAGGAAATGTCACACCCAGGAACATATCACATGGTAGGAAACGTCACACCCTGGAACATATCACACAGCAGGAAATGTCACACCCAGGAACATATCACACAGCAGGAAACATCACACCCAGGAACATATCACATGGTAGGAAACATCACACCCTGGAACATATCACACAGCAGGAAATGTCACACCCAGGAACATATCACATGGCAGGAAACGTCCCAACCAGGAACATATCAGAGAGCAGGAAACTCAACACCCTGGAACATTTCACATGGCAGGAAACATCACACCCTGGAACATATCACACAGCAGGAAACGTCACACCCTGGAATATAATGGCAGAAAACGTCACACCCTGGAACATATCAGATAGCAGGAAACGCCACACCCTGGAACATATCACATGGTAGGAAATGTCACACCCAGGAATATATCACATGGTAGGAAACGTCACACCCAGGAACATATCACACAGCAGGAAATGTCACACCCTGGAACAAATCACACAGCAGGAAATGTCACACCCAGGAACATATCACACAGCAGGAAACATCACACCCTGGAACAAATCACACAGCAGGAAATGTCACACCCAGGAACATATCACATGGTAGGAAATGTCACACCCAGGAACATATCACATAGCAGGAAACGTCACACCCTGGAACATATCACATGGTAGGAAATGTCACACCCTGGAACATATCACACAGCAGGAACATGTCACATGGTAGGAAACGCCACCCTGGAACATATCACATGGTAGGAAATGTCACACCCAGGAACATATCACATGGTAGGAAATGTCACACCCAGGAACATATCACACATGGTAGGAAATGTCACACCCAGGAACATATCCATGGTAGGAACGTACACCCTGGAACATATCACAGGCAAAATGTCACACCCAGGAACATATCACACAGCAGGAAACATCACACCCTGGAACAAATCACACAGCAGGAAATGTCACACCCAGGAACATATCACATGGTAGGAAATGTCACACCCAGGAACATATCACATGGCAGGAAATGTCACAACCAGGAACATATCAGAGAGCAGGAAACTCAACACCCTGGAACATTTCACATGGCAGGAAACGTCACACCCTGGAACATATCACACAGCAGGAAACGTCACACCCTGGAATATAATGGCAGAAAACGTCACACCCTGGAACATATCAGATAGCAGGAAACGCCACACCCTGGAACATATCACATGGTAGGAAATGTCACACCCAGGAATATATCACATGGTAGGAAGCGTCACCAGGAACATATCACACAGCAGGAACATATGTCACAGGAAACAAATCACACAGCAGGAAATGTCACACCCAGGAACATATCACACAGCAGGAAACATCACACCCTGGAACAAATCACACAGCAGGAAATGTCATATCACAGGAACATATCACATGGTAGGAAATGTCACACCCAGGAACATATCACATGGCAGGAAATGTCACACCCTGGAACAAATCACACAGCAGGAAATGTCACACCCTGGAACAAATCACACAGCAGGAAATGTCACAACCAGGAACATATCACATGGTAGGAAATGTCACACCCAGGAACATATCACATGGTAGGAAATGTCACACCCAGGAACATATCACATGGTAGGAAATGTCACACCCAGGAACATATCACATGGTAGGAAACGTCACACCCAGGAACATATCACACAGCAGGAAACATCACACCCTGGAAACATCACACAGCTGGAAATGTCACAGGAACATATCACATGGCAGGAAATGTCACACCCAGGAACATATCACATGGCAAAATGTCACAACCAGGAACATCACATGGCGGAGGAAACTCAACACCCTGGAACATTTCACAGGAAACGCCACACCCTGGAACATATCACACAGCAGGAAGCGTCACACCCTGGAATATAATGGCAGAAAACGCCACACCCTGAACATATCAGATACAGGAAACGCCACACCCTGGAACATATCACATGGTAGGAAATGTCACACCCTGGAACATATCACACCGTCACACCCTGGAACATATCACATGGTAGGAAATGTCACACCCTGGAACATATCAGATAGCGCATGGCAGGAAATGTCACACCCAGGAAATGTCACACCCTGGAACATATCACATGGCAGGAAATGTCACACCCTGGAACATATCACATGGCAGGAAACGTCACACCCTGGAACATATCACACATGGCAGGAACATATCACACCAAATGTCACACCCTGGGAACATATCACATCAGCAGGAAATGCCACACCCTGGAACATATCACATGGAAATGTCACACCCTGGAACATATCACACATGGCAGGAAATGTCACACCCCTGGAACATATCACATGGCAGGAAACACCCTCACACCCTGGAACATATCACATGGCAGGAAATGTCACACCCTGGAACATATCACATGGCAGGAAATATCACAGGAAATGTCACACCCTGGAACATATCACATGGCAGGAAACGCCACACCCTGGAACATACAGCACAAACGCACCCTGGAAATGTGGCACGCCACACCCTGGAACATATCACATGGCAGGAAATGTCACACCCTGGAACATATCACATGGCAGGAAACGTCACACCCTGGAATATAATGGCAGAAAACGTCACACCCTGGAACATATCACATGGCAGGAAACGTCACACAAATGAAATCACTCTATATTCATCAAGTCAACAAGCCTTGCAGCATAAGAACTTCCCTCCTTCCTATGGAAACATCTCTTCCACACAAAAGTCCATCATCCATGGTCTGACTTTTTTTTATACGTTGCAGGGTCTCGACTTTTTTTTATCGCTGCTATGTTAACCTCTCTAAGCTTTAGTGAGACGTTTTCATTGGTGGATGATTTCAAGCTCATGAATAGGAGATATAATGCACAGAATAATTGTTAATAAGCCAATGGATGTAACTCAGCACCCTGTCATCCTTTGACCACTAGCCAGGGAAAGACTGAAACACAATTAGTTGCTTTAATCCTTCCGCATGTGTTTTTCTGTGTCACTTTATGCCTTTGTTTAAGGCAACTATTTGTTTCATCCACCCTACATTTAGATTTGACTATCATCATTATAAGGTACAGCTGAGTGAGTGAGAATATGGGCAGCATTTTTATTTTTGTGTTTCTCATCGCCCGACCGACCCTTCTAATTTTATTGCCGATGAATGAATATGTAATGAATATGTACATCAGTTAAATCAAAAGATTTTAATGCTGCCAAAAACAAAGATTCAAGAAGATGTCAGTGAAAAAGGAAATACTGGAATTACCTCCCCTATTCCCTCCAGGATTCTGAGGGCGTAGAAAGCGTAGAGGTGCCAGCGGGCTGCTAGAGGTGTGAACAGTGTGAGGACTGATGTGGACAGAACTCCAAATCCAAAGATACGCTTGGCCCCATATTTCTCTGCCAGGAATCCTCCCGGCACCTGTGTCGTGACGTAACCATAGAAGAAGGCACCAAGGATGAAGCCTTGTGTCTGTTCATCCCAATTGAACTCTCCAATCTGCAATCATTCACCTACACTCAGTAAACTGAACACAACTACTTACACTGACTATCCAAGTGAACATTGTAGTCCAGTTTTTCCTTTACAGATGCTGTGGTGAAAATTCATCAGCTGAATATTTTGTCATATGATCATAATTAGATCTGTATTGTCATTCCGTCTACAAATGGCTGTACAGTATTGCCACAATGCCATTTAGAAGGTGATCAAATGTAACACAGGTTATATGTGAAATTACATTGTAATTCACATTCTTAAAACAATCTTCATCTATGAAACACTTTGTCCATAAAAATCACACTAGAATGTGTTTGTTCTATATTATTATACTATTATAGGATATTTAGAATACTTATAGCGCACATATCCACCCAACTAGTACATGCTCAAGGCGCTGGGTTTTTCCCTTGATCATTGGATGTCAATCTCAACAGCACATCGTATTATCAATCTCAACTCCCTGGGGAGCATACAACTCTTGTAGCCAGTAGGCGCACCAAGTTATTGTGGCTTTCCCATACTTACGAGGTACCCATTCACAGCTGGGTGGACTGGGACATATAGTCACACTACTAAGTAAAATTGTCCAAGTTTACTGCACGTTGCTGTACCCACAACTACTGGAAAATCACAGTTCTAGTGATATTTTATTTTAACCATATTTAAGCCCAGGGCTTAAATTTGAAAATGAACAATATTTTGATAAAAATGAAAACAATCAGGATTTTTTTTAACTCTCTAATCAGGAAACTGATCTATAAATTCAAAATTGAAAGTTATGAAAATGATGACATTAACAGTCTATTTAATGCAAAACATGAACATCAAACTAATATGACAGGAGTGACTGACTGAAAGTGACACTATTCAGAGTCAAAGTCTCCACGTTTAGAAAGGGACCCTCAATCTAAACACCCAAGAATTTAATCCAAATTTAAGCCCATGGGCTTATATAAGGAAAAAAATCCTGTATTTTAGCCCATGGGCTAAATTTTGCATGGGCTTAAAATTAAATACAGGAATTCCCAGTAGGTGTTTGCGCGCATTCATGTGATACCATATGGTCATTTACCAACGGATTCATGGGCTCTTTTAAGTGCACAGGGTTGTGCACTGTACACTACGGGTTGTGACAACACTGAAAGAGTCTGCACACAAAGTTGACTTAAAGGTTTTTACACCCTGTCACAGGTGGGCTTGATCCCGGCACCTCAAGCTTGCTAGATCACTAGCCTGGCACCTTAAACAGCTCGCTCGCCATACCTGTTGTCAGGTTCATGAGATTATTTTGGTAAACGCAGATATGGTTATAATGTTGAAATCTACTTACATATGCATTTGTAACATATGGCTGCCACACCAGCCTTACATAGGAGACAGTATACAAGAATGCTTCATTGTTCCTGACAAACCCTGTGTTGGGGTTGCCCCACACAGAAATTTTGTTGAGCTTCAATTTGATAACATTTATCCAATTTGGTACAATGAATTGTGGTGTTTCATAAGTAAAATCTGGCAAACGTCAACATTTTCACAGAGCCTTAGGGTTCAGGGACTTCATTTTGAGGTGCTCCTGACCAACAGATTGGTATTAGGTTTGTAATTTTACTACCATGCCCATATGCAGAATTAGAATTAAATCCATCTCCTAAAAAATGCAACACTTTCCTTACTTTTTCATTGATATACTCAATAAAAATAGACAATCAAAAATATATTTGTGATAGATATGTAATGAAATGATTCCAAACAAGCAACTCTGTACATACATTTTGTGAAGGACTTGACGTGTTGTACAACGGTTTGCATTGGGAGATGGAGTCATTGTTGGTAGCGGTGGAAGATGTGTTCACCATGGCAACCAGTGCCATACTAAGGTTGACGCGAAGACAGTAGACATTGAAGAACCCAATGAAGGCCATGAGTGCCAAGACATGCCTTGCCTGAATCCACTGACATGATGCTGTCGACAAACAATACTGTCATGGCTATGGTTATAGAGAACATGCAGAAGGGAAAAGAAAAGGAACCTCAAATTGTTTCCACTCTCCCTGTATCAATGGATTTCCATAATGACACGACAAATTAAGAGATAAATATTTTATCATGACACGAAATATTAACAAAAGTCAAATGAAAAAAAAAAGGTGTATCTTCTTTTGAGGAGAAGGGGCGGTGGGATAGTCTAGTGGTTAAAGCGTTGGCTCGTCACGCTGAAGACCCGGGTTCTAATCCCCACATGGGTACAATGTGTGAAGCCCATTTCTGGTGTCCCCCGCCGTGATGTTGCTGGAATATTGCTAAAAAGCGGCGTAAAACCAAACTCAGTCAGTCTTTTGAGGAGAATACAGTTACAGTCCTAATGCTCATTCAACAGAAATAGCATGTGTCACTTCACTGTTTCTATGACAGCACCATACTTATATAACCTTGAAGTGCAACCTCAGGGGTCAAAACTAATTTGTGTGTCCATATTCAATACCTGATTTCGTATGACCAAACTTTGTCATTACGCAAAAGAAGAAATATAGAGTTATTTTGTCATAAAGATATCTTGGCCAAAAATGGGGGCTGGGGTAGCCTAGTGGTTCACTTGCTCGTCACGCCGAAGACCCGGGTTCTATTCCCCACATGGGTACAAGGTGTAAAGCCCATTTCTGGTGTTCCCTGCCGTGATACTGCTCAAATATTGCTAAAAGTGGCGTAAAACTAAACTCACTCATTCACTCACTTGGCCAAAAACAAAATTACACTCAACAGTAAAAGAACAGATATATATGTATAGAACTTATTTCCAAGAGCCAAATACTTAATGTTTTCCAATCACATACTACCCCAACTTCTCCCCTCAAAAAGTTCAAATTTCAGTGAGATTTGAATCACACTTTGGCAGTGAAATTCAACAATGACACCTAAAACAAGAGTGAAGATTAGAATTTTAGTGTAGTTAGACTGTAGCCTCTGAGGTCTCAACGAACACCAGAACTACCAAAGCAGTTTTTATACCAGCTCTTCTATAAATAATCCTACTTGTGTGTGTTGACAGAAATCACTTGGATGCAGCTGTTGCCTCATGGAATAGTAAAACATGTGGGCCTTAGTCATCAGCTGTGATGTGATAAAATACTCTGTATTGTGATACCATACTCTGTATTGTGATACCATACTCTGTGTTGTGATACCATACTCTGTATTGTGATATCATACTCTGTATTGTGATACCATACTCTGTGTTGTGATATCATACTCTGTGTTGTGATATCATACTCTGTGTTGTGATACCATACTCTGTGTTGTGATATCATACTCTGTGTTGTGATATCATACTCTGTGTTGTGATACCATACTCTGTGTTGTGATACCATACTCTGTGTTGTGATACCATACTCTGTGTTGTGATACCATACTCTGTGTTGTGATACCATACTCTGTGTTGTGATACCATACTCTGTGTACTGTGATACCATACTCTGTGTTGTGATACCATACTCTGTGTTGTGATACCATACTCTGTGTTGTGATACCATACTCTGTGTTGTGATACCATACTCTGTGTTGTGATACCATACTCTGTGTTGTGATACCATACTCTGTGTTGTGATACCATACTCTGTGTTGTGATATCATACTCTGTGTGTACTCTGTGTTGTGATACCATACTCTGTGTTGTGATACCATACTATACTCTGTGTTGTGATATCATACTCTGTGTTGTGATATCATACTCTGTGTTGTGATACCATACTCTGTGTTGTGATATCATACTCTGTGTTGTGATATCATACTCTGTATGTGATACCATACTCTGTATGTGACACCATACTCTGTATGTGATACAATACTCTGTGTTGTGATACCATACTGACTGACTGACTGAGTTTAGTTTTACGCCGCTTTTAGCAATATTCCAGCAATATCACGGCGGGGGACACCAGAAATGGGCTTAACACATTGTGCCCATGTGGGGAATCGAACCCGGATCCTCGGCGTGACGAGCCAACACTTTAACCACTAGGCTACCCCACCGCCCCATACCATACTGTGTTGTGATACCATACTCTGTATGTGATACCATACTCTGTATTGTGATACCATATTCGCACATATTACATTCAGCGCCAACCAGACAGCCAGGGTAACAACAAGTACCATTTTAACTGTTTCAAACATCTGTGACATTTTTGGAATTATATACCCATATTTAAAATGAGATCTTGAACAAATTCTAGAATAAACAGGAACAATTTTTTATGGATAGACAACTTTATTACAATGGATGTGACTTTTCGGTGTAGACGGCATAACGCCTTTATCAAGCAAGTGATGAAATCATTCCTGTCCATCACACCAGTTTCTAAATGTCACTCAAAAGAACAAATTCCAGAGTGTCATTATTTGTGTGAACAAGAAAATTAATTCCACTGGTCTCGAGGTTTCTGTACAGAAATGCCCATATCTACAATGCCAGATGCTGGGCAAGCAGGCTGTGACACAAACTGATGACTAAAATGTTACAAAACATACAATTATTATCTGTAATATATTCTAAATCACTTTAGAAACCTTTTTCCTGTTTGGAACTGACATCAGATGAAATGATTAAAATAAACATAAAAGATGTTAGACTCGTAAAATAATCAACAAATAAATACCCTCTTCTCTCTGTCTTGCTTCTGTACCATTATTCTGGATCAATGGTCGGTTTTCTTCATTTTCTGACTCGGAATGTGATGGAGTATAAGACATGATACTTGTATACCTGCATGAACGAGTCCTGTCGTGGTTTATCGGATGCACCTGTTACCAGCTGGTTATGATTCACAAGATCTGAAATTATTGTTTTGCTAGTTAAAGCTATGTCAATGAGATGCAAAACCGACCGTGCCTCGGTAAATGCCCTGTCAAGACCGGACTCCTGTTTGGTTATGGACAACGTCGTATAGACTCTATATACGGCGTCACTCACTCTGTGACTGGATATCAAAATCCATCCAGAGCGGCTCTATAAGTCAGAGGTAGGTTTTACAAAGATCCGCAGATTGCTGATTGTGTAAAGGTTAACCCATAATTTCACAGATCTGAAAAGAGCACCAAGCGAGAAGAGCTGAAAGGAAGCACATGACATCCTCTATTATTGTGACATACTGTATGTTGATGTTGATTTAGTTGCACGTGATTCGCGAAACGGCACTGCTCAGGAGTTTGAAGTACACCCGCCTTTATGGATGAAGTAGGAGTGAGTGAAGTAGTCGCTGTTAGAGCTTGGAAAAACCCACTTGCTCGCCACTTACGCGATAAAGGGGAGATCCAAATTCTAATGTGGTTCCCTTCTTTCTATGCGCTAACTTAGAGACAGGGCCCAGCTTACTTCTGTCATGCGTTTGTTTTGCATTGTGTCACGTGCATCCAATGATAACAGAACTGTCAAAGTTCAACTCCACACACTGTGACAAGAAAACAAACCACGCCACACAAGACTGATCAATTGGTCGTTATCACCACTTGAAAGTTCAAGGTTGAGCATACTAAATTGATAACTTTTTATTAAGTGCAAATTTGCATGAAACTCGGGCATCAGACGACGCTGTATTTCAGGTCTGCCAACATAGCTGCTAGATAGCGACTGACAGTGGACCTGTGGAAGTGAAGCTCACAGATCAATGGCCAACACAGACGAAAAACAACCTCTTGTTAAACCAGGACAAAAGGAAGGTATGTGATTGATCTATGAATTACCTATGTTTTATTACTAATATTTAGGTCCTGTATATTGACCTCACAAATTAAGTTTTTGGTGTCTGAAGTTCAACTTAAAGGATATCATAAAATGTTTGAGATCCCGAAATATGTGGCGGGTTAAATTTTTTACTGACAAATCACAAAAGGACTGGAAAATGTGATCTACTTACGAGATCCTGTCCGCAATTTTTATCATGAAATCTGAAGACATTATTATTGGGATCAATGGGATTGACATCTATGGCTTTGATGAACATCAGGGTCAAGATGTTCAGTGCAACTAATGTTTATGAATTTGACAGCTGCTGTTGTAATACTTAAAGTGTGAATGTTTAATGACTGACTAAATGATTTGACAGATGCATTATCTGTTGAAACATGATAATAAACATCAGTAGAAGCTCATTGTAGTTCAACAGTGGAATTACAAAAGGCCACTGATCGATGGCTACATGATCAACCCAGCAGTCTAAAACTGCTGCTGAGGTCACATTAGCTGTCGTGAGACAGTCTAGCTGCCGGCAGGTGTGACTGAGTGTGACATGAGAATTGGCAACTACAGTCCGTTTGAGTCAGAAACGGACCGATGAATTGCAAATTTTATTATTGTACAAAATTGCCACATAAATATAAATAGTACACATGTTTATCATTTACTAATACCCAACAGCTTTCTTATATTTGAAAATTTCCCGGACTCCACCAAAAAAGTTGTTTTAGAAACTATCATCATTGAAAACGCAAAAGTTGTTATCTATCGCGGCGGGGTGAAACCGCAGAAACGGAACGGACTGTATCTGCAGGACAGCAGATATAAACTTTTGACAGTGTTTACACACCAAGAGTGAGTGAGTGAGTTTAGTTTTACGCCGCACTCAGCAATATTCCAGCTATACGGCGGCGGTTTGTAAATTATCGAGTCTTGACCAGACAATCCAGTGATCAACAGCATGAGCATCGATCTGCGTAATTGGGAACCGATGACGTGTCAACCAAGTCAGCGAGCCTGACCACCCGATCCCGTTTGTCGCCTCGTACGACAAGCATGGGTTACTGAAGATCAATATTCTGACCCGGATTTGCACGGGTCTTACACACCAAGAGGTGTGTGTTAATTGATTTCTTATACAAAAACAAGGAAACACAATGGAGGTGGAACCCCATTAGATTCTGTTATTTTGGAATATCCCCGATGGTTCTAGTCCCATTTCCCCAGCCGTGATATTGCTGGAATATTGTGAAAAGCTGTGCAAAACATCCCTCGAACCTCCCTCACTCACTTACCCGCTCACCCACCCACTTTCTCACTCTAGTCCGACTTTGATAAAGTATCCCATCAGAGCAAGCATTTTACGATTTCTGATGGTGGATGGTGTGGTGACTGAGATTGATTTTTATGGCACTTCTATGTTTTGTACCTTGATATTTACTCATGTCATGTCAGTTGAAAAACACCGGGATCAGATGGTCAGGCTCACTGACTTGTTTGACACATGTCATTGCGTCCCAGATTCGTAGGTCGATGCTCAAGCTATTGACCACTGGATTGATTATTTATAGACCGCCACCATATAGCTGGAATATTGCGGAGTGCGGTGTAAAACAACAAACTAACCAACCAACTTAAATATTTAAAAATCCACTTATGTAAATGTGTATTGTATGTACGATTATTAACTTTAGTACACAGGAAATGCATGTGCATATTAACTGTGCAACAATGAAGTTCCCTTTGTATTGTTACTTGTTGCCTCCCAGTCCCAAGTTGAAACTAAAATGTAAATCAGCAATCAGTTCATGAAAGAACTAAGACATGTGATGTAAGGGTCAACTGTATTCTAAACTTAGGCCAGACCAATTTTATTTCTCGTTTTATGGATCCGCTGGTCATATTTTTTCAAGAATAAGAATTTTGTTTTTTAATGTTCCCCACTCAAAAAATAAAATTCTAATGTTTTTCTTGGCCAAAATGTAAACTTACATGAACATTCTTTTTAGATTGTTTTCTGCTCCATATACACATCATAAATTGCCTAAAGTAAAATACTTTTAGTATTTAAAAGGAATATTACTTTGACTGGTGATTTAAAAAAAAGAAAAAGTTTTCACACCTGCCTTTAGGTTTTCTGAGGACAAAAAATTGTAAAACAAGAAATAAAATTTGTCTGGCCTTAACTAAGTTCACAAATCCATACAAATAATTACAAAGGTATCAATATAGCAGTACAAAATAGAGTCTCAGTATAGATTCAGAGGCAGTATAATATTGGAGCAGTGAGTATATCTTTCTGATTTTGGAAGAATTCTTTCATTTGACATTTTCTGTTATCACAAGGTTGTCTGTTTTTTATGATGCAAATTATAATAAGTAACTAGAACAAGTGTTGGTGGGAAATAAGTCAAACATATATGATGAGCACTGACTTCATCTGAACCTGTCCTGATAAGTGCTCAGCCAGTTTTGTACGTAGACAATGTAATATAGACTCGTAAATGGCGGAAACAACAACTCACAACCCTTGTTCAAGCGGTGATAATTCAAGACAGGTTCCTATAGTATAAACTGGTGCAGTTATCACCCACTTGTCTTATGTGGAAGGACAGATTCTGTATAGTGTTAACTTCTTCACTTTGTACTTTATACAAATTGAAGGACTGATCTTAAAATATTTTTAATGTGTTGAGTCCATTAAGTTTCATGTGATAGGTATGAAACACAATGTTTGTTGTTCTGACATAGATATGATATACTGGTAGATGTTTGTGAATGAACACAATAAATTTTGTTTTGGAAGGGTTTAATGTGATGAGCCGTTTGTGTGCCCCATCCTGAAATAAGTGCAGTAAGATCTTCTTTAAGACTAGTTTCAATGATGCGCATGTCATCAGCCGAGTTTCTTGTATTGTGTCATCACCAAACATCATCAGAGATGCTGCTTATGTATATTAAAGATATAACTGGGCCAAGACTTGATTGCTGTGGTATGTGAGCTCTGATAAGCTATCTGATTATGTATATCCCTCTAACAAGATCCTTCTGTTTCCTTACTGGTAAACGGCTTCTGACCCAAGATAACTGTGATAACACATTCCATTAAAACTATACTCATGGAAATGAAAAAAGGAACACCTGAAAGTACAAGTGTTCCTTTATTCTTTTCCCGGTTTCTTCTGACAAGCTTTGTATTGTCTATAGCAGGTGAAATTCTGGAAAAGAATAAAGGAACACTTGTACTTTCATGTGTTCCCTTATTCATTTCTATGAGTATATATTGGATCAACATATGTGATAAACATGTGTGTCACACTTATTCATTATTGGTATCACAATATTAATTATTTGTTGCTTCAAACACCCTGAATATCTGGGGCTGCTTTCACGAAGCAACCTTTACTAAGGTTAACCTCAACTACCATTCTTTAACATTGCACTAAGGTTACCTTAGAGACTTACAATCACCTTAGTGATTTGTGAAAGGAGGCCCAGGTCTTCAAATTAAAAATAGAACACTTTGTTGCAGACAAAACATGTGTCAACACCAGTTAGAAAGAGGAGAATGAAGTTTTAAAATTATTTACATTGTACAATATAATTTTAGCATTTAAAGAATAAGTGTACAGTAGTGTATTCAAAAGTAGTTAGAGCACTTGTTGTCATTGTCATTCCTTTGCTGTTTTATATGTTCCATGTGTGAAACGATATTCAGGGAGAGAAATACAATCAGGGCAGCATGCAGATAATTCAGGTGTGCCTTTGTGAAATTATTTTTATTTTATATGTGCCCATGTCTTTTGATAATCCAATCAAACAACAATTATGTCAATTATTGTATAATTCATTACATCAGTAAACATCATGTAAACCTGAATGCAGGATTTCCTGAACCTTGTCGGGACTGGTTGTTTGTCCTGGCCCCGATTTCTTGAAACAAACTTAAGTTTTTACTCAAAATTCAAACTCAGTTTGACAATTTGAAACAGCTGAATTTTTAACTCAACTGAATTTTTGCAATAAAAAAGCCCAAACAACTTCAGAAATCTATCCACCAAAATCAAATTGTCTACTAAATTTGAGTTTAATATCGATTCCAGTTCATTCTGGGAAATGCATTTACCTGCGTTTTTTCAAATTTGAGTTAAAACTCAAACTTAAGTCAAAACTCAGACTTAAGTTTGTTTCGAGAAATCGGGGCCAGGACCCATAAAACTAACACACAAACTATGTAATCATCCTAAACAGGATTTCCTTTTGTGCACACTGGCATTCAAAATGTCCACGACCTTGTGAAGCTGTGATTTTGAGTGTGCCAACAATAAACAGTTTGATGGGGTGCAGGGGCGGTGGGGTAGCCTAGTGGTTAAAGCGTTGGCTCTTCAAGCCGAGGACCCGGGTTCGATTCCCCACATGGGCACAATGTGTTAAGCCCATTTCTGGTGTCCCCCGCCGTGATATTGCTGGAATATTGCTAAAAGCGACGTAAAACTAAACTCAGTCAGTCAGTGATGGGGTGCAAAAATGGGTTTTAAATCATTTCAGTTGGTCAAATTTATCCCATTTTCCATTAACTGAATCATGGTGTGTATTCTGTTCATAATTGTATTTGTGCCGCCAGAGCACACTGAAAAAAATTCATCCATGCCATTTCAATATCTACTGTGCATGGAATACTATTTCCATCCATGATATGGAATTAACATATGAGTCAATGCAGGGTTAAAAGCTATGTCAATATGGGTAAGCATGGTAAGTGTTTGTTGCACGTTGTATCTTCTGAGAATATTATTGATGCAGGAATCATTTGTGCTATAGTAAACTGAGGATAAAATTGTTTCTGATGTATCAATAAATCCTCTTTTCACATTAGCTGATCTAACTGTGCAGATTAGGAATGTTATGTTGGAAAGTCATATTTGGTTTATTATACAGCAAAATGTCTTGAATCTAATTCAACACAAACAATATATCCTTAAATGTTTATGTGTTACAGACAAGAATATTGCTAGTAGCTTAATTGTGATAGTATGGACTAAGAAATGAAGTTTCGATAATTTGATTTGTGGACTTTTCGAATTTGTTATATCTAAATATGGTTTACCATATTTAGTGATGTGAAAAGCTTGAATTTGCTTTCATGATGGTAAAAAGGAATGAAAAGTGAAACAATGGTTCATATTTCACTTCATCCACTATCAAGACACTATTTTAATCTTCATATCACCAAAATACTCTCCTATTTATAATGATGATGCTAAAGATGGTATATCAGTATTAGAAGACTACACATCAGCTACATGATGTGATTATCCTGTAGACCATATACTTCTATATGGAGACTTCAATGCCAGGTACCCGTGAAGGTCCGGGCTAGAATATTGATCTTCAGTAACCCATGCTTGTCGTACAAGGTGGCTAATGGGATCAGGTGGTCAGGCTCGCTGACTTGGTTGACACATGTCATCGGTTCCCCATTGTGCAGATCGATGCTCATGCTGTTGATCACTGGATTGTCTGGTCCAGACTCGATTATTTACGGACCGCTGCCATATAGCTGGAATATTGCTGGGTGCAGCGTAAAACTAAACTCTCACTCACTCAGTGCCAGGATGAAGGAATTTCTCGACTACATCCCTGATGACAATTTAGATTGCATTTATGATTCAGCAGATTATCCCAGTGATGAGTTTGATACTCCCCGAACAAGCAAAGACTGTCATTGTCACAATAATTATGGCACAAAATTGTCTGAGCTGTGTTGAACATTTGTAATCCATACCTTTAACGGCCGGCTGCATAATGATAAAATCTGGTGAGTTTACTTGTATCACTCACAATGGCTCCAGTGTTGTGGACTATATGATTGCAAGATCATCATTATTCCACAAGGTTAGGAATTTACTGCACTCTTGATATTTCATGTGCTCTGTCTATCTCTGGACCCGTGAAGATCCGGGGACCTTTCTTGTCATTTCTCCCTCTACTGCACTTCCCAATTGATATTTCATGTGCTCTGTCTATCTCTGAATGCTGACGGCGTAAAACTAAACTCACTCACTCACTCACTGTCTATCTCTGAATGTACCACAGCTTAAATCAGCAGGCCACTACTGAGGAGGATTCATGGATTATATATGTGTGGTCTGAGGACTGTAATAGTCAGTTTGCAACACAGTTTCACAACAAAAATTTAGATATGTCTGTTACACTCACTGATCTTGTGTAATCTCTTCTTAGTCAGTGTGATACAAGAAACTGCTTCCCATACTAGAACTGTGTACTGCAGCATTGATAAGCACAGGGACAGATCCCAGCACCCTGGTGGGATGCAAAGCTGGAACAACTAAAACACACTAAATATTCTGCATTACGTGCACATGGAGACAATAATCAGGACTTGGATATATTTCGACAACTTCAAAAACTATTTAAAAAGACATTTATATCCAAAAAGGAGAATTATCATTGTAAGCAGAGACAGAAACTTGTGGATTCCAGCAGTGACTCAAATCAATTTTACAAATTATTGAAACAACATAGAAAGTGTGACAGTCTTCCCTTAGGCCTAAAAAAAAAGCTTGTGGTTCCGATTTCCCGACCGACCCTAAATATTCCCGCTGAGCCTAACAATTTTACTCACCACATAATAAATGAAATTTATTTTCTGACACATGAGTAATGTAAAAATATTTTGCAAAAAAACCCCAAAACCTACCTACCTACCCTAGTTCTGAAATGTAGGAAATCGGAACCACAACATTTATTTTTTTGGGCCTTATCTATCTCGTGTAATCAGTGGTTTGATCACTTTCTATCATTACTTTGAGTTGACCAACCTGATGTTTTACCTATTCTCTCACCATGTATTGTAAATGCTACTGATGTGTCAATACTTAATACTGCCATTACTGAGCAGGAAGTTTTGTTTCACATTTTACATTCTCCTAACAATAAGTCCCCTGGACCTGATGGTATAGCAAATGAGTTTCTTAAAGCATCAAGTGCTTCCATTGTACCTTTTCTTACAGTACTGTTGAATCAGATATTTGAGAGTGGTAATTTTTCATGTGGTTGGGGCAAGAGTAAAATCTGGCTGTAAAAGTAACCCAAATAATTATAGCAGTACATCTGTTATTGATTCTATTTGTAAAACATTTTCTTATATTTTGAATCAGCGTTTAAAATCTTGATGCAATGCACATGAAATAATTAGTGAGTCCCAGGCAGGCTTCAGAGCAGGGTATTCCACAATTGATCACATTTTCTCTCTTCAGGCTTTAGGTCAAAAATATTTTTGTAAAAAGAGAAGTAGATTTTATTGCTTTTTAATTGATTTCTGACACAATAAGACATGATGTTCTCTTGCCCTGTGGAGTTGGTATTTCTGGAAATTTTTTAACACAATATCATCTGCATGTTTTATAACCTCAAAGGGTTTACATCATTGAGTCTGTTCAGGTAAAATTTTGTAAATATTTCTTGAAAGTTCGTAAATCTACCTGTAATAAGGCCAACAAAAAAAATGTTGTGGTTCCGATTTCCTACATTTCAGAACTAGGGTAGGTAGGTAGGGGTTATGGTTTTTTTTGCAAAATATTTTTACATTACTCAGATTACTCATGTGTAAGAAAATAAATTTCATTTATTATGAGGTGAGTAAAATTGTTAGGCTCGGCGGGAATATTTAGGGTCGGTCGGGAAATCGGAACCACAAGCTTTTTTTTTTTAGGCCTAATATGGCTGTTGGTGATTGTGGCAGACTTCCTCTGCAAATTACTTTTTTTAATTTTGCTAAACTGTGACATACCATTGCAACATTAAGGATGCACATGGCCATGTAATTGCACTGAATTTTAAACAGGTAAAGCATGCATAATGAGGTCAGATATTTGGTCTGATAAACACAATGAATAGATCACCATTTACCATGTGCAAATCTTCCTATATGTATGATATTGTTCCCACAGTAACAGCTTGGACCTTTTTTGTAACTGAATATATGTGCATGGTTTGATATCAGTGTACAGGGCATATGTACCAGGGGCTACTTTCTCAGAGCAACCTTTTCTTAGGTTATCCTTATCTCCCATTATTTAACATTGCACTAAGGTTACCATAGTGACTTTCGATAACCTTAGTGCTTTGTCAAAGGAGGCCCAGGTCTTTACTCTTTGGCTGGGCAAATACCGACTGACAAGATGAAGACCATGTTTCCCAATTTCTTAAACAAGATTTAAGAATTCTATTTATTATTTAACTTAAAGTTTTCCCCATTTTGTGGCACACGTACATTAAAACATAGTATATTTGTTTGTAACAATTATTCTTTGGGAAGTGTGAGCCCAATAGCTCCTTTGGGGTAAACATTCGCAAAAAAAACGTTCCTGGAACCCTCTGCTGAAAGATTAAAAATGCTTAGATGAATACTAGTACCCATTCCTGTGCACCGGTTATGTAAGTGTGGCTTCCAGTGGGGCAGCGATGTATCCACTAGGAGGTGAGGTGAGGTGAAATTGGGTTTAACGTCGTGCTTGAGAATATTTCGCTCATTTGACGACGTGCATGCATGTGTATGTGTATGTGCGGCTGCTTGTACTAGCCCAGACTGAAGCTGGTTTTATAGTGCCAGCTCACTGAGATACCATGCCGCAGGGAAGCATGAATACCCAACTCAGACACATTATACTGACTCCGAGCCGACCAGTCCTTGTTGTACCCATTAATGCCGAGCGCCAGGCAGGGACCAACAAGTACCATATTTAAACGTCTTTTGGTATGACGCGGTTGGGGATCGAACCCGCGACCTTCAGCTCTCCGGGCGGACGCTCTAACCACTACACCACGGAGGCGGTCATATCCACTAGGAAGTATATATGATACATGTCACAGATACTAGGTAACAAATGAGAATATTCAGGTCAGCACTTGATGTCTTATTCAATACATTCAGTGAAACAATAACAAAATAATGATTTCATGTCTAGCAGTGTTTTGTTTTAATAAATAGCACCTAAATTGAAGTACAGTCAACTCTCGTTAATCCGACACTTGTGGTTGCAGAGAAATATGTCGGATTAACGGAAATGTCGGATTAATGAAAATGTCGGATTAATGTAGATACGGTTGATCGTCCAATCTTCACATCAAACTTCTGCTCAGCAAAAGTGATGACTTCTTGTTGTGTTGTCTGGTATTTGTCTTTCTACAAGGGGTCGTGTTGTCTGGTATTTGTACAAGGGGTCGCTTAGCAGGTGGTGTACATCTTGTGATGAAAACTCATGTCGGTTGTAAACATTTTATACAGCTCGCTCTACTGGTATTTCTTGATTAAATCGTCTCAATTAATTATCCTGTGTTCCTAATTAACAAGTGTGATGTTCACTGACGTCGGGGTCAAGCAGCCAATTTTTCCTTATCCTGACTCATGCTTATTGCTTGTCTTCTTCTTCTTGCTATAACATAGTGGAACACGTGACTATCTCCCAATTGAAGTTCCCTTCAATTAAAAAAATCACTAATTAGTACTCACCACGAAGTTACCTCCCTTCCACAAGCTGCTGAACGAGGGCTTCACCTGAACCCATGTGCCTCACTCTCTCTTCTTCTTCCAGTGAGCTGGACGGAGAGCTCTGTGTCTCCCAACACACTATATCCTTTATTTATATTTAGTTTAGTACCTCTTATATTCAGTTATAGAGGTGTAACTAGTATCCTTATTCAACTTGCATTGATTATTAGTCGTGTTTCTGCTGTTTTATTCACGGTTCGCCGTGTTTGTTCAGCAGTTTACGCTCATGAGAATCTGCACAGGTTGTAAACTACGCTTATTCCGCTACCGATCCACATTTAAAATGCCCTAGTTGCATTACTCCATGTTCTATTGTTTCTCGTTGTAAATTATGTATTAATTTACCAATTTCTGCCTTTGATAAATATTTATGTTCCGCTTTGAGACGGAAGGCAGATAAATCTCGCAAAACAATCTTCAGTCATGGCTAATAGATCGGAAGCTATTATACCCTGTCAACTGTTGACTGACGACCCGCCCACCGGCTGGTGGCATGCCGGAGTTTCCTCGGGATAAGCGTGGGACGCAGTCCGCTATGTCCAAGAAGCTTACCTGCATCTCAAGACATTCCGCCTTCTCAGTCTAAGACTAGGAAAGCGCCCATCATCATCTCAACGTGACGCTTCAACCCCCAGGTCCACAGCTTCACAAAAGGGAAATCTACTAAAACTACAAATAATTTTGCCTCCGATATTCTACCTGTCTCAGAATTATGTTTATATGATGATGACATTCCGATTATCATTCCAGATGTACGTCATAAGAAACGTCCAGTATCTGCTACCGTCACAACAGCGCAGATAAACACGCAACCAGAGATGCCTACGCTGACGCCTGAGTTTACGATTGAGGGTCCCGTCACTTTCACAGAGAGGCCACCCTCAACGCCAGCGCAGACTGTCCCAGACGACCTGGTTAACCAAATCATGAGACTGATGGAGGACCGTTACGGTTTACAGAGGCCCCAGAGCCACGGGCCCCAGAGCCCAACACTTAATAAGTCATACAGGGCCCCAGAGCCCGCCTTTTGGCTTCGCTGAGGGGCCCCAGAGCCCACAAACGCCTCCGCTGGCGGGCAACCCAGCCCGTGAGCGATCACTTCTTCAAAAGGAAGTCCCAGGTCAGCTCCGCCAAGGAGCTAGAGCCTATCCAGTTGCGAGGGACATCGCGGAGAAGGAGCGCCACCGAGCCCACACCCTGTAGAACACAGAGGTCGCTCATGGCAAGCCCATATGTCGATTCGACACTGACTCGATACATTCGCTAAGGTCGCTGAAGGCTAAGTGGCTCCATATCTACCTCGCCCAGAAGATTTAGAAGAGCTTCAGCGAAGTCCCCAGCGCTCACGAGGATGTCTCCTCCAAGGTCTCCTTACACTAGCCACTCGCCAGTCCGCTCACCACAGTCCTCTCATAGATCTTCCTACAGATCTAGGACTCCGACATGTGACCCTACATCAGAGGAAGAAGGTATCATTTTCTCAGATGCTGAGATCAGATACTGGATGGTGAATGAGTTACAACTTGCTTCCCCATCGAAGAACGAGAATTCAACTCAGACTTACCTGATGAAGGATGATGATGTAGACAATATCACCTTACCTCCTATTGATCCGATTGCAGCGGTACCAGCTAATTTGGATACAGCCTGTTCCAAATCTTCAAAAGTCCAATCTACACATTTCCCGGTCTCTTCAATGCCAAGAAATTTGCTGGACACAATATGGACCCCTTTTTCAAGGCCCAGGATATTGATGACAACTTTAAATTAATCAGCGATGCCAAGTCCAGAAGTTACAAAGTAGACGATCGCAAATTCGCTCAACTAGATACCATCGCCAGGAGGATGTTCTTTGGATTGAATAGATCTAGAACGATTAATGAAACTCTCATCACCAAGTTCAAGAATTCTACAGAGGAGGAAGATAGAATGATCTACTCAGCTCTACTCATGCAGAAAAGAGACCACCAATTTCTTACAGAGCACCTATCAGCGCTTACTGAAACTACTACCATGGCTCGTCGGCAAGGCTTACTAGCCTCCTGCTCTTGGGATAAGCAATTTACAGAATCTCTATACACAGCTCCATGGTCATCGCCCTTACTGTTTGGTGGCAACATAGACAAGGTCTCCAAAGAAGTATCTAAAGACTCAAGAGAGGTTCTTATGATCAGATCCATGGATACCTTAGCGAACGTCATTAAACAGTCAACACAGAGATACTCAGGCAAGTCTAAGTTTTCGGGGCTACAGAAAGCACGGGACAAGAAATTAGCTGCAGCTAAAGATCCCAAGGATTCTTTTCGTCGCCCATACAACAAATTTAGGGGAGGATCAGCTAGAGGCAGATCATCCAGAGGTGCCCGTGGATTTAGACGATGAAATTCAGGTTCGGAACGACTGGAGTCTTCCACCCCCAGCCGTTCCAGTACAACCGTCTCAAGTGGGTGGACGCCTTCAGCTACACTGGGAAAACTGGGGAATACTACAAGATCCATATGTATCCAACATCCTACAGCACGGATATCTAATACAACTCAAGGCCAAGCCTCCGTTAACAGTCAACCCCCCAGGGTTCAACGTTCAACCGGCACAACTACCTATGTTAAGAGAAACAGTACTTACTCTACTAAACAAACAGGCCTTAGAAGTTCTGGATCAACGAAACATCGTACCAGGTTTCTACTCCCCAGTTTTCCTAGTGCCGAAGAAAAATTCCAAGGAGAAGTTTCGTCTCATATACAACATGAGCATCTTCAACAGAGAATATCTATGCAAACCTCCAACGCTTCGCATGATACACTTACCGCAACTTCGGCATTTAATTCGTCCCAAAGATTACATGGCCAGCATAGATTTGCAAGACGCATATCTACACATTCCGATTCATCCCAACTCAAGGAAATATCTAAGATTTATCCTAGACGGGAAACATTACCAATGGAAGGTTCTTCCCTTCGGAATCACATCGGCCCCTTGGGTATTCACAAGAGTGACCAAGCCTATTGTCTCATACCTACATCGTCAAGGTCTTCGCAGCGCTTTTTACCTAGACGACGGTATACAAGTGGATCCAGATCCACAGCGTCTCAGACTACAGCTGAATTTTATAATCAAGCTACTAACACAATTAGGATGGTTAGTAAATCTACTCAAGTCGGACCTAGAACCAACGCAAGATCTGCAATTTCTAGGTATACGATTTCTAACAGCTCAGAATCGTATTGTAGTCCCGGAGGACAGATGGATCAAGATCCAACAACTTATTCCTCAAGCCCTACTCTCCGCTACCACTACGACAGTGGCAGAGCCTATTGGGACTACTCACATCAGCTCAAGACTTGACAGTCAGAGGCAGGCTTCAATTACGTCCGTTACAAGTCCTCATCAATGCTCATCTCGAGGACCCTCTACCATTCAGTCTACCAGATTATGTCAAACCACATCTACTCTGGTGGACCAAGAGATTGAATGTTTGCGCAGGCGCCTCCTTAGTAGAGCCGAATCGAACACACATCTCTACGTGACGCTGCCACTACAAGGTTGGGGAGCCCACCTTGCTGGCAGGACAGCCCAGGCCTATGGAGCAATCAAGAGAGCAAATGTCACATAAATCTGCTAGAGATGCAAGCAGTCATAAACGCCATAAGTCACTGGAGCAACATACTACAGAACGCCAGTTGATGGTTCACACAGACAATTCAACAGTGGCGCTTTATGTGAACAAACAAGGTTCAACAAGGTCACAGAACCTACTGACTCGATGTTTCAGACTGTTCGATTTAATCGACAATCTAAACATACACGCCAGAGCTTGCCACATTCCAGGAGCAAAGAATGTATTAGCAGACGCCTCTCTCGCCACACCAACCGTCACCCGACAGAATGGATGCTCCACACAGAGATATTCAATCAAATAATCATGGAAATAGGATCTCCACTGATAGACCTATTCGCCACTCGATTCAACAAGCAACTGACAACATTCGTGTCGCCAGTGCCAGACCCACTAGCATGGGCAACGGACGCTTCTAAGCATATCGTGGGAGAGACTCAACGCGTACGCTTTCCCGCCTCCAGCGTTGATCCCACAAGTCTTACAGAAAATCAGTCAAACGCAGAGCCTCCATCTGATTTTAGTCGCGCCCTACTGGCCAGCAAGAACTTGGTTTCCAGATCTCATTCAAGTAATGGGAAAACCAATTCTTCAGCTCCCACAACGCGCCAATCTATTGATACATCCGCACACCAAACAAGTGCACGAAACACCAGAAGCATTCCAACTTCACGTATGGATTGTATCAAGGCATGTCTGAATAAGAGAGGTTATTCTGCCAGAGCGGCTAAAGCGGTCACGCTTGCACTACGTAACTCAACTCGTAACTTGTACTGATGACAAATGGCACAGTTTTGTCAATTACGCTGCTAAGAAAGGATTTACAGCCAGATATGCTACACATCCTCAAGTGGCAGATTTCTTATGTTATCTACGGCAAACTAAGAATCTAAAAGGCTCAACCTTGTCCACTTATCTTGCAGCCATAAGTTCTGTCATAACTATGCTAACGGGCCAAGTTAACAAAAACACCAGAGTTACTCGCTTTGTTACGAAGCTGCCCCGATTGGAGGATCAGAAACGGAAGTTTCACGCTCCAGCCTGGGATCTAAATATAGTGCTCCAACACCTCACTAGTGAGGCTTATGAACCATTGCTATCTACATCGTTTGAATCACTGACCCACAAAACCTTATTCCTGTTAGCACTAGCTACGGCCGCCAGGATGTCAGAGATTCACGCTTTGGATTACGAGAGAATACGCTTTGATGATATTCATAACATCGCTCATCTGGGACTTCGCTGGGATTTTATAGCGAAAAACCAACTGCCAGGTCAACCAGACAGATTATTCCACGTCCCAGCTCTCTCATCCATACTTGGACCGCATGATACGATGGATCTATCACTATGCCCAGTGAGGGCACTGAAAATATATCTCCAACGATCCAAACAGAGCAGAGGGAAATTCAAGAGATTATTTATCCCTATATCTACAGCTACGCAGACGGAAGTCTCACGTACTACGATCTCTATCTGGATCAGAACTGTCATACTACGTGCCTACAAGGCTGCAGGACTCGACCCTCCAAGAGCTTCTAATCCTCACGAAATTAGAGCGCTAGCCTCAACTCTCGCTCTACATGGGAATTGCTCGTTGAATACCATAATGGAGGGATGTTTCTGGAGATCCGATATGGTGTTTGCCAACCACTATCTGAGAGATATCACCACCGAGGACGCCTCAGGTATCCACCATTTCGGGTCCCATGGTCCTCGCCAACAGTTGACAGTTCCACGGAGAAGATAAGTCTATCTTACAGATTTTATACTTATCTGATAACAGTACTAATAGCTACATGCTATCTATATATTTTGCTTAAGTTTAATTTATTATCTTAAGCTCAGTACTATGGTTTTTATATCATACTATATATAAGCTTACAACTCCTAGGAGTTTTGCTACTATATATATATGTTCAGCTTAAGTTTCATCAATCCTTAAGCTCAGTCATATGGTCATATGCATAAATGTATTAGCTAACAAACTCTAAGGAGTTGGTTACTATTATACAGCTTAAGTTATAATTATATCTTAAGCACAATACTATACTATTATAGCTTAAATATATGCATATCTTAAGCTTAATACTTTGGTTAATTTATAAAAGTATCCACTATAAACTCACAGAAGTTTATATTATCACATTAATAGCTTCAGCTTACATTAATGTTGTATATACTTTTATCATATTCTATAAATTGTAATAACCTTTATATGGCAGCTGATAAGTTAAACAGCAGGAATTCATCAGTTCAGTGCCTTTATGAAGTTCCCATAGGGTTATTACAATCATCACAGTTCAAATCACTAATTATTAAAATCCAAAGTATATATATTCCCACCTCCTTTTCCGTCGGATTCTACAAGCAATAAGCATGAGTCAGGATAAGGAAAAATATGAAATTTTTAGAGTAAAATTAATATTTTATACTTATCCTGACTCATGAGGTAAGCCCTCCCGTCCTCCCCACTTAACACTTTGGATTTCTTCGGAAAAATAAAGTGTCGGGCTCAAAACAAAAGGAGAGAGTGAGGCACATGGGTTCAGGTGGCCTCGTTCTCCCAGCTGGGAAGGGAGGTAACTTCTTGGAAGGAAGGGAGGTAACTCGTGGTGAGTACTAATTAGTGATTTTTAATTGAAGGGAACTTCAATTGGGAGATACACGTGTTCCACTATGTTCGCAAGAAGAAGAAGACAAGCAATAAGCATGAGTCAGGATAAGTATAAAATATTAATTTTACTCTAAAAATTTCATTTTGACAGCTATTTGGGTGTCCCTTTTCTTTTGTATTCAATCTCTAATGTAACATGTAATAATTAGTTTCTAGTCTGTATAGGGGATGAGAAGTGGTGTCACAGATTTTCTGAGTGCTGCTTTAGCTGCAGCATCAACCATAATTTTGTACATACACTGCGGGTGGTCCGATTAATTGAAATTATCGAACATTGGTCGCAGTGACCAAACGACCAAGCAATTGATCACATTTTCTCGTAATCAAACACAAACGAATTGGACCCACTGTTTTAGTGTTTGAAACATGTGATGGTTGAACATATCGTAGAAGTTGTCAGGGCCTGAAAACGTGTTTAATTCTTAGAAAACTGGCTTCATTTACTGAAAAGTCATGACTGAATATTTCTTGAAGGCTCTGCGAGGTTTATGTTCATGTTACATTAGTCATCACATTAAAGTAGCAAGTTGCATCATTTTACATTGGATGTGAAATTTACAAATGCAATTTGCACAATATCTAAGTCAAGCAAAAACCAACAGAGAACCATGTTATACTTGAGAAATACAGCTCGCTCTACCACCATGTATACTGTAATAAAGCACACTTTCGCCCTGAACTATTATAACATTAAAGTACGAGGACGCTTGCACTATACATAGTGGTAGAGCGAACTGTATTTCTTTTCTAAGATGCCAAATTTAATACTTTCTAAGGATAATTACGATTAATCTATGACAGAAAACAAACAATGGTGTCGGTGACCTAAATTAAGAATCCTCGCACAGGGCTAACTGGCGCGCTGTTCTATTCATGTGTCTGCTCCCTTACGTTAAGACGAATGTTACCAGAAAAAACAAATGATAAACAGTTTGATGACGGTTTACGTTCAGATTAAATATCTTCTCTAAATTATTTTAATTACATCTGTGATTAGCGTAAACCATATGGGGCAATATGAACGTCACATTTCTTCTACCAACATAAGTTTTGATCAGTACATCCAGATGAAGCTGAGAAGTCAAGCGACATTCCACAATTGCATTGTGGGAATGTAGACATTGGGAACGTTACCGTGTCACTGAAACCTTGTGAGTCGAATTGAGATATTTTAACCGTCAGAAAACATAAACGTAAAGATTCCACCAGTTATGTTAGCTGCGTGAAGCAACTGCAAACCAAGAAACGGAATGCAAAGGAGTAGTTTACTGTAGGAGGCTGTACAAGGTGATGACAACTGACTTGCATCGTGATGTCGCTTACATTGTGACGTATTGCAAAAGAGTTTGATTACGAGGGGGCAGACTAGAATGGCGCAGTGACGCCAATACATTGTGACGTAATGCAAAAAGTGCACATTATCGTCTGATAAAGTACTGTTGGCGCCTTTGATCTTTCACAGAAGTATCTTAGAATTATCTGCAATAACAACCTCAACAGGAAAATCTTAAAAATGATGTTAACCAATTTTTTTCGATGATTGCTAGTTGGTAATAAACCAAACATCAATTGTGAGATTTCTACGAATTCCCAACACTAACATACACAGAGAAAATAGGGATGTGCCAAGGAGACTGGACAGTCCACGCTGGGGATGTGGTGTTGTCACAGAAGATTCCAAATGAAAGGAAGGAGAAATATATTACCTGCCTAAGTGTTGAAGGAGCAAATTGCATTTGGAAGACTGAAGTAAGGCCAGTTCAAAGAATTATTCAACACCATTAATCACACAGATTAGTCACACACGCTATGACTTAATGCTGCAGTGGAAACACATTGATCTTAATGTAGTTAAGAATGGTTATGTGTAGGATAAAGCAGGACTCCTCGGTTACGGTTGGGAAAGTAAGACCCGAGACCGGAGGGTGGGGAGAAGTAAGACCGAGAGCACGTAGCGCTCGAGGTCTTACTTCTCTCCACCCGATGGTTGAGGGCTTACTTTCCCAACCATAACCGAGAAGGAGTGCTTTATTATACATTATTATAATAAACTGTCAATGGTGGATAATTAGATGATCATGTAATGAAGCTACATAACAGTAACTGAAGCGCTAGTAAAATCAATTTAATGACAGTAGGCCTAACTCTATATAGATAATTGAAACCTGGTTTCTTGTCGGCCCGGTGGCATCCGCTTAATAACCTGAGAGATGCGGTTCGATTATCTGCTAGGGAAAACATTTGCACATTAAAGTTGATCTTTGACAATATTTTTCAATTGATTTCAAACACTCACATATCATCTGAATTTGAATGTTGATGTTAATATAGAGTTAGGAAAAAGTAAAACCTGGGAAGAGGTCTTACTTACAAAAAGTAAAACCGGGAAATAGGTCTTACTTACAAAAAGTAAAACCGGGAAATAGGTCTTACTTACAAAAAGTAAAACCTGGGAGCAAACAAAAACCTCAAATGCAGTTATTCCGGGAAAAGAAGCCATGTCTAATATATAGTGAGAAGCACCCTTCAGGTTTATATGAATGTCTAGTCACTGGGCTGCTTGTCAGAACAAGGCAGTTCTTGATGTGAATGATGGTTTTATTTTAATGTCAAGGATGTGAGGAAAGCTGAAAAGAGTAAACTTCCTTCAATTAAAGTTCATGCAGAATCTTATGTACATAATATAAGCGCATTTAAGTGGTTACAGCTGTCCTGCTACATGTTTTAAGTGGTCGATTTTCATTTGTAATTGAATGGTTGTTATATTCTGCTATAAAACAAATGTGTCTATAAAACAAATTAATCAGGTAAAATAGTAAATCCATAACTTATTTACTAAGACACTCCTTTTTTCTTTGTCCAAATTGATACTGCTGAACGACACCATGTCTGGATAGCTCATTTGTTCAAGATGCCATAATGTGCTTTGCAGAGTTATGTCCCCTAGGTATTTCCTGAAAGCATGGTTTTCTAGTTTCTTATTGGTTATGCCCTTACACTTTGATTCCTTTGTTTCTAGTACCATGTCAGTTCATCCAGGCACGGCATGTTCTGGCTATCTGGGCCTTCTTGGGATTCTTTGTTGTCTACTGTCTCCGTGTGAACCTCAGCGTGGCGCTGGTTGCTATGGTGAACAGTACTCATGCTCAAAGCGATGTCAACGACAGCTCAGAATGTGAGGCTCCTGGAGGGTTCAGCAACACCACTGTTCACTCTGTAAGTCAGTAACATGATTGCTCTGTAAGTATGTGACCACTCCCTTAAACATAAAGGCAAGAATTTATGGATGTCAACTTCTTTATTTGAGGAACACAACATTTTGGAGTATGCTCCTTCAGCTGATGAAATGTCGTGTTCCTCAAATAAAGAAGTTGACATCCATAAATTCTTGCCTTTATGTGTATCACTTCTCAGGGTTCGAAATACCCCATATATTAGTGTGCCATGGCACGGTAATTATTGAAATGGCACGGCTAAAAAATGTTCTCTGTGCCCTTTTGACACGCCTGATTTTTCAGAGACATACTGGGTAACTCACATTTAGTCATTTAATCCCCAAAACAATTTTTTTTTTCAAAATTAAATAATACCATACATATTTGAATGCTCATAAACCCATTTCTTTATTTTACAATAAATTTCAAATGATCATCATCATTGTCATTGTATTCTAAAAACATGTGGGCATACTCAATTTCTGAAAGGCACACCTAAAATATTTGTCTGGTGCCCGAAGGCACACTTAGAAAAAAAGTATTTCTATCCCTGACTTCTAAATGCTGTTCATAGACTCTACCTTAAACATGCTCAATTTCTCGTAAATCAGGTATACCGGCAGGTTTATTGTTCAATATTTTCTGGTATACTCTTTCAACTGAGTTTTGTTAAAGAATCTATGATGTCCATGATACTGAATAATAAGTAATAAGATTGTGTTTATGTACATGATATTGAGAATAAGAGGTGTGTGCTAGGTCATTTGGTCTACAGGATACCCATGAAGGCCCGGGTTAGAATGTGCTTTCAGTAACCCATGCTTGTCGTAAGAGGCAGCTAACGGGATCGGGTGGTCAGGCTCGCTGGCTTGGTTGACATATGTCATCGGTTCCAAATTGCGCAGATCGATGCTGATGCTGTTGATCACTGGATTGTCTGGTCCACACTCGATTATTTACAGACTGCCGCCATATAGCTGGAATGTTGCTTAGTGCGGCGTAAAACTAAACTCACTCACTCTTCAGGATCCCATGCTTGTCATAAGAGGTGACAAACAGGGTTAGGCTTAGACCTATATTAGATGCTGACCTGGTTGAACCATGTCATCATGTCGTGTTGTGTAGATTGATGCTCATGATGTCAATCACTTGACTGTCTGGTCCCTACTACCCATACAGTATTGTCACGTGCAGTGTGCAACCAAATAGTTATCCTTATATTATACAGGATGTCATGTTTGTCATCAGTGGTCATGTCATGACATTTAGGGACAATATTGTATGTCGTGTGAGTTAGTCTAATGGTTAAAGCATTACCTTGTCGGGCTGAAGTTCTAAGTTTGATTCATCACATGGGTACACTGCATGAAACCAATTTCCTGTGTTCCCGCCATGATATTGCTGAAATATTGCTAAAAACGGTGTAAAACTGAACTCACTCACACACTTATTTCATAGCATTGGCGGATCCAGGGGGGTGGGGGGAGGATTCAGGGGGTTCAAACCCCCCTTTTTGAAAATGACCACATTGAAGATTTTTTTTGCGTTGGCGGTTCAAACCCCCCTGAACCCTCCCTTTCAAAATTCCTAGATCTGCCCATGCATAGGCTTATCAGTGGATGTTTGTTCAGTGAACTTAGATAACAGAAAAAGCCTTGTTTAGATTGGATGCAGAGGCTTAATGTATTGCTGATATATTATAATGTATATTTTTGTTATCTTTGAAATAACGCTCAACTCATAGCCAAGGACTTTGCTCAGGATCTCTCCTGTGGATAACCATTGACAGCTATCTTGCATATCTTGTTTGGACATTTAATTATATATAATCTCCTGAATGGTGAATTTTTTCCTGACTTTGAATTCTTCTCTTTTGTATGCATAAATGAAATGTATTACAATACAAAGACATCAGGCATTCATGAGACATTGTCTGTTTCAGACAGGAGAGTTTAACTGGGATGAGCAGACTCAGGGACTGATCCTGGGCTCATTCTTTTATGGATACATTACAACACAGGTGAGAAATATGTGTGTATACATCCCTACACAGGTGAGAAATATGTGTGTATACATCACTGCATAGGTGAGAAATATGTGCGAGTATACATCCCTACACAGGTGAGAAATATGTGTGTATACATCACCACACAGGTGAGAAATATGTGCCTATACATCCCCATATAGGTGAGAAATATGTGTGTATACATCACCACACAGGTGAGAAATATGTGTGTATACATCACTGCATAGGTGAGAAATATGTGTGTATACATCACTGCATAGGTGAGAAATATGTGCGTATACATCCCTACACAGGTGAGAAATATGTGTGTATACATCACCACACAGGTGAGAAATATGTGCCTATACATCCCCATATAGGTGAGAAATATGTGTGTATACATCACCACACAGGTGAGAAATAAGTGTGTACACATCACCACACAGGTGAGAAATATGTGTGTATACATCCCCATATAGGTGAGAAATTAGTCTGTCTCACAGTCCCTGAACCACATTAATTTCCCTACTGCCAAGCCTTCTCTGCAGTGCTAAAGCCCTAAATAAAGCAAGTATAGATTTCCTCAGGTTGTGTATACATCACCACACAGGTGAGAAATATGTGTGTACACATCCCTACACAGGTGAGAAAATCTCCCTAGGGCTCCTTTTCAATATAAATGGGCTTGTTTGTAACTATCAAAATTATAAATATTCAGAGACTAAGCCTTAGTCTAGTGAGAAATATGTGTGTATACATCACCACACAGATGAGAAATATGTGTGTATACATCCCTACACAGGTGAGAAATATGTGTGTACACATCCCTACTCAGGTGAGAAATATGTGTGTATACATCCCTACACAGGTGAGAAATAAGTGTGTATACATCACCACACAGCTGAGAAATATGTGTGTACACATCCCTACACAGGTGAGAAATAAGTGTGTATACATCACCACACAGGTGAGAAATATGTGTGTATACATCCCCATATAGGTGAGAAATGTGTGTATACATCCCTACACAGGTGAGAAATATGTTTTTATACATCACCACATGGATGGGAAATGTGTGTATACATCACCACACAGGTAAGAAATATGTGTGTATACATCACCACACAGGTGAGAAATATGTGTGTATACATCACCACAGAGGTGAGAAATATGTGTGTATACATCACCACACAGATGAGAAATATGTGTGTATACATCCCTACACAGGTAAGAAATATGTGTGTATACATCACCACACAGGTGAGAAATATGTGTGTATACATCACCACACAGGTTAGAAATATGTGTGTATACATCACCACACAGGTGAGAAATATGTGTGTATTCATCACCACAAAGGTGAGAAATATGTGTGTATACATCACCACACAGGTGAGAAATATGTGTGTATACATCACCACAAAGATGAGAAATATGTGTTAGTACATTCAGAGACAGGTGCAAATAATGTATTTATATAATCCAACACAGTTGAGGAATCTGTTTCCAGCCTGGTCCAGGCTTGCTTATCAACATGAACACACAGCTGGGATAGTGCACACTGTAGCAACACTGTAGATCCTTTGTTTCCACTGACTGATCTTGTGTCACATTGCTGAAACATGGCCTCAGGTCATCACTCAGCCAGATTTGGTTTTCTTCTAATGTTTAAGAAATCTCATTTGTAGTTTTGATCAACCATGTTGCATGAAATAATTCTGAAAACTGTCCATCCATAAATGTGACAAAGTCTTTATGGTTTGATGCAGGTGCCAGGCGGTTATCTGGCAGTGAGGTTTGGTGCCAAGAGGCTGTATGGCTTTGGAATCCTGTGCACTGCTGTGCTTACTCTTCTGACACCCCTGGCAGCAAGAGTTGGGGGGCTGCCTGTCTTTATAGCTGTCCGAGTCCTTGAGGGGATAGGGGAGGTGAGTTCATGACAAGGGGATAGGGGAGGTGAGTTCATGACAAGGGGATAGGGGAGGTTAGTTCATGACAAGGGGATGGGAGAGGTGAGTTCATGACAAGGGGGTGGGAGAGGTGAGTTCATGACAAGGGGATGGGGGAGGTGAGTTCATGACAAGGGGATGGAGGAGGTGAGTTCATGACAAGGGGTTGGGAGAGGTGAGTTCATGACAAGGGGATGGAGGAGGTGAGTTCATGACAAGGGGATAGGGGAGGTGAGTTCATGACAAGGAGATAGGGGAGGTGAGTTCATGACAAGGGGATAGGAGAGGTGAGTTCATGACAAGGGGGTGGGAGAGGTGAGTTCATGACAAGGGGATGGGGGAGGTGAGTTCATGACAAGGGGATGGAGGAGGTGAGTTCATGACAAGGGGTTGGGAGAGGTGAGTTCATGACAAGGGGATGAGAGAGAAGCATTCATGACGAGATAAAGGAGAAATGCTATATAAGTGCAGTACTGCAGAAGGTGATGTCGTCCCTATTCGCCCACCTCTGTCCTCACTGTTCTGTTGCAGGGCGTGACCTTCCCATCCATGCATGCCATGTGGGGCAACTGGGCACCCATCCTGGAGAGAAGCAAGCTTGCAGGATTTTCCTATGCCGGTATTAAAACCTTTTAGTCGGACGCATTTTCGACAGATGAGTATTATCAACAATATTCCAGCTACTAGTATATGGTAGCGAACTGTAAATAATTGAGTGTGAACCAGACAATCCAGTGTTCAACAGCATAAGCATCGATCTGCGCAATTGGAAACCAATGACATGTGTCAACCAAGCCAGCGAGCCTGACCACCTGATCCCATTTGTCACCTCTTACGCTCTTAGGCCAAAATTATGGCTACATTTGTTTTGAGAAGATAAAAGCTAATGATTGTTTAACACAATCAAACTACCGCAAAAAAATCAATATATTTAAATCATTCTACTCCATGTAAGGAAACAGATATGTAAGTACATTCCTACATTCCATTGCTGCCTCTGGTGTCATCCCAGGTTTGTCTGCCAAGAGGACATTATTTGTTGATAGCTGGATGTAACTGTCATTGTGATGACTGGCATAAAACCACATTCATTCATGTGTGTTTGTTTGACAGGGGCTCAGTTGGGAGTTGTGTTTTCCATGCCGGTCTCTGGCTTACTGTGTGCGTCATCGTTTCTTGGAGGCTGGCCGTCCGTCTTTTATGTATTTGGTATGTGGATTATTTGTTGAACAACAGAGTTTATCCTGGATCTTGTGTGGGGGTGGCACATGGTCCTGGAGAAAGAGGACAGACTACAAGTCTGGAGGCTTTTATTGTTGATGTTATTGTTGTTGTTATTCAAGGTGATCTGAAGTATTGCTGTGAAAGACTGCAGCTTGGCATAAAGTCATTGTTGATTGACTTAATTAACTGGTGTATTGTATATATTACGGGTCCGTACATAATATATGGCTTGGGGTGTGATGATAATTTTTATGGAAAAGCATTTTACAATGTGTTTGACCCCCCTGAAATTTATGTACAAAGTGCAAGCCGAACCCCCCCCCCCTGCATGTCATGTACATAACCAATGACCATCCCCTAGTACATGTGCACAAAATTGATGCCCCCCACCACCACCACACACACACACATACCTCCCCAGAACACAATGGGTGACCCCTCCCCTTAAAAACAACATCACCATCCCCACCCAACCATTCCAGCATGTTATTGAAAGTGTGTGTATCTCTGTGTCTGTATGTGTCTGTGTGTCTCTATTTTTGTATGTCTCTCTGTGTGTATGTGTTGTTTGTTTCTATATGTTTTCTGTATACACCTGTGTCACAACGTGTGTGATAGTCTACTATACCCAGATAGCATTCGGACGTTGGCCCAACGTTGGCAATGTTGGCAAAACCATTGCCAACGTTGGGCCAACATCTGAATGCTATCTGGGATGTGTCTGTTTGTCCATATGTGTCTCCAACTGCCTCCATGGAGAGCGGGAGGTCGTGGGTTCAATCTCCGGCCACATCAAACTAAAAGATGGTAAATATATGGTACTTGTTGTTCCCTGCCTGGTGTTCAGCATTAATGGGTAAAACAAGGACTGGTCAGCTCGGAGTCATTATACCGGTAATGTGTATGAGTGGGGTATTCATGCTTCACTGCGGCATGGTATCTCAGTGGGCTAGCATTATAAAACCAGCTTTAGTCTGGGCTAGTACAAGCAGCCGCACATACACATACACACACATGCATGTCGTCATATGAGCGAAATATTCTTAAGTACGACATTAAACCCCATTTCACCTCACCATATGTGTCACCATCTGTATCTATGTCTGTGTATCACTGTCCATGTTTATCTATGTTTCTCTCTATGTGTGTCCATGTGTCTCTCCAGGTGTCATTTTGTCTGACTTGGTGTTTCTGTGTCTGGGTCTCTGTTTCTGTGTGTGACTGTCTCTGTTTTCTCTGTCTGGGTCTCTGTGTGTGACTGTCTCTGTTTTCTCTGTCTGGGTCTCGGTTTCTGTGTGTGACTGTCTCTGTTTGTCTCTGTGTCTGGGTCTCTGTTTCTGTGTGTGACTGTCTCTGTGTCTGGGTCTCTGTGTGTGACTGTCTCTGTGTCTGGGTCTGTTTCTGTGTGTGACTGTCTGTTGTCTCTGTGTCTCTGTCTGTGTGACTGTCTCTCTGTTTGTGACTGTTTCTGTGTGTGACTGTCTGTGTCTCTGTGTGTGACTGTCTCTGTGTTTGGGTCTCTGTTTCTGTGTGTGACTGTCTGTTGTCTCTGTGTGTGACTGTCTCTGTGTTTGGGTCTCTGTTTCTGTGTGTGACTGTCTCTGTTGTCCCAAGTGTCTGGGTCTCTGTGTGTGACTGTCTCTGTTTGTCTCTATATGTGTGTGTGTTTATTGTCCCCCGGCGGAACGGGGACCATGTATTCAGCAGCATCCGTCCGTACGTCCCAATTCTTGTTAACGCAATATCTCATGAACTGTTGTACCCAATTACTTCAAATTTGGTGACAGCCTACATTGGGGAATTACCCAGACACCAGTCGATTTAGGTGACCTTGACCTTATTTTCAAGGTCACCACTACACTTTGACCACTTTTCAAACTCTTGTTAACGCAATATCTCATGAAGAGTTTTACCCAATGTCTTCAAAGTTGGTGACAGCCTACACTGGGGGATTACGCAGACACCAGTTGATTTGGGTGACCTTGACCTTATCTTCAAGGTCACCACGACACTTTGACCGTTTTAAAAATTTATTTAAATGCGATATCTCATAAAACATTGCACCATTTCAGGCATCTTGTATGTGACCAAAAAATAAAAAGTAGTAAATATAGATATTCCATTCTTTAGTGGCGGGGTACATTGCCATATCAGTGGCAAACACTTGTATGTAACTGTATGTGTTATGGTTGTACTTCAGGGGCTATGGGCTGTCTGTGGTTCATGATATGGATGTTGTTGGTTCATGAAACTCCTGCTGACCATCCTCGAATAACCAGGGAGGAGAGAGACTACATAGAAAGCTCTGTTGGCAAGAAGCGGGTAAGTAACAAATATTGCCAAACACTGTCAGTCCAGATATAGAGGATATTATATGAGTGCCCATGTCATACTATGTTTACGACAACAGTACCTAAATATTGGTATTTCCCGTGCGAGAGCGAGGGATATACCGATATTTAGGCATGAGTGTCGTAAACATAGTATGATATGGGCACGAATATAATATTCTGTTTATTACCGAAGTCGTCAAATTGAGGAAAATAAACCCAAATCTACTTTCAAACGCAGGCTGGCGACCCGCCATCGCCGCATGTAGAACCCATGTAGAAGCCTTGTTCATGACGTCACGTCACCATGATAAAGTGATATTTTGCCCTTGGGCATAGTATGAAAAATATGAACCCCGATATGTTCGCCCTCGTAGGTAATAAAATATATACTTGTGAAAAAAAGTATTTAGGCTTCATATAATGTAAATGTAACTATTATGTTATTGAAACTAACAATGTAAACTATGGTCATTCATGTCTTCAGTAGTTTGTCGTAACAAACACACTGACAAAACTTGTATCTGGTATCATGAGACAGAGCAACATGCTTGAAACAGGAAGGTGGTGTAATACCGGTAACTCAGCTTGATACAAGGAAGGCAGCGGTGGGGCACGTTAGACACCAGATGATGGAGATCTGCCAAACAATCAAATGTTTGCCATATAGTTCTGCCCCTTATTGGTCTCATGCCATAAATAGTTAAATGTTAATGTGTCAGTTTGGTTCAGGTGCATCAACCGAATATGGTTGCCTTGTTGTCATGAGATTACATGTAGACGACAAGCCCATGGCAAGTCAAGGGTGTTGCACTGCTGTTGATAACATCACCATGGAACTGATATTGTGTTCCGGTGCTGTGAGGAAAGCTATGCAAATGAAATATAAAAAATGAACAGAGTTAAGAGTATGTTTTCATACACAGAGCTTTCACCATCTGAACCCCTGAAGTAAAATTGAAAGGGTTCTTAGAACCATCATTACGTTTTGTGACTTTGTAAGAATTCAACTTTGACAGAGCTGGCAACTGTGTGAGGAATCTGTTCATGTACTCTGTAGCATCTGAAGACACCCTGGAAGAAGATCTTCACCTCTGGGGCATTGTGGGGGATTGTTGGAGGTCATTTTGCGACCAATTGGGGCCAATATACATTCCTCACCTGCCTTCCAACGTTCATGAAGAGAATCCTCAAGTTTGATATCCAGTCTGTAAGTCAGAATGTGGAGAATGAATGAAAGGCTGCTAGTGCTGTGATATCAGGGAGTCCACATTTATGTATGTTTTCAAATACATTACCACAGGCAATATAAGAATCAGCATTTACAACAGAGAACTATAGATTGTCTGTCATGAGTGAATTAACTTTGTAACCTTGGTGACAAAAACAGGAAAAATTATGTGTATTCCCAAATCTCATATCGACATATCACTTTATCAGCCCAGGTATTTTTTTTATTTACATTTTATATCACTGATTGTGATGCCAAAGATATGACAACAATGTCTTCTTTAGAAAAGAGTCAACATACATGCTCATCCATGGAGTAGCAGTGGCTGAATTGGCTGTTGCATTCATAGGTAGTGATTGTGATTTGATACCTGACTGACCAATCAGAATCTAGTAGTTCTACATTCAAGTTGTTTCCTTCTATCAGGATGGGTTTCTGTCAGCTGTGCCGTACGTAGCTCTGTGGTCAGTTCAAGTTGGGATCGGGTTTGCCGCTGATTACCTCCGATCCCATGGTTATCTGTCAACCCTAAACACACGCAGACTCCTGAACTCATTGGGTAATACTTCTTACATCCTTCTGTGGAGGGATGGGAATGTTTTGGGCACACCCAACTTTTGTCAAAACATCTGGCATGTCCAGAGTATGATTGTGGTGGTAAAGCAAAAGGACAAGTATTATTTTGTCATAGCCCTCATATTTGTGTTATTACATTTCAAGGATTTAAACTGAACTTTAGGTATAGGATTTCTGATTTGTGAAAGCTTCTGGGTAATTTTAGGTGATCTAATGTAAGCACCTTTTATACTTACAGTAGGTGAATACATTGTTTTGTAGGAATTCCGTTTGGAAAACCTTTTGTGATACATTGGATGATGATTTGACCACAGTGACTGTTCCTTCATGACCTGTTTGACTTCCAGGACTGCTGCTCCCTGCCGGCTTGGTGATTGGTGTCAGCTACGTGGGCTGTAACCATGTGTGGGCAGTCACACTGTTGACCTTGGCCTTGGGAACCAGTGGGATCACAATGGGAGGATATATGATCAACCATCTTGACATTGCTCCCAAGTTCTCAGGTATCTTGACACCTTCATCATCATCATCATCATCATCATCATTCATCCGTCCGTCCGTCCATCCATCCATCCATCCATCCATCCATCCATCCATCCATCCATCCATCCATCGAGCACATTTATTGCAGCCTTTTCAGATGTACTATTTAGAATATGGTAATTCAGAAATCCTTTCATGATGAAAATTTTGTTTGTTGTGTGATGTTGCACTCAGTAATGTTCCAACTGTACGACAGCATCCAGAGTCTGGACCAGATAGTCCAGTGATCAGTAATGTGAGCAATGATCCACACTGTTCAATACAGTGACACACAGTCAACCAAGTCAAGAAGTTGGATCACATAAACCATTCTGTCACGACAAAACCCAGATTTACCCCTTTATGATCCTGCAACACTATGCTACCATTTTAAGCTGTGTTTCTAGGTTAGGATCAGTCACCATCATGTTGCACTGGAAGATATGACTGAATGGATCACATTAGTCAAATGATTTTTTTGATACGTGAACTTCGTCGCATGGATCATTGATCATAATATCAATAGCTGGATCATCTGGTTGATTTTTACAGGCTATGCTTGTACTGCTAGCTTGTACAGCTATGTGTGGTGTTAAGAACCAAACTAGAAAATATCTTGTCTGATCACTGATGAAGACTGGCCATGTGACACCTCAGGTTGAACTGGGACTCTCAGGATTTGCTGTTTTGTTTGAAACCCAGATTTACCCCTTTATGATCCTGGGTTTGTCAACACTACACCGGTTGTCATGAATGTAGCTACCATTTTAAGAAAAAAGAAGAGGAAATATAGGGATTTGGGCGGGCTGAAAAGGTTGGACAAGCCCTCAATACTATCTAAATATAAGCTTTGCAAACATGTCGGGCTTACACAAAAAAAAATGGCTTGCTACACGCTTGGTTGTGGATAGTGTAGAGGGAGATGCCTACATTGTTAATGAACAATATGATATGTTGTTGGAGAACGGTGTTAGGATCTACACCGAAATGTAGCATCTATTGCAATAAAGAAGTTGTCCATCCAAAAAAAAAGTGTTCCTCTTCATCATACCAGCTTCTTCATCATACCAGCTTCTAAATGCCACTTAAAGAAGTTGTACATATTCTCAGTCATAATATCGTGAACTTAGTAAAGTATTAAGTGAATGCTTTGACACTGTATAAATCTTGGATAAATGTAGTAACCAATGTTGCTATGGTTACAGGAGTCCTGCTGGGCATAACCAATGCGATTGCTACGATTCCAGGCTTCCTGGGCCCTCAGTTAGTTGGCATCATCACCAACGATAATGTAAGTTGCCCTGCAATGTGTCTGGTATAATCTGCCCGGGACTGGGAATAACCTGTAAATTTTGTAATTTCCCAGGGAGGACATAATGCTTTCCAACAGGTTGTTTTGTCATATGATGAGGTCACAGCAGAGAAATCCCATGGCTTATTCAACCCACTTCAAAACAACATAGCCAAAACAGTATTGCAGCACATACAATGCCGACAGTAATTCCGCGCACCTAAGCAAATCGATCGCAACACGACAACTTATGTCTCTTATTTTTTGTGGTTTACGTGACTAAATATGCTGGTATGCATCATACCATGCTGGTATGCATCATATTTACCTAGAAATATAAGTTTTATTGACAACTATGAGATTCTAACGTTGCATTATGCCATACGGTTGACCTTACCGGCGTTCTGACGACATCACTTGCTGTCCGGTAATTCTGACCAGCAACTGATGCACATAACATCCAGCTGGAGATCCGAAGTATGGAAGCGTATTAGGGCCAGATTATTTTCAAAAATCACTTCATCAATGTAAGGAAGAGTGGTTCATATTAAATCCAATTATGAATAATGAAGAAAAAGGTTTAAAAGTCCGATGAAAACGAATTTTCATAAAACTGTCAATTTATCTGTCAGTTACTGTTATTTACTTACCTTTAGTGATTAAAAGCCAGTCCCTTGTAGAAATGTCCCGATTTCAAGCGTAAATGTGGTAGCAGACGATGTTTACCTTGATACGGAAGTACTCTATTGCAGCTGCGCAGAATTACCGGATACGCGGAATTACTGGACTCGCTTGTAATAAGAAACTAAATCCTCTAGGGCCCGTTCCACAAAGCATTCGTAGCGCTACGACTGTCGTAAGTCTATGTTAAAAAATGGGAGTTCAATCACCTTAGCGCTACGATCGCTTTGTGGAACGGGCCCCTAATCTTTACATGATATCTCCACCGAACTTCCTTGCCAATATGTCCACTGAATGTCAGCCGTTAGTCAGCTATGGGGCTGTACATAAAGGTCATATCACTTTCATGCTGAGACCATTGTACCATTTCAAGTCTAAAAGTTAGTTTTCTGCTGTCAAAATCTTGAAAACCTCAAACATGAATCTCAGTTATTCACCATACTTCACTGGTGTTGATACAGAAGGCTTCTATCAGTTCAATACGATTCACATTGTTAGTGACCTGTCAAAATGGACATTGAAAGGCCTTTTTGTTAATTGTTTAACAGTGATAGTGAGGTTTAGTTTCATTGATACAGTAGCAGTCAGTAGGACTTGCTTGTCATTGTTCACCCTGAAGTGTGTTGTTGTTGTTTGGTCAAACTGGAGCATACACTCTTCTCTATCTTGTTTATTTGCAATTACATTATTTAGAAGACTATTTCTCATAAAAAATATTCAAAACATGTTGGGAATCAAACCTGGGTCTTTGGCATGACAAGCAAACGCTTTAACCACTAGGCTACCCCACTGCCCATAAACATATGTGAGAAGGTATGAGTGCAAGAGAGAGGACATTTTGCACCATGACTGATACTTGTAATGTCTTAGAGGCGTTCCTTACATTCACTGTGAAAATATCACATTTTTCACATTGGTCAATGACAGATACATCATGTTTCACAAGACACTTGAAATTTTTAAGTTTGGTGTTCGGAATAAAATAATGGAGATGACACGTATTTATTTTATCAATTGCTATCTTTGTATTGTCATTGTATGAAGAATATCAGTACTAATGATATACCTTAAAATGATATCCATTTTTGTCACTGCAGTATATATTAAACTATATGACATATTAGTATTTTATTTGAGGTTTTGGAACAAAGCTATTAAATACCTTTGATACATTGTGTGCGTGCCCACAGGAGACGATAGCTGGATGGAGGATTGTCTTCATCATTACGGCAGTAGTCTATTTGTTCGGGACAATCATCTTCATCATCTTTGCTCGTGGAGAAGAACAGCCCTGGGCTAAAGTGAAATCTGAGGAAGAGGAAGAGGAAGATGTTGTGGAGAAATCCAAGTCCTCCGTACAAGCAACTGTACAGAATGCTCCTTATGATCAGGAAATTCTTATACCACCTCCTACTGATAGCTCTTCATGATACTGTGGAAGTGTGTAAGCTGTATTGTTCAATATGTACTATTCATTCACTGTACTTTCCGTGTTGGTTCCTGGTTAGAACTGGTCCCAGTTACCTGTACTTGTAGAAAGAGATGGCCAAGTGGATCGGGTCGTCGACTCAGTGGTTTGCATCATACCTCTTGTGTAGATCAAGGCTCACAATATCAAACCTGTTTTGTGTAGTCCAGAATGGATTATTAACAAGCTGCTATGTTGCCAAACAGGACATTAAAGGAAAAAACATACAGTATTCTTGGATATGTCATAGAAACAGTTCTATATTTATGTGGTAGTGGCACTTCCAGGTCAATCAAATCACCGAGTCTGACCACCTGACCCAAGCAGTGCTTGGTACCTGTTCTAACCTGGTTCTCGGTGGTGTTTGTATTCATGTATATGGGAGTCACACACATATCACTGTGTGTTTGTGCATGTTGTTGATTTTACAGCATGGTATAGTGGCTGTATTGAGGTTGCTTGTTGTACTGGGTACAGAACACTGATCAGATGAAGATGAGCAGTGTTGTTGGTCTGAGAGAGAGTGTAGGGTGACTTCATCCTGCAGCTTAACTCCTGAGAGTTTCTAGGGCTTGGTACCTGGTAGGATGGACTGTTGATCTTCTAGGCCTCAAAGGCAGCTTAATTGGTGTAGTCCCCACAAAATAAAAATGAACAATAAACCACACTGTTTTACTGACCAGAGTAATATTGTAGTCAGGGGTATTCCTTGACCTACAAAACTAGGGTTCAGATGGCCTACAGTTAATAATTTCAAGATATATGCGAGGCCTAAAAGTAATGACATGGTATTGTGTACTGAACCAAAAATTTAGTAACTATTATAATTACAGGGAGATTGTGTTTCATGTCAAGAATTAAGTACTAAGAATATTATTGTTGCAGTATATTTTTTCCGGTGTTTAATGTGTTTGTTTGTACATACTGGGGGCACATTTCTGGTAGAACTTTCTCTGAGTCAATTCGGAACATTATAGAAATGCTGATTATATTCTGGTATGAGCTTACGTTCCAGTTGGTGGAGTAATTAAGAAAACCTTTTGACCAGAACATTGAGCATAACCTTTGATAAACTGCATTGATGTGTTTACTGGTCTGATAGTTCTGTGATTAGATATTCAAAATATCAGATTTGAGAACCACATTCCATACCAATTTCCTTGACATTGCTTTGCAAAGTGATTCATATTTCTGGGGAAGTAACAACAATTGCTGTCAGCCGAACAGATCTTCACCAGATTATTTAGTGTGTGCATTCTAACCCTTGGAATCATGAAGGTGACAGAACACATATACTGACACAAGTCTGTCGGTGTTGGAAGGCCTGTGACGAAAATAGGTGAAACTTCATGAAGAATTCTTCCCCAAGGTATGGAGTTTAGTACAGTGCACATATTAATGTGGATTATATTAATCCTTCATGTTCACATCTACAGGAAGAACCTGCTGGTTACTGAACCAGTCAGGTTGATAAAAATATTTATGTATTTATATAAATATTTATCAGTATGTCAGACAGTTGCTCAATAGTCAAACCTGGTGAAATGTCATGATCTGATACATGATTGTTTGGGTTACTGCTTGACATGGCACTCAGCAAGTTTCCGGCTATATGATAACAGTCTGTAAATAATCGAGTCTGGACCAGACAATCCAGTGATTGACATCATGAGCATTGATCAATGTAATTATTTGACAAAGGATTGTGTTGTTTCATTATTGTAAATTGCCATTAATTCCTGAGCATTTGATTTGCTATGCAATCAATCTTGCACTTTGTGTTTACATTAATCAAAACAATATCAAGCCATGCCCACAAAGGGACTATTTTCTCTTGATTTGCATATAATAAAGTGGGTGTGGTTTAGGTTGTGGTAGTGCCATGAATGATGTCAATCATTTTGTGCTCTCTATGTGGGTAGTTGTTATTGTTGACACGCTGTTGCACTTATTTATACAGTTTGCACACCATTGTTGTCATTTATACCTACCGGTACATAAATGCAAATATAACTATATTTTAAATTTTGTAAGATGTACAGGTCTGTTTGCCAATACTCTCTTGCCAATATGCTAATACATTTATTTATGTGTTTATTTAAGTGGATATTCTCCTTAATGTGCAATACAATTGTGCCAACTACTAGTTATGGAAATACTAAACAATACTCAGTTTACTTTTTAAGTTGTTTTTCTACAATTTATTATAGATTCATCTTTAGTTCAGGAATGCTGCCTTGTTGATTTAAGTTTTAGTGTTTATTTACAGCTGAAACAGTAAGTAAAACAGAATTTTAATTTACAGTAAGTAAATTAACTTTATCTCAAATTGAAATAGGTTTATTGATTGATAAACGTACTGCAAAGGATTCACAATGGCAGTACAATTATAATGGCAGGAGTCTGACTGATCTGGAAGATGTTAAACTGAACTCAGTTCAACTATAGTGAGGTGAGGTGAAATTGGGTTTAACATCCTACTTGAGAATATTTCGCTCATATGACGACGTGCATGCGTGTGTGTGTGTATGTGCGGCTGCTTGTACTAGCCAAGACTTAAGCTGGTTTTATAGTGCTAGCCCACTGAGATACCATGCCGCAGTGAAGCATGAATACCCTACTCAGACACAGTATACTGACTCCGAGCCGACCAGTCCTTCTTGGACCCATTAATGCAGAGCGCCAGGCAGGGACCAACAAGTACCATATTTTAACGTCTTTTGGTATGATGCGGTTGGGGATCGAACCCTCGACCTTCCGCTCTCCGGGCGGACGCTCTAACGTCTACACCACGGAGGCGGTCTTTTAACTATAGTAATATCAGATACAGTGTAATACAATTAACACATTGTATTAAAATGAATTTTCAGCTGAAGTAAGGAAGTCAAAGATAACGTTTACCAATTTCATGAAAGCCACAAGCAGGGCACTGTTTTTACAAACCTAAGATGATTATGTCTGGCATTGTGCCATTGTAATCTTGTTTATCAGCAATCGGTAATAAACACAGCATTTCACCTGTATACATGAATTTTTTGTTGGTGTTTCTTGTTGTTAACTCTACAGGTAGCAATATGGCAGCTGTCGTGAACAATAGAGTCCAGACAATTCAGTGATTGATAATCTTTTTTAACAAGTTATCACACAATACCTTGTCACTGTGACCCACCACCCATGAGGTTGCCTCCAACAACAGTCATACCTGTTGGTTGCTGGGAATCTATTCTAACAAGGAATCCCTCTAAATGTGACACGGTATAGATAACAACCATGATGGGCCAACAATTTGGTTCGGTGAGTGAGTGAGTTCAGTTTTACGCCAATATTCCTGCAATATCATGCAGGGGACACCAGAAATGGGCTTCACACATTGTATCCATGTAGGGAATCGAACCAGGGTCTTCAGTGTGATGAGCGAATGCTTTAACCACTAGGCTACCCTACTGCCCTAATTTGGTTCAGAGTGGAGTGTTAGTCGCGAATGAAAGGACGAAAGACTATTAACTTTCCCCAATCTCTTTCATGAGCTCGTCACTATGAGCTAAACATCTACTGTTTGATATGAATTTCTTTAACCTTTGGAAATTATTTGTTGACTTGCTTGTTACACTCTATGAAAGTTTTAGAACCATATTAATTGTAGATAATAGTACTTGTCACTGACATCAATAATCAGAAAGGTTATAAATGTGCCGCTTTGTATATTTTAGTGAATCAGTATATTTTATGTGACTCAATATTCATACCACACACATTTGGCTTGGGACTTGAAAATACATGCACCGATTAAATACAGAAAGAAATATATATATTTCAGAGTTGTCAAAGATTATGTTCCATCTATAATAACTATCTATATTGTTGTTTTTGATACACAGATTGGTTAAAATGTGACCTCATTCAGAGCTTCTGCTGCTTAGACATTGTTTTTGTGTGAACACACAATACTAGTAATTGATAAATGCTATGATAAATTGTATGTATGTCTGTGTGAAAATATGTGTAACTAAGTTTCTTCAAAGCAAATTGTTTCACTCAAACACATCCCAAATCACAATGGCCATCCCTTCGACAATGGGTCACGCTGCACTGGAGTCGTGTTAGCATCGCTGTCTCTCATGCCGACTTCTAGTCAAAGACACAAGTCTCTACAGAAGAGGTTATTACCCTCCAGTAGGTACTCATTCTTTGAACATGAAACACAGAAACTATAACAAGAAATGAATATTTAAAATATTTATTTCTGTATGTACAAGATTCTCCATGAGGGTTTTCCTTATCTTCATCTACGCTGATGGACAGCCCAAATGCTGACTGAAATGTATTTGTGGGAAGTGAAGACAGACTTAAAAAACATCCTTCCGTAATGGCAGAATGCCAAAGTAGAGGCCACAATCCTGGTCTTGTGTGGAATGGACTGACTGACTGACTGAGGTTTAGCTTTTCGCCCTTTCCAGCAATAGCAATATTCCAGCAATATCACTCATTGTGAAGTGGGCTTAACAGACTGTGGAATGGAAGCCTCTAGAGGTGGTAACCCGGCAAAGGTGTCAGCTTGAAGGATCTTTGAATGTTACAAAAGAGATGTTGTAGTATTCCATGCTGTGTACAGTGGAATGTATATAATAAAGGCATAAAGACGCCATTGCCGTCAGGTAAATATGGAGAGCTCGAACAGAGCATAAAATGACATCTTTGTGATCTTCAAAATGCAAATCAAGGCCAGAGTTGGAATGGTGATTAAAGAGTCTGGTTGCCACGAGAGCTGGTTCTTCCCAGTTAGGTCATAGTGTAGTCGAAGAAAGACCTTCCTCTGATGTTGTCTATCAAAACAAACCTTGTTGACATCGAGTGAGTGACGCTAGCTAGCAAATGCTGAAGCCATTGCTTAAGCCAATAAAAACAGTAACACATTAACAAAAAGAGTAGGATGACACTGAGATTCCATGTTTTAATCATGACGGTCTGCCAGTTTGTAGCAACAAATATGTGCCTGCAGTCCTGTTATTGTGGAGATTTGTGAAACCATAGTGGTATCAGTTACTGGACTGAGCACATTCAGGAAATGTAGCCTTTAGGCATCATGTAGAAGGTATGTGCTGAACTGAGGTGTGAATTGGGTTTGGATAAAGTTGTAATTCCATCAAAATGTTGTAAATGTAGTTGTCACTTTCTCAGTATAGTTGATTAATTTGATATCTGGTTTTACATTGTGAATCCCTGGGATGTGCCAGAATGGAACCTGAATGTGGAGGGAGATAATTGTTGCCAGAGTTGACTTGGAAGACTTGTTGATGACCAAACCACTGATATGTTGTATGACTGGGTCATGAGGTGTGATGCCTGTAGAACTACCGCCCAATGACTTAACACCAGGATCTCTGCCTTGAATTCTAGGTTGTTGATGTGAAGCTTCTTATTTTCATTGATGGACCAACGCCGGCAACCTGGTGATCGTGAAAGTGAATTCCTCATCCATGGTTCCGGCACTGATGTAAGTGATATGCGCAGTATTCCAAAGAAATTATACACAATTAGATGTAGTCCTGTGGGGATACCATATCAGGGAACCAACCATGCCATGATGTAGTAGGATACCACCATAAGGTACAACTACACAGACAAGGCTTGGCAATCAGTCCTTCAAAGCATTCTGAGGTGGCTCAGTCCATCTGCTGCACCTTTACCCATCAACTTTAAAAGAAAGCTCAAGGCATTGCCCTGTAAACAGAAATGTCCTTCCAACTTCCAAAATGCCACCCTCTGAAGAAATGTTCACATCCTTCACTTTCTGCAACTCTGTACATGTTAATGCTGAATGAGTGTTTCAAATGCGGAATATGGTGGCACGGTAGTACTTGAGTTCCTCGATGCTTTCCTTGATGTCATCCAGTGCTCTGAAACAAACCAATTTATATACTAGAATATTGTTTCAAACATTATTAAGTGAAAATGAAATACCATAATCAAGAAAGTTAAATATAATTTCGGGTAATTTTCTGACGTCATATTGGAATGGGGAACAATGTGCCAGTTATTTACTTATAACAGCTGTCATATAACAAGTGTAAGTTATTCAGTCATACAACAGCTGTCGGCTATTCAGTCATACAACTGTGGCCATGGAGATCACGGGAAGCCAGAGATGATGACAAACCTGTGGGAAACCTTCTTTATGGGCGCTGCTTCATATTTCTCAGGACACCATCTCCTGCAAACAGATTTTCCTTCACATTATGCCAGTTGTGAAATACCACTGTCAGCTCTACAACCACACAACATCAACACAACTGGAACATGCTAGCCTAGCAGTAGCAGGATGGAGTGCTCAGTTGACATGTCATCGATGGCCATCTGATTCAACCAGTCCACAACAGGAGTAGATTTGTGTCTAGAGAGTGTTACTCTTGGTATAACAATACTCCAGCCATAGCAGGATGGGGAGCACCACATGTGGAGTCAAACCTGGTGCTTCAGTGTGACAACCCCATTCCAACATTTCGACACCAACTGCACTGCTTGATCGATTGCAAACTGGGAGGTGACACTTTTTGTCCATCTTGGCAGCCATTTTGGCCAGGGGATCCACATTTTGGATGCCTCATAATAATACTCAAAACAGCAGACGCTGGGTAATATCATCACAAGTAACGTATGGATGACAGCTTCTTTGTGATGCTTCAGGGAAGATGTTGCCTTGACAACGGTGATAGCATCAGCCCTGTAATCGAGCAGCCATCATCCACACAAATTGCTTGATTTTCACTAGGCAATGCCCAAATGTAGAATTTTGTAAAACATTTTTTCAGTCAATCATGTGGAACTAACAGAGACTGAGTGAGTTCGATTTAACACTGCCTGACCACTATTTCTGGAACATCACATGGATATGGGAGTAAACCCCCATTAACATCAATGTTTGAAGTGTATAGCTACCTGCAGAGTTCCTTCACAGTGCTCACGTCCATGATGCGGTAGTGCAGGTGGTTCACGAGCTGTGGCATGTACTTTTTCAGAAACATCTTGTCTGCATGTACAGAGTTGCCTCCCAGAGGACACACCCCAGGCTGAGTGTGCATTTTGGCAAACTGCAGAACTTCCTGTTCAGCTTTGGGTAAAGTGATCTTACTGTTCTTCACGGCTTCTGTCAAACCAGACTGAAACAGAGCCTCATATAGCTAGAGTCTTGAGTGAAGCAGTTGATGGAATGAGCTGAGAATGAAATATCCCTGACAAGGTGCCACAGCGGACCACAGAATAGGACACATTATATCCACTCGGGGAATCAAACCTAGGCTCAAGTTAATGCTTTTACCGCTTGCCTACTAAGTTCCTGGGTTAGATCAATGCTAGTTTTTGTTCTAGTTCTGCTACCTAAAAAAGACTTTGTTCAATATAGCCATTGCAATATATTCAGCACAATTTAGGTCAGATTTAGTATAATTATTTTAAAAAATAAAGTTATAACATGATTTCACTTAGGTCCTAACCACTGGTATCACACCTCAAGGCGAGTGTGCACAAATTTGTTTTACGATCTAATATATTTGTGTTTCACATAGCAGTCGGAACATAATACCTTCCCATGATGCTCTGTGCACCAATTGTCCATGGCGTCCAGTGCAGAGTCCGGTTGATTGATGACCAGGTTCGGACCCTGAGCAACAACACAAGCAATTACAGCCTTATCCTATATGTTACTTTGAATAAACACAGCAACACAATTACCGTATCTTATGAGAAACTATTTTCACCGAGAGTTGTTTCCTATAGCGTCTTAAATCTTGTACTAATTCTTCAATGATACAGAACTCAAGGAACGATTACTACAATAGGAGTATACTATGAATGTCATGATATCCAGTAGTTCGAAAGGTGAATGAAGAATATTAAAAATAAAATACTGCTGCTAAAGAATTTCACAAGATGTATGTACATGTGTCATGTAGGTGTCATGTACATGCGTCCTTCACATGTTTGCATGTCTTTAGAATTTTACCTCATGTGTCAGTATTTGGTTCTCACCTCAGCAACAATGTTGAGCTGTCCATCCGTGACAAGACAAGCTATCTCCAGGATCTGATCTGTTTCTATATTCAGCCCTGTCATCTGAAAACATAGTCCCTTTATGATATGTGCTTCACACAGTTAGTGGACTGACTGACTGACTGACTGACTGACTGAGTTTGGTTTTACGCCGCTTTTAGCAATATTCCAGCAATATCACGGCGGGGGACACCAGAAATGGGCTTCACTCATTGTACCCATGTGGGGATTCGAACCCGGGTCTTCGGCGTGACGAGCCAACGCTTTAACCACTGGACTACCCCACAGCCCCCCAGTCAGTGGATCACTTGTTACCACAATGTATACTCTCACCCAGGGAATGTTGACAAAAGGTTTAAATTGAGTTGCATTGCTGACGCATGTAGACGTAAGCCAGAATTTACAGACATATTTTTCACCTATATGATAAAGGACAAAGAAACATTGCCTTTGGAGATGTGACTGGTCGATCAGTCATGAAGTCACATTCTGAAATGAATTTGTAAACTGCTAAACTCTGACTGGTCAATCAGAGGTAATCAGATCACTAAAAGTACAGATATCTGATAAAATTGGCTTTGACAGCTAATAGTACTAGCAAACAAGGATAAGTTGAGCACCGACCTGACAATTGACCCGTATTAGAATGTATGAGTGCCGCCCACTGGCGCTTGCCATTGTTATCGAAGGGGCCCCAGGTTGTCCGTCTCAGTGAAGACAGAGATAAACCGATGGCATTGCTAGCTTTTAACAGTGTCTGTTTCGTGGATGTACATTCTTCTCCATGTACTTAATAACATTGTATGCCACTTCTTGGGTCTGAGAATGGATTATCTGACCGTGCTTACCTAACTTTGACATGTTTAATTCTCTCGAAATATATATATATCTATATCTGAATATTACCGACTTGCTATACTGACCATGTGAGAGTCCTATGAGCAAGGTTTGTGCAGCTACGCACGGAATCAATTTCATCGTCATGCAATGCACATGCACTAGCTTACATCTGCTCTACCTTTCACAAACCAAATGGGTTTGCTCATTGCCTTGCACCGCCTACTTCTCGTTAACGCGTTCTCTGCGCCGGTCCAACTTATCCTTGTTTGCCAGTAGTATATTCTCAGACATTATCGGGAGGCAATTTGCATTCAGTATCAAGTATGAAGCAGGGCCTCTCAAACATTTCTTGTCAACTATATAAAGACTGGAATAACATCAAATTCATGCATCAATATTTGTAGAAATATAAAACTATCTGGTTATGTTTTTTACAGGGGCACTGATCTTGCACACTTTGCTAGAAGAGGTTGCTGTTTCTCCCCAAGGATACCCAGAAGATATCTCAGAAGAGAACAAGTCTATATGGATGACAACTTCTTTTTTTCTTGAGCATGATGTTTCGATACAGGTTCTTGTATTGTTTTCAAGTATGAATGGTACAGATAGAGAACATGTGATATATATACAAGAAGACTAATTAACAAGGCAAAGCGGAATAACAATGTGATGATAACAAATAAAGGGATAACAGAAGATTACAGGGATAAACATGGGAGGCCAGTGGAATCCAGTGATACACAGAGCATAGAATGTATACACGATTAACAATGTGATGACAGCAAATAAAGGGTAGGAGAGGATTATGGGGATATACATAGAAGCCAGTAATGTTTGTACAGGAGGCTAGGGTTGATACGATGAGCTCAAGAATAAAAGAAGTTGTCATCCATATATACTTGTTCTATCTGACTTCCAACATCTAAACCCGTGAAGGTCTTGGTTAGAATATTGATCTTCAGTAACCCATGCTTGTCGTAAGAGGTGACTTATGTGATCGGATGGTCAGGCTCCCTGACTTGGTTGACACATGTCATCGGTTCCCAATTGGGCAGATCGATGCTCACGCTGTTGATCACTGGATTGTCTGGTCAAGACTCGATTATTTACAGACCGCCGCTATATAGCTTGGATATTGCAGAGTGCGGCGTAAAACTAAACTCACCCACTCCAACTTCTAAAATGTCACTCAAAGAAGATATCTCAGAAATCTGGTTCCCAGCCTATCCTGCACCAATCACAAGCACTCTTGCAAGTATAAGAGTATATTCTCACATTAATCGATAAAGATGAAACACGTCTTCGAATTAATATGGAAATGTAAGCATCTTTGTTTGTTGCATTGGTGATGGTGATGGTGATGGTGATGGTGACGAAGTTTCCAGAAGTCGAATGGTATTCTCTGATTATAGTTTGCACTGTTTTCACTTGTCACACCAACTAATGATTTCCCCTGAACAATGCTTATCAATCAAATCATGTGTCTACATTACACAATAAATTTTCATGTAAGCAATTAATAAAATGCTTTAATATTTCAGTTATTTCACAATTGGCTGAAAATCTATCCATCTAGTTTTATTTATTAAGATAACAATTTTAAATATTCTGAAGAATACTTTTCTACCAGTAGCTGTTAGGATTGTAACAAAACCAGAAGTCTGTGTACATTTATTTTGCAGCTGACAAGGAAACGTCTTCAATGGCAGCTGTCTTTGCGTCAATCTAACTTTGGAAAATATATACTAGTACATCGTTTCACTATGTCAAATCAGTGGGAAACTTTGTCAGGTATGTTAGAACTATATACTTGTACCAAATCTTTTAACTAAGCATCAAGTAAATGACAACAAATAATCAGGTGTTGGATTACACCACCAAACATGGACGGCAACACGAGACAAGAAGATTGTTGGTTGTATTGTAAGCAGTTTAGCTGCCTGAAATATATGGGTTGTTGGCTGTTTTGAGAATATGAAATGAACTTCATTGTTGCAAAAAAGCACATATATTAGCTGCATTCTAATGTAAATTAATGTACATATAGATTTACTTAAATGGTTCGTTTAATACAGCAAAGGCAAAAGTGGGCTATAGTGTCAAATCTTTCAAATGTGTATGTTAAACAGGCCTACCGTTAGAATACAGCACCACAAACTTTAAAAATATGTCATAATACCCTTTTATATAATTTTATGTGACTTTGTTCCAAACCAACTTCTGGAAACAATATAAATATTATAGGTCACAGGACATTATTACATTAATCAATGTCTAACTCAGCTGCGACTGATGTTTGTCAAGACTTTAATTGAATGGGGTATTTCATTATAAAAGAGCATCATCCAATCAGCATTAACCGACTGGCTTTTTGACTGCTTGTTTAGGGTTAAGAAATTAAATCCAATAACACCCTTGGATTTATCGAAATCTTCAAAGATTTGAGGTAACCAATTATAATGTTTTGAAATCAGTATGACCAATGGACTCAAAACTTCTTGTAACTGTCTTTACAGACGGAAGCCCAGTCTCATGTCAAGATCAGTGTGCCAGCAAATCGTCTCAGTCCCAAGTGAAAGTGCTAAAGAATTGGGTTGAAACAGGGCCCGAAACATGAGGTGTCCCGTTAAATAATGTCGACACGAATGGTTAGCTTCTCTCGTTAGAAATAACATGAATAAGACCATTTGCCAGAGAGGTTAAGCCCAGATTCATCTCTCAACGAAGTATGGTGCGCTTCACATATTTTTTTAAGTGTACTTTCGTTTTGATGTCATCTACCTTATCGCATAATATTGTCATAAACACACCTCCAGATCAATCCAAACTATTCTATTTTTCTCCGCATCCTGTATGGCCGACATGGACTTATTCCCTTGGCTCATCTGCCTCACGAAAACCCCGAACAGGTTAGCGCTTCGCCTGACAATATTCGACAACATGATTGTACCCAAGCTCCTCACAGCGATAACCCGTTACAGCTCCTAACTGGTACAGGGAGGGAGTAGTAACGAGACTGGTTTGTTTGCCGTAGGGCGCTTGCGCTCTCTGTCGCAACGAGCTCACTAATTTTAGACGATCGTGGCTCTCCCACGTTCTGACATGGCCCTAATGTAATTTAAAGGTGAGGTGAAATTGGGTTTAACGTCGTGCTTGAGAATATTTCACTCATATGACGACGTGCATGCGTGTGTATGTCAGGGTAGAGATTGCGATCTGGTAGAATTGGAGATTCTACCAGTAGAGATTGCGATTGGAGTCTCTACTGGTACAGTACAGTACAGTTTCCAATTCAAATGGAAGACACTTTATTTGCTCAACAATATTATGCATTTTATTCAGATGTAACACTAGACTGTTTCCAGTGAAACTGTGTTTATTTCAGTAAAGGGGCCACCGACCCATTATACAGATACATAGAACATGATGTATAAGAGATGAGATAAAATAAGGTAAAATACCACATTGCATCAATTCATTTGAGAAATTGTGAATATTTCTTAAAAGCTAGAAATACATATTTAGCTAGATTATTAAGAAGAGAAGCATTATAAGATGTCAACAATAGTACACATTTATGGAGAGATGGAGAAGTGTAATAATACTTAGGGAGCAGGGCCTGACGAAGATTATTATAAAAATTACATTCTAAGCAGAAGTGATGTTCAGACTCAATAATGGGTACAATACAAAAGGGGCATAATCTTTCGCTCCGTGCTAGGCCGACCTTTCCTCCTTCCTCAATTAGGGTGAAAACTGACAGCCCTGTCAAATGCCATACATACACTCAAAGAAATCAGTAAAGTCTTCATTTAGTGAAACACAAGACTTTACATTAAAATATATGTTTTTAATCGATCGAAAAACTCTACCCTTAATAATGAAGTGCTAAATATTTAGAGATTTATAGTGTCCAACACAAAAACATTGTCAGTACTTTGGAAGCCTTTCCTTAAACCCGGATTGGACCTTAATATTAAAGAATGAAATATATTTTACACAACTTCTTGTTCATTCACTTTTTTTGTTCATTCATTCTTATATTTGAGTGAAATAACAACAACAAAAAACAGGAAGGTGGGGAAATGACCGGCCAGATATATATTTGGGTGGGGTATTGTCCGGGTGGGGAAATGGTAGGTGAGGAATTGACCAGGTGGGGAAATGACTGGATTCCTGGGGGGACACCATGAACAATTACACCAGTCAGTTACTGGTCAGAGAGGTGAGATCAGAGACATGTTAAGAAGGTGACATGGATCTGACAAAACTCACTATTGTGACATATTGTTTTATGTTTATATTCGATATCTTCCATTGAAAAGTGCACACATCAGTGATTATTGATAACAAACAATGTCACATTTATGACTGACCTAAATGTTGCTAATGTCATTTATTGATGGACATAGCTGACATTAGAACTCACAAAAAAGTGTGAGATTTTCTAAAATAAACATTGATTTTTTTTTTCATTTTAGAGTTAACATTTATTTACAATAACAATCATAAATGAAAACAAAGTAACAATGTTTTATTTTCATTTTGTTTGTAAACATTAAGTTGGACAAACAGCGTGCACTTTTCAATGGAAGATGTCATTTTACAATATATGAAAGCAAATTTTGTTTTTCTAAATATTCACTTAGATTGCAATCTCTACTAGTAGGATCAGATTTGAGCTTCTACTGGTAGAGATTGTGATTGTATAGGTTATTCAATATTACTCCGATTGCAGTCTCTACCAGTAGGATCGGAGATTCTACCAGTAGAGACTCCGATCGCAATCTCTACTGGTAGAATCTTCGATTCTTCGATTCTACGAGATCGCAGTCTCAACCCTGACAATGTATGTGTGGCTGCTTGTACTAGCCCAGACTGAAGCTGGTTTTATAGTGCTAGCCCACTGAGATACCATGCCGCAGTGAAGCATAAATACCCCACTCAGACACATTATACTGACTCCGAGCGCCAGGAAGGGACCAACAAGTACCATATTTTAACGTCTTTTGGTATGACGCGGTCGGGGATCGAACCGGCGACCTTCCTCTCTCCGGGCGGACGCTCTAACCACTACACCACGGAGGCGGGGGTAATTTAAAGGGAAACAGCATCCAACTCTCAGCCTCAGACCATTGATATCCCTTTGAATTCTCATACATGTATTTGATCCTATTGTGCTTACCAAAACCTTCCTCCTCTTGCAAATCCGTATATGTGTGCAATGTACAATTATGTTCTCCAGTATACATCAATATTACGTGAAACAGGTAATATTTTTTGCAACAATGAAGTTCAGTTAACGTACTGTTATGAGGCAGTGCTGTTGAGCAACAATGTTTCACCTGTTCAGGTACATTGTACCTGTAAGGTCAGTGGGGTCAGTGGTGTGCTATATTTAGACTTTCTAGATTTACTGTGACATACAGAAAGTATATTCCAGAATCATCTGTCATAGTTTGGACATGTGAAGCTTCTTTTTCTATGGTGTGTAAGGGGGTCCAGGTATATATGGTCTCTCATCACGCATTATCCAAATTATCATGAACTGCTCAGACAGCCAAGCACCTACATTATTAGGAAATGTACACGGCAAATAAAGTAGCTATATTAGACGTAGTCCAATAAGCTGGCAGTCAGTTTCCGTTGCAATATACTGAGTAGTAGTACAGTAGGTGAAACGGGACCGTTGACACGTTGCTGGAGGGGTGGTGTCCGCCCGGGAAAGCCACATTTGAAAAATACCAACTGCCGCTAAAGCCACATTTCAAGTACAAACCTCGGTGCCGCGAATCGCCGCGAAAGTCACATTGAGTATGGGAATTAATACCGTTTTTTTCAAATGAGCGTCACCCATTGATCACAATGGATTAAAATTGTTTAAGTGACTTGTCCTTTGTTTGTGTAGTTAAATATGATGGGCGGCTTGTTTTATTTCGTTGAAGACTTTAGTTAACATATGATAACATATGTTCTGAGATAAAATGATACATGCAAATGGGTCATTCTATGGAAAAGGGCAATTTCAGCTTTTGCTCTTAAGAAAATTTTATTTGTATTTTTTTATTTCTTCACGTAAACTACTTTGGTTTGTATGATTGGTATGTCGCATCAGCAGAGAAGTTTGGACAAGCTTAAAAACAGCTAAGAAATGAAAAGAGTAAGGCGTCACATATGTAGCTGTTTATAAGTATACTAGGCACATAAAGAAACTGTGCATACAAAAATTTAAAATCTAAATTTATCAAACCTGTGTAGACACATAAGGATTTAAACTCAGAGATTAGTGACATGTATCCAACATGCATGCACGTGCCACGTTCCGTGACGTTAGTGGGTTCGTCCTTGAGACGTGCAATACGTTGTTGCACGTGCATTCCGGGAAAGAGAAACAGAGCAAATGAATGCCACACAATACTGTCACTTTGGAAAGCTCAAACCCTGCCCTTGCGATCGTTCAAAAATTAAACGGCTATTGAAACGCATAGCATGCCAAGGCTCACGTCTGCACAACGTCATGAGGCCATTGGGATGGTCCGTGGGGGAATGTCTCAAGGACAAGTGGCTGCACATTTCCACTGCCACCGGAACACCATTTCTGCACTGGTGAGACGCCACCAGAACACAAATGACGTCATCGATCGGCCACGTTCTGGACGTCCACGTGTAACAACGCCAAGACAGGACAGATGGATAAGGGTGACCCATCTTCGCCACAGGTTTCAGACTGCAGTGATGACTGCCCGAACCATCCCAGGACTTCGCCGTATCCACCCCAACACAGTTCGACAACGTTTACGTCATCACGGGATCAGACCACGACGTCCCGCCATACGGCCTATCCTGACACAACGTCATCGACAAGCTCGCCGAATGTGGTGCCGAAATCATGTCCGCAGACCCTTGTTTTGGTGGAGAAATGTTGTTTTACAGATGAGTCCAGGTTTAACATGTTACATAGTGATGGACGTCAACGTGCCTATAGACGCGTGGGAGAACGTCATGCACAGGCCTGTGTCTTGGGGAGGAATCGCTTTGGTGGTGGGTCCGTGATGATTTGGGGTGGAATAACAGCACGCCAAAGAACTCCTTTGGTGATTGTTCAGGGCAACTTAACTGGTGTGGGCTACAGGGATCAGATTCTTCGACCTGTGGCAATTCCTTTTCTGCAACATCATGATCCAGGGTTAACATTCCTACAGGACAATGCCCGCCCTCATACGGCAAGGGTTGCTATGGATTTCTTGCAACACCACAACGTTGACTTACTGCCTTGGCCTGCAAATTCCCAGATCTCTCCCCGATAGAGCATGTTTGGGACGAGATGGATCGACGGCTACGCCGTCTTCCCCTCATCCGCCAGATAACGACCTTGACCTTGCAACAGAACTTGAGAGAATCTGGCGTGACATCCCACAAGCCTTCCTTGCACGTTTGATTGGTTCTATGCGTCGTCGATGCCCTGCTGTTCTCCTAATCACATCGTTCCACAACATCACAACACAACACAGTTTACTGGAATACGCTTGTGACTGGTGCGACCGTTTTATTTACAAACCTCAACACAACACAACTTGACTCAACTTGGTATCTATTATACCCATCTCTTACAGAAATAAATGATTCTATATTTATGCAGAAATATAATGATATCTTTATTACCTGCTGAAACCCGACACGTAAAACCAGAGATAAAAACTCTTACAGAAAACACTCTGGAACCGTGTTCCCTCTACGAATGTAACAGCACATACTGGAGGGTTTACAGTACATATCAATCTTGTATGTATACAGTCTACAGTGTATTACATAAACAGTCACAACACTGGAATACAAACATCACAACTTGAATTAAATTCAAGATTATTATAGGAAATTATACAAATGCCATATGCACATCATGATAGCTTACCAGCCTAGCAATATTCAATCAACATATTTTACAAGTTCCTTCATACAGGAATATGCAATAATATACAGGCTTACCAGGCCAGCTGAATACAAACTACAGCTTTACATATATACATATGATATAGGAAAAGGCAATTTCTAATGGCTTGCCAACCCCAAAACATACAAACACATACAGTATTATGATGGCTTGCCAGCCCAGTAGCTTTCAGATATACATTTCATATAGAAATGTGCAATATTCTAATGGCTTGCCAGCCCATAGCTTTCAAATATATATTTCATATAGAAATATGCAATATTCTAATGGCTTGCCAGCCCAAAGAAGAACAAACTCATGCAGTATTATAATGGCTTGCCAGCCAAAACCTTCATATAGAATAGATGCAACATTATAATGACTTGCCAGGCCAATGAACAATACATGAAGCTTACAGCTTACTAAATTTGTTCATCTCTACTCCAATGATCCAGTCAAATTGATGACCTGAAACAGTAAATATGATTAATCACACATGGACCATTTTACATAATATGACACACATAAAAAAAGCTTAAAATTCATCAACCTTATATATACCCTTAATCAACGCCACCTGGCAGAATCGCCAGTCACGTGGCTGTAGTTACACACCGCTAGGAGAAAGCAATTTCCCACTTATTCATACTTCAAACGTTGGAAATTTCATTTCTCCTAATCACATCGTTCCACAACATCACAACACAACACAGTTTACTGGAATACGCTTGTGACTGGTGAGAATATGCAAAGAAAGTCATAGGCCAAGAGAAAGTGAAACTTTCATCCTTTGCTCCCAAACTATCTTTTATATACCCGTCTTTAGCTTTTTCGCTTCTCCATCGTCCGTGACGTTTAAACATTCGATCTGGTAATCCGTTATTTGCAGCCGCCGTTGCTCCACCACTGCGCAAGCTATGCAAACCATACTGTTTTATGTTATCAACATAAGGACGTAAAGCATCAATGAATATCTCTCTTAATCTTGTATATGAGATAGGAACATTTCCTTTCCTGATGATATATCCAGAAGCACATTTTGTCAGACCTCTAAAAATATACTGATCCGAATCAGACTCAATCGCAGCCATATCAAGATAACGTTCTAAACAAGCTACTGGACAAAGCTTTGTTTGTGTACGACCTATAACAACCCATGCACCATCTCTGTAAATGTCAGTCTTTGATTTTTCAATGAAAACAAGCATATGAGATTGACAAAATACAACATCAGAACGTGATATATACAATAACTCGGCTGATCGCAAAAATCCTGCATAAGCCAATAAACACATTGAAAGCAATCTAAGCTCAGGTAACCCAGCTCCTTGTATTTTGTCATCATACAAGCGTTCAAGAATAGCTACCGTGATAGGTTCTTTCTTAACTACAGCTTCCAGCTTCCTCTTAGCTGCTTCCATGACACTCTTGACTAAACCGTTAGCAGTGGGACTCACAAGTCCTATACTTGAATGCGCATGGCGCAAGCTATAAAAAGCTGTCAACACAGGGGAAACAGTTTCACTTTGTTGAATTACTGATACCAAATATAATGCACAATGCAACGGCGATACAGGTAAATCAAAAGAAATCTCATTACATATCGCCCACCTTTTCCAGGCAGCAAACCCGTACTGATACTTTCTGTTTGTCGAATCAGCTGCAGCTCCAGACAACATCGATGGGATATCATCAGCCAATGCTCTAACACTATCTGGGAGATCACTCAACTCGTCCCTGTACACGTGCTGGAAAGCCTCTGTAAACACATACAGCATAAATTAACGAAAATCAATGAACAGAGCAAGCATATTAAAATCTAAATCTGTCTGGCCGAACAAACCCCCTTGTATCCTAGAAGCTGTATACGCTTCCTTAACTGTGGGAAGATACATCCAATCTTTGATCTGTGGAATGAACACGTTTTAGCGCATATCAACGGCCAGAAACACGCAGAAGGCCACTCGGGAACCACTAAAGTACCAACTGCACGACATTCTTTCTCAAGTGCTTGATGACCCTTGGAATCAAACCTATAGGCGGGACAATCCAGCTCATAGTTCCTCTCCAGTTGACTGTGAAACAATCTACCGCTTGACTCCCAGGATTGCTGAACTTAGAACTGAAACGCTCCAACTTCGTATTATAGTACGAAGCAAATCTATCCACATTATGAGGTCCCCAAAAAGCATCTACTTTATGGAAAACATCCTGAGAAACACCCCAATCATCACGATCAAGCAACCGACTCAAAAAATCAGCTTTTTGGTTAGTACAACGGGGAATCAACTGAACCTCTAACTCAACACTATACTTTAGGGCACAAATCGAAAATCTTCAGAGCAATGGACTGTTGATGTTGCTTCATGCTCCCCTTTGTTATAATGTTAACAACGTTCTGATTATCAGTGAGCCACTTCACGTGTTGATGACTTAACCTTGAAATCAAACTTTCAGACACCAATTTCACAGCTTTGAGCTCTCTCTAAGTTGAACTAAGCCTAGCTTCTTCACTGGACCACTGACCACAACTAGGTACACAATCTACATTAACACTATAGCCTCCAAATCCAACATCACTCGCATCTGAATAAACAACAGTTGTAGCAGTAGCTGATTGTACAAGGGATCTAGAATCATATGTTTCTATGTTCTCGTACCAGAATTTCAACTGTTCGATACTGATATCCGACAAAACAACCTTGCTGTACCACGAACTTGCCTTGAGAATGTCTATACTGACTGATCTTGTCATAAGTTGTGATACCGGACCCACAACTAACTTCATGGCAATGATTTGACCCACGACAGATGCAACTGACCTTACACAGATTGGCTTACAAATGCTTTGAAGCAAAGTAACAATCGAAAGTTTAACCTTGTCAATCTTGCCTTTTGGCACAGAAATAGTCATCGTAGTAGTGTCAATACCAAATCCTAACCATTCAATATTCTGTGAAGGGACCCACAGAGATTTCTCAACTTTAGGTACAAAACCAGATAAGAGCAGATCATTCTTGATATCCAAACCTGCTGAAAATGTCGTAGCTGATGAGGATCCAGACAAAATACCATCATCCAAAAATGTGACTATTTTGTGTCCGTCTGACCTCCACTTTTTAACCAGCTGTCTAGTCACTTTCGTAAACACATAGGGTGCCGATGTGAGTCCAAAGGGTAAAACCATAAACTTATAGAAGCAAAGTTTACCAGCTTTGTCTGGCCACGCAAACCCAAGGTAATCTGTATGACCAGGATAAATATCAATATGGTGATAAGCTGAATGGATGTCAAATTTTATAAGCCAATCATCTTTATCAATATAGTTCAAAGCAGTTTTCCAGTCTTCATATTTCACAGTTCTTTTAAAAGATAAATGCATTCACCCTGGACAAATCAAAATTAGTCGTTTTTGCCCGAAGATTGAACAGACACTGTTAAAGGATTCACTACGGTAGGTGGTTGATGACAGGTCAGGATCAACTGTTTCATCATCAGCTCTTCAATGGCCTGCGTGACAAAACCATTCTGTTTGAGAGCTGACTTGTTATTGGGTATAAACATAGGAGGGATAGATATAAATTGAATTTTATACCCAAAAGCAATCAAATCAATGACAAATTGTGACGCACCAATTTGACGCCAAAACCCAAACTCTGTTTGAGCCTACCCTTGACAATTATTTCTGATAAACCCTGCTCATACTCATAATAGTCGTCAGTTAGTTTGTAAGAATTGATCTCAACATCAACACGATGAGCATACTTAACTGACAGATCTTGACTATTTGTTGACTGGAGTCGAGACTCCGCCTGTGACCACCGGGCTTTAGATGTACTGACGCTGTAGGGACAGTCTCGTCGGTAGTGCGAGAACTCACCGCAGGTGAAGCATGAACCTGACCTTTGACTTTTTGCACGAAAAAGAGCAGGCTGGCTAGGCTGAAGAGCAGGAACAGGCTGCACAGCAAACTGTACGGGCCGAGCGACCGTCGACGAGCGGCGAGCTGACCTAGATGTGGAGTACGGTGATTGGCGTGCACGCTTTTGACGAAGTTTCCTGACTGCCTTGTTTTCAGCCGAAGTAATCCTTTTGTCATCGTCAGAATCATCAGCGAGATCATTAGCAACATAGTTTCTCACAGTTTCCCAGCCCCCTTCACTAGAATCCGCAATTTTGATGTGCTTATTTCTTTTCTGGACACTTTCTATCGCTGACGTCAGAACCGTCTCAGCCTCTTCATAACGTTGATTCTGAATCGACAAAAGAACTGTATTCAAAGAATCTACTGTCTCACTGTTGAAATTGTACTTTGTATTTTATTTCCTTCCCTTGACCACGTATAATCCTTTTCAGCTTTGAGTTTCTTCAAATCAGTAGAAGCTTGACTAAACTCTTGTCGTAAAGCACCGAGCTGGGAGTTAAAGGATTCTTCCAGTTGATCTTTATTAGCATTCAGCTGTTTCAAGATGGCGTCTAATTTGGCGTCTGTGTCCATTTTAAAGATGTACGGTCTTGTTTGCACAAGCGAGAGAACGAATTTAAATTCATCAACCTTATATATACCCTTAATCAACGCCACCTGGCGGAATCGCCAGTCACGTGGCTGTAGTTACACACCGCTAGGAGAAAGCAATTTCCCACTTATTCATACTTCAAACGTTGGAAATTTCATTTCTCTGACGTTTAAACATTCGATCTTGGTAATCCGTTATTTGCAGCCGCCGTTGCTCCACCACTGCGCAAGCTATGCATTACCATACTGTTTTATGTTATCAACATAAGGACGTAAAGCATCAATGAATATCTCTCTTAATCTTGTATATGAGATAGGAACATTTCCTTTCCTCATGATATATCCAGAAGCACATTTTGTCAGACCTCTAAAAATATACTGATCCGAATCAGACTCAATCGCAGCCATATCAAGATAACGTTCTAAACAAGCTACTGGACAAAGCTTTGTTTGTGTACGACCTATAACAACCCATGCACCATCTCTGTAAATGTCAGTCTTTGATTTTCAATGAAAACAAGCATATGAGATTGACAAAATACAACATCAGAACGTGATATATACAATAACTCGGGCTGATCGCAAAAAATCCTGCATAAGCCAATAAACACATTGAAAGCAATCTAAGCTCAGGTAACCCGGCTCCTTGTATTTTGTCATCATACAAGCGTTCAAGAATAGCTACCGTGATAGGTTCTTTCTTAACTACAGCTTCCAGCTTCCTCTTAGCTGCTTCCATGACACACTCTTGACTAAACCGTTAGCAGTGGGACTCACAAGTCCTATACTTGAATGCGCATGGCGCAAGCTATAAAAAGCTGTCAACACAGGGGAAACAGTTTCACTTTGTTGAATTACTGATACCAAATATAATGCACAATGCAACGGCGATACAGGTAAATCAAAAGAAATCTCATTACATATCGCCCACCTTTTTCCACGCAGCAAACCTGTACTGATACTTTCTGTTTGTCGAATCAGCTGCAGCTCCAGACAACATCGATGGGATATCATCAGCCAATGCTCTAACACTATCTGGGAGATCACTCAACTCGTCCCTGTACACGTGCTGGAAAGCCTCTGTAAACACATACAGCATAAATTAACGAAAATCAATGAACAGAGCAAGCATATTAAAATCTAAATCTGTCTGGCCGAACAAACCCCCTTTGTATCCTAGAAGCTGTATACGCTTCCTTAACTGTGGGAAGATACATCCAATCTTTGATCTGTGGAATGAACACGTTTTAGCGCATATCAACGGCCAGAAACACGCAGAAGGCCACTCGGGAACCACTAAAGTACCAACTGCACGACATTCTTTCAAGTGCTTGATGACCCTTGGAATCAAACCTATAGGCGGACACAATCCAGCTCATAGTTCCTTCCAGTTGACTGTGAAACAATCTACCGCTTGACTCCCAGGATTGCTGAACTTAGAATTGAAACGCTCCAACTTCGTATTATAGTACGAAGCAAATCTATCCACATTATGAGGTCCCCAAATAGCATCTACTTTATGGAAAACATCCTGAGAAACACCCCAATCATCACGATCAAGCAACCGACTCAAAAAATCAGCTTTTTGGTTAGCACAACGGGGAATCCACTGAACCTCTAACTCAACACTATACTTTAGGCACAAATCGAAAATCTTCAGAGCAATGGACTGTAGATGTTGCTTCATGCTCCCTTTGTTATAATGTTAACAACGTTCTGATTATCAGTGAGCCACTTCACGTGTTGATGACTTAACCTTTGAAATCAAACTTTCAAACACCAATTTCACAGCTTTGAGCTCTCCAAGTTGAACTAAGCCTAGCTTCTTCACTGACCACTGGACCACAACTAGGTACACAATCTACATTAACACTATAGCCTGCAAATCCAACATCACTGCATCTGAATAAACAACAGTTGTAGCAGTAGCTGATTGTACAAGGGATCTAGAATCATATGTTTCTATGTTCTCGTACCAGAATTTCAACTGTTCGATACTGATATCCGACAAAACAATCTTGCTGTACCACGAACTTGCCTTGAGAATGTCTATACTGACTGATCTTGTCATAAGTTGTGATACCGGACCCACAACTAACTTCATGGCAATGATTTGACCCACGACAGATGCAACTGACCTTACACAGATTGGCTTACAAATGCTTTGAAGCAAAGTAACAATGGAAAGTTTAACCTTGTCAATCTTGCCTTTTGGCACAGAAATAGTCATCGTAGTAGTGTCAATACCAAATCCTAACCATTCAATATTCTGTGAAGGGACCCACAGAGATTTCTCAACTTTAGGTACAAAACCAGATAAGAGCAGATCATTCTTGATATCCAAACCTGCTGAAAATGTCGTAGCTGATGAGGATCCAGACAAAATACCATCATCCAAAATGTGACTATTTTGTGTCCGTCTGACCTCCACTTTTAACCAGCTGTCTAGTCACTTTCGTAAACACATAGGGTGCCGATGTGAGTCCAAAGGGTAAAACCATAAACTTATAGAAGCAAAGTTTACCAGCTTTGTCTGGCCACGCAAACCCAAGGTAATCTGTATGACCAGGATAAATATCAATATGGTGATAAGCTGAATGGATGTCAAATTTTATAAGCCAATCATCTTTATCAATATAGTTCAAAGCAGTTTTCCAGTCTTCATATTTCACAGTTCTTTTTAAAGATAAATGCATTCACCATTTACATGTAAAGAATTAGTCGTTTTTTGCCCGAAGATTGAACAGAGACAGTTAATGGATTCACTACGGTAGGTGGTTCATGACAGGTCACGATCAACTGTTTCATCATCAGCTCTTCAATGGCCTGCGTGACAAAACCATTCTGTTTGAGAGCTGACTTGTTATTGGGTATAAACATAGGAGGGATAGATATAAATTGAATTTTATACCCAAAAGCAATCAAATCAATGACAAATTGTGACGCACCAATTTGACGCCAAAACCCAAACTCTGTTTGAGCCTACCCTTGACAATTATTTCTGATAAACCCTGCTCATACTTCATAATAGTCGTCAGTTAGTTTGTAAGAATTGATCTCAACATCAACACGATGAGAATACTTAACTGACAGATCTTGACTATTTGTTGACTGGGGTCGAGACTCCGCCTGTGACCACCGAGGCTTTAGATGTACTGACGCTGTAGGGACAGTCTCGTCGGTAGTGCGAGAACTCACCGCAGGTGAAGCATGAACCTGACCTTTGACTTTTTGCACGAAAAAGGAGCAGGCTGGCTAGGCTGAAGAGCAGGAACAGGCTGCACAGCAAACTGTACGGGCCGAGCGACCGTCGACGAGCGGCGAGCTGACCTAGATGTGGAGTACGGTGATTGGCGTGCACGCTTTTGACGAAGTTTCCTGACTGCCTTGTTTTCAGCCGAAGTAATCCTTTTGTCATCGTCAGAATCATCAGCGAGATCATTAGCAACATAGTTTCTCACAGTTTCCCAGCCCCCTTCACTAGAATCCGCAATTTTGATGTGCTTATTTCTTTTCTGGACACTTTCTATCGCTGACGTCAGAACCGTCTCAGCCTCTTCATAACGTTGATTCTGAATCGACAAAAGAACTGTATTCAAAGAATCTACTGTCTCACTGTTGAAATTGTACTGTATTTTATTTCCTTCCCTAGTTTATAAGTTATCTCAAACAGTTATCAGAAAAGGATAAAACATTGAATTGACCCTCCTATAATGCTTCAAAGAAATAATTGGTTGCATGATCATAAATCATTCGTAAAAGGTGTTTGAGTACCTACGTGAGGCAGCTAGTTTGCGGGATCTGGACTTTTCTCCTCGAACAATTCAACTGGATTTCTAGATTTTACATAATGAATATTTTACATTACTTACGGTAACATGGATTAGCAAATAGCGCATTGCCGGGAGAGTCACATTCGCACGATCACTCAACTATGTCCATTGCCGGTTAAGCCACACCATTTTCAACTCTGTTTTTCTTAAATGTGGCTTTCCCGTAGCTCATTGCCAATATAGATCTACATCCGCGGCAAACACAAAGCGTGGGGTGAGGTGTGTGTCAGGGTATGTTATGTTAACCTTATGTGGTTACAGAGTAATACAGACTACCTGGCCTAAAATTCACACCTGATAAATCCACTTAAGTCACCAGAAGCCAAGCATTGTGTATGGCGATTATATCATGTCTAGACGTTGCCAGTTGGATCACTGAGGTGGGAATATTACCATCTTTGTCGTTTTTTGCTATAATCACTGCTCTTGTATAAGCTGCCTCTTAATTTGTACTGCCATACTATTTTGCACAGATGGCACCATTGTATATTGGTTTGTGAACTTATTTAATTCTAGAATACTATTGTCAATTACAGCATTTTTTGCTGTTTAGGGGCGGTGGGGTAGCCTAGTGGTTAAAGCGTTCGCTCGTCACGCCGAAGACCCGGGTTCGATTCCCCACATGGGTACAATGTGTGAAGCCCATTTCTGGTGTCCCCCGCCGTGATATTGCTGGAATATTGCTAAAAAGCGGCGTAAAACCATACTCACTCACTCACTCGTTGCTGTTTGTTGGTTAGCTTAGGTTAACACGTAACAACCTAAAACAGCGTCGATCCTTACTTTTTCAGGCAAATTGCATTATAATACAAACCTTACTACACCCTTCATGTCATCCATGTTTTATTGTATTAACCCTACACTTGTGTATTGGTCGTCATTCACTTGGTGCTCAGTTTATGATTGTATTACAGTTATAGATTAAAGGTAGCGGTGCTCTGATAACCTGACTATGTAAAATAAGGAAAGTTCAGCCATAGGGAAGTCAAGGATAGCTGGCAAGCAGTGATTTGCATTTGGAAATACAAATGCCAGGTGTAACTATTTAGCCCAGGATTGGGTTATGAAAAGGTTTGACTGGGCGAATGTATTACACGTGTTATGTAATATGGCAGAGCAGCAAGAGAGGAACTGTCATGTATTACATAGATACAGGCCACACACTGCTATGAACGTTTGATGATCTTTTGTTTGATATTTTTATGTGTAATTGTCAAGTTTAGTGTTGCATACGATATTATTTACCTTTAGACATCTCTCTAATTGTACAGTCCGAGGTAGATCCAGTGCCGCCCCAGCCCACTTCACATACAACGTTCACCTTTCAGATTTTATGAAAATGTGCATCAGAAAAAAACCTTTGTATCCAGAGGCTTAAGGGATCACTTCACATGATAATTTGAATCTGAATGGTAATCCCGAGTCGCTGAATGTATATTTTAACACCTTTAAGCTTTGTTTACAATGACCATCTGTGACAATGTGCACATAGCTTTAACCAGGAGAATAGAATACACGGTAGATTATCCCTGCTTTAACATAAATGAATATTCATGATTTCCATTGTTCAGCGTGAAAGGTATACAACGGTATAATATGAGAGGTGGTTTAATATTCTGACTGGACATAATCTAGCCCGAGTCTGTAGGGATAAATGAAAATTCACACAGATAATATTTCCGCACCGTCGATTGTCAGGCATATTTATCATTAAGGGAATATATATACGGTAATTACCGTATAATGGTAATAAATGTGATTACCTGCGGAGCCGTTGAAGGGCGAAAGATCTTGTGCAGATATACTGGAGTTTTGGCAAGAAGAAATATCTGGCCTCATATTTTATATATTTATTGCTTATACACTTTTATAAGCTTGCACATCGAGTTTGATAATAAAATTTGTTAGATTATTACAAATAATTTTTGCCTGCACCTAAAACTCATTTTACCGGTAACTACTTTATATAATGAAATATTCGTAATCTTGTCAGAAAATATTCTAACAGAGGACATAATCAGACTTGACTAAAACAATTAAACTGCAGCCAACCCGGTTACCCTATCACATAACTAGTTTCCCGATCCTTTGAAGAGCGTCAGTGTAGAGACGGAATCCAGCTGGACTTATCCGGATGTGACGTCAAATAGAAGCGGCTTTACCGGCTCTTGGTTTGGCGCAAGTTGACCAATCGCAAAGGGAACCGGGAACCAGCCAAGGAAAATGGGGACTTGGGGACGTAACTCTGAATATACACCTACTTGCAATGTTTAACGGTAGAGCACCTGTACAACAGAATGCGGTTGGCTTAATTTACAACAAATAAACGTTTTAGCAACTGGAGGTGAGGTGAGGTGAAATTGGGTTTAACGTCGTGCTTGAGAATATTTCGCTCATATGACGACGTGCATGCGTTTGTACATGTATGTGCGGCTACTTGTACTAGCCCAGACTGAAGCTGGTTTTTTATAGTGTTTTAAAGCCCACTCAGATACCATGCCGCAGTGATGCATGAATACCCCACTCAGACACATAAAACTGACTCCGAGCCGACCAGTCCATGTTGTACCCTTTAATGCCGAGCGCCAGGCAGGGACCAACAAGTACCATATTTTAACGTCTTTTGGTATGACGCGGTCGGGGATCGAACCGGCGACCTTCCGCTCTCCGGGCGGACGCTCTAACCACTACACCACGGAGGCGGTCTTTAGCAACTGGAAATATAGACTGTTGATAATAAAAGTTATGGAAAAAAAACCCATGAAACATTATGGTTATTATGGAGCATATCAGATACTTTCATGAGATACTGATACTTGACACACTAGCTTTTATACTTATATTTCTGTGCCATATCTGTACTCCAAGAAGTCTATCCAACGAGCATCAAAGACTTGCTTAAATTTCAAATATTAAGGAAGAAACATATTGACCCAACACAATCTTTCTCCATGGTACTGATTCGACTGAAAACATAACACATTATCTGGGGTGTATTTACCCTAATTCATTGTAAGTTTTCTTTGTGCATGGTATGGAATTAAAAGATAAAGAATACTTTTCATCTTGGCACAGTGACTTTTCATTGATACATTCTGGCTCTTTTAAATCATTGTAAGGCCAGACCAATTTTATTTCTTGTTTTACGGAGTTTTGTCCTCAGAAAACCTAAAGGCAGGAGGGAAAAAAACACACAATAAAATCACCAGTCAAAGTAATATTCTTTCTAAATACTCAAAGTATGGTACTTTTGGCAATTTATGAAGTGTATATGGGGCAAAAAACAATGTAAAAACAAAATTTCTAATATGTTTACATTTCGGCTAATGAAAACTTTAGGACTTTATTTTTTGAGCATTTTTATTTTTTTCTTATTCTTGAAAAAATATACGACAGGTGGATCTGTAATACAAGAAATAAAATTGGTCTGGACTAAACTGGAAAAACACATAAGACATGATATTCATTATTAAAACTAATTTAACATTATTTACATAATCTAATGTTTATATGTTCCCCGAAGGATAATATATATCTGCCATTTTTTATATGGGGTACAGTTACAGAATGGATGAATAGTTGTCAGTAGACGTGAGTAAATATACACCAAGCAGATAAACTTATGTTGATTAATGGCATATAGTACTAACAATGGATTTAGTTGACGGAGATCCTGCCTTTTCTGAATGTACGCATCTTTCAGGATTTGTACAAAGCGTTTTAAGATGACCTGGCATGCTGTTACATGGCAGTGTTATTCACAGTGTTGTAATTTAGTGACAATGTTTCTGTTAAGATACACCCGACTTAGGCTGTGGTGTGTTGGCTGCCATAGTCAGGGTCAGAGTGGAGACTGGACAGGAAGATTCTTGAGTTTCCCGGCCATTCCCGCGCAGCTTGACCCAGAGAGCAATTCCTTTATTTTTTTTTAAAACAGGAAGCAAAATCTTGTCTTGGTAAGATTAAATTACATCTCACATTACAAGAAGACCAGGAGTTGTGTGAAGATCACTTTTCACTCTTGATTCACCGGCAAGGCCTATTACAGAAGCTTGACGGTACTGGGTAGCTAGGTAGATATTATCACAACTGTCTGTATTGATTTTATACCACATTGTCATGGTACATTATAACATATTCAGCCATTGGATTTTTAATACCAATGTAATTCTTTAGTAGTTGTTTGTACCCCAGTTAGAACATCCTCAGGTGGAGATTTATCGGAACATATACCCTGGAGAATATTGAGGATGATGTTACAATACAATTGGTAATTACGTACAATGTTGTTTGTGGGTTTACACATCAAACTTCTTAACCTTTCGAGTTAACTTATTGTTTCAACATTATTATATACTAAGCAAAGTATGTAACCATATCTCTGACTGTACAACAAATATTAACTATTGGGACATTGTAACTGTGAGCTTACGTCATTTCACTTTGTCCATTCATCAATTTCACACACTGTGAAGCACGTTATGACACTTTGAAATAACTGAGTCCGGCTAATGAGAAATCTTAAAGCTCTGTGGTGACGAGGTTGATGGTAGCGCCCCACACTGCTGATGGTTTGTTGTTAGTTTCACAACACTTGCCCTATAACTTATTAATGATAGAAAATGCAGACAATATTGTATCCAAGAAAAGAAAAGTAAAGTGCTCTATTGTTTCCTAGCCGGAGTTATAGCAGAAATTGAGGCTAGGTTCAAATACTGCCAGCCTATCACATACTGTTCTCCGTTACACGGTTGTCTCCCATTTGTTACACATGCCAGTTGTTACACACTCTGATGTTGCCAGTTGTTACACAGTCAGGTTGGGGGTGTAACAAATGGGAGGATACCCGTTACACTGTTTCGCGCAGGAAATATATGGAATCAGAGACCATATAATAAATATTTTATTATTATATGGTCTCTGATGCAATCTAATATTATCTGTTTAACAAAAAAGACTATTCAAAAGTAATAAAGATAATATTTATTCTTCATATTTCATGAAATTCATCTGGAAGCAGATTTCTGGAGTTTGATGTTAGGTTTCACTGAGCATTTAGTAATGATTTCATTTAATACACTCACACACACAACAACATTCTCTCCGCTATTTTTTTAATTCCATGGCTAACAAAAGTTTACAGAAACACATACATACATTAATATGCCAAGGGACACACAAACACTTCCCCACATTGTGCCGTAATTAATATCCAAGATGTACTTGTGATTCAGACTGTACGTCCCCTCAACCGAGTCCTACTTAGAGGTGACTACATGGATTAAATGGTCAAGATTTGTGACTTGATTGATTGCATGTCATTTTATCCCAACTGCATAGATTGATGAAAGTAGTCTTCTTGATCTTCTGTACAGAAGTGGGCAGTAAACAAACAAAAAACAAACAAAAAACAAACAAATATACACATCCATGAGTTGGTACTAGCTTGACATGAAGACAAACTCTATGTAACCCATAATATAATTTTCAAACAAAAAGTAACAATGAAAATACAACTGATAGTATGCAAATTAAATCTCTATAACAGTTTAAGTGAAATATACATCTATTGACGTGAACAGTCCAGTGTGAGTGAGTGAGTTTTAGGCTTCTTTTGCAATATTCCAGCAATATCATAGCACTGGGGCTTTAATAATAGAAATGAGCTTCACACAAACAGTCCGTCAGTTGTTTAACACAGAAGTTCACAATATTCCAGTTATATGACTGAAAAAGATTCTATTTTGTAGACATAATCCAGCTCCGCAGAACTCTGCATGACTGAAAAAGATTCAATGTTGTACCCACATTCCAGCTCTGCAGAATTCTGGAGAAGGTACTAAAGATTAGAAGGTTAGATCTGAAGCATACAGTACAATGCAACAAGAGGGTGGTTTTACAGAGAATGTTGTGACAGAACACGAGGGCACAATTCCTGCTACATTCAGGAGGCTTGTAGTTGATTCAATTGGAGTCATACAAACCAGGGTTGAAAGGAAGAAATACAATCAATGCAATCACCATCCAATCAATAGTGGAGATTTATCGTAATGTATACCCTGGAGATTATCGAGGATGTGCAATCACAGTATGATGACAATTAAATCATCAAGGTCATTCACTGTGACCTTGACCTAGTAAACAAAGGCATGAGACTAATGAAGACGATTGTAAGTTGTAACTCAGTTATGTTAAAACAGACTGTAGCAGCTAGAGATGACATAGAGAAGGGTGGTTGAGTAGCATGGTGGTTAAACATTCGCTTAATAACACTGAAGACCCGGGTTTGGTTCCCCACATGGGTACAACGTGAAAGTATTTTAGGAGCCCTTGCCATGATATAGTTGGAATAATGCCAAGGTGGCATAAAACCATACTCACTACCTTGGGAGAACTCGGGCCAATGCTGTAATGGTTATCTACACATACAGAGTGAGGTACATATTTTATGCTGAATAAGAATTTTGATTGGTTGATATTATAAGTAAGTAGAACCTTTATATCAGTACATCTTTATATCAGATGTTATCAGTACAATGGCGTAGACGGTGATGGATATGATGTGTTATAAACATCTGATGAATATGATGTGATATCAGTGTATCTTTATAAATCTGAAGATATGAAGTGATATCTGTATATCTGCAGGAGGGATGGAGAGAGCTGGTCCTGCCGCTAGTGAAGTCTGTTCCTGGTAGTTGACAGACGTGCCCGCGACCCCGAGGTCTGCTTTAGATGGTCGTATCTGTGCTGTTCTTCCTGAATACAGAAACAGTGCTTAGTCAGGTCACTAGTTACCATGGGCACAGATATACTGGAACTGCATGTTTCACAGGAGATACAATATACAGTGGAAACCTGATAAGTAAAATTTCAAGGGACTCGCCAAAATTGTTCACTTATCAGGTATTTTACTTATCCAAACTTATAAAAACCTGCAATGACAACCATATGCATGTATATGTATACAGCGGAATAACAGACAACATTTGTGAGTAATATGGCCTCCAGTTGTCAGTGTATTGTCAACTGTCATGACGCCAGTGAGCTGTAAGTAGGATGTTTGTTTAGCTGGAGACTGACACGTGCCCCTCATGTCGGATCATTTAGTTATCCAGTCTCTTTTGTTAAGTAATTTACTTCCAGGGACCGTGTGAAGATTTAGCTAAGCGTTATTGTTTACTTATCCAAGTTTAGTTAACCAGACTCTAATAGTGATAATTAATGAAGAAATTTGCCGGGACCAAAGAAAAGTGTTTACTTATCCGATCTCTTTAGTTAAGCGGTCTTTACTTAGGCGGTTTCCACTGTATACAGATAATATCCGTCACTTCAGCACACAGTACAACACACTGCCACATCCAGTTCCATCACGTATACAAGGAACAGAGGAAAGGCAGTGTGATGGAAGCTATATTCAAATCTACATTTTTCTCTTACCTCAAATTGATTCATTTTTCTCTTCTTCTAACACATATATCAACATTATGTATTAAATAAAACTAAGAAAGAACTTGGTTATGTATGTTTTAAGTCTGAGAAAGTGACAGAAAAGACTAAGATGTACAGAAGTGGAGGTTAGACATGTAAGCAGGTGTGAATCCCTCCTTTTACAATAGTCATACCAGCAGGAGTGTATGTCATACGTTACTACACCGTCACATATCAGGTGTGTAAATCTTCCCTTACAATATTTTCAAATATGTATTGTATTTCATAGCGGATTCTACTGATACTTATATATCAGCAAATGGTCTATTTACAAATATCCTCTCATATGAACATAGAGATATGTTCTGCTTTCTACATAATATGGTAACTGTAATAAGTAAGTGTATTAGCTTCATAAATGGTCACGTAAGTGACTTTCTGTATTCATGATACATTCACGTACAGAGAAATGTGTGTTAAGTTATGGTTTATAACATACAATGTACTAAACTATATCTGTTTTACTTCTTTATTAATACAGTATATGTTACTAGAGTTTGTGAGAGTACAGTGTGACTAGACGTTTTCTGATATAGTGGTATCAGTAGTATAAACATATACTGAAGCAAATACATTGTCCTGTAGGCCTCCTTGAAACTGGCCGCATCACTGGCCCAGTACACCGTCTCTCTCTTCTGCTACAACACTTAAACACTTTAGGCCTGTAAGTAACTAGCACCACCAATTTCCCATTACACCATGAGGCTCTAATCTGCTACAACACTTAAACACTTTAGGCCTGTAATTAACCAGCACCACCACTGGCCCATTACACCATGAGGATCCTACAACATTAAACACCTGTAATTAACCAGCAGAGGATCTAATCTGCTACAACACTTAAACACTTTAGGCCTGTAAGTAACTAGCACCACCAATTTCCCATTACACCATGAGGCTCTAATCTGCTACAACACTTAAACAGTTTATACCTGTAATTAACCAGCACCACCACTGGCCCATTACACCATGAGGATCTAATCTGCTACAACACTTAAACAGTTTAGGCCTGTAAGTAACTAGCACCACCACTGGCCCATTACACCATGAGGATCTAATCTGCTACAACACTTAAACACTTTAGGCCTGTAAGTAACTAGCACCACCACTGGCCCATTACACCATGAGGCTCTAATCTGCTACAACACTTAAACAGTTTAGGCCTGTAAGTAACTATAGTACTGTCGGAAATAGAAAAAAACTGTTTTGAGGCTGTTACTCTGTATCCCTAAAATTTACACAATTACAAATAGCATATTTCGAAATAACCCACTTCGGCCTAACTGGGCATTCAGTGGGATGCGTAATAGGATATCCAGAAAAGCATGTTTACTCATAAAATCGGGCAAAACTTATAAAAAATACGAATAGCTGCTGAAAACAATAGATCAGACCATAGATGGCAATTAGGTTGCTCAGCCAGGTATGACGACAGACCGTTGACTCACCTGGCATGAAATGCACATGCTGCCTACAGGCACAAGGGGTCATCTCAAAGATATTTTGTGCGTTTTTATGTGTGTTTACTATGTCTCATCTACTGATTAACATCTTACGTGTCTTTCTTTCATAAAGTTTATGTTGAGATATGTAAGAGAGTATGATACCCGAAAACCATAGAAACGCATCGTAGTATATAGGTGGCATGACCACCCGAAGATCGACAGGACTGGATATTATTTGTAAATTGTTATGACGTGCCGTGTACCTCCCCAGTATGATTGCCCTAAAGGATTATCTTATCTTAGCTGATATCTCTATCCCCAAGCCCGATCCCAGGTTTTGCTTTTGAGGCGACCCCTCCTATCTGTTTCTTTTTATAGTGACAGTGAGACTGCATGGTAGCTACATCCTTAATAGTTTCGGCATAAAAGTTATTATTTTTTACGTCAGCTATCGTTTATAATGAATCTACGTCTTATTTCAAATTGGGCATTTAAAAAGTGTCCTTTGTAATACAATATCGTCGCACACTAATTTGCATAAAGCCATGGTCTGTTCCAAATAAGTCTTTGCTTATTTCTGTACTAATTTCCCCTCAGTAAAGTCCTTTTTCTCCGTTTCCTATCTCCCTACCACTGAGACTGTCGTAAGGCCGAACTTAGTTTAACAGATATTTCACACTTTTACATATCAACTACATAAATTGTAGAGATAAATCAGAAAATACAGTTTTTTTCTATTTCCGACAGTACTATAGCACCACCACTGGCCCATTACACCATGAGGCTCTAATCTGCTACAACACTTAAACACTTTAGACCTGTAATTAACCAGCACCACCACTGGCCCATTACACCATGAGGCTCTAATCTGCTACAACACTTAAACACTTTAGACCTGTAAGTAACAAGCACCACCACTGGCCCATTACACCATGAGGCTCTAATCTGCTACAACACTTAAACACTTTAGACCTGTAAGTAACAAGCACCACCACTGGCCCATTACACCATGAGGCTCTAATCTGCTACAACACTTAAACACTTTAGACCTGTAAGTAACAAGCACCACCACTGGCCCATTACACCATGAGGCTCTAATCTGCTACCACCACTGGCCCATTACACCATGAGGCTCTAATCTGCTACAACACTTAAACACTTTAGACCTGTAAGTAACTAGCACCACTGGTCCAGTACACCGTAAGGCTCCTCTGCTACAAGACTTGACAATGACAACCAACGAACAAAGTTCTTGTGACTGACCTCATTGTTGCCTTGTAAAACAACCATAAGGGACGTATTCTAACATGGTTCATTGCCATTACATCAGATGATAGCACTTGCTACTGCTAGACAAAGATCTCTGGACCACAGGGGCGTGTCACGCTTAGAAACAGCGGTAGAAAGACATATAGGTATATAGACCCAACCCTAGTACTATATAAAAGGAAAGGGATGTAACGACGGAACCACCCCCTCCTCAATCTAAGTTAGATTTCACCATGTAAACTATTTTAAGGCCCCGTCGAGACCTACGGATCGACCAGATGATTTCCGAGATCGGTCAAAGCATTATTTCAGATGATTTCCCTCCGCCTACAAAAAATCATGATTACCCAAGACGGCGAAAACTCACCTTTTAAATTAGGTCAGCACCTATGTAGGGCTATCATTATTTCTAAAACTTTTCTCCAAAAATCATCGGCAAAAAACCATCATAAACTACTCACTTGTCGGCCATAGATGGCCTTGACATTTGAGTGACCTGAGCACTAAATTTGTAAGAATAATTTTAGAGGTTAAATATTTATAAATATAATTTCCTAAAAATGAATCAATATCGAATGCCTTTTTACAACCTCTAAAACCATTCTTAACAATTTACTGTTCCGTACATAATCCAAAATATAGGATTATTGCAAAGTTCATATTTCGCGCCCATTAGCAAACAGTCAAAATCTTACAGTATATTACATTTTCCACCAATCGGATGGCCCAATTTCGTTTCTGCGAATCTGCTCAGATCACTTGAATGTCAAGGCCATCTATGGCCGACAAGTGATTTTGATTGCCGATGGTTTTGGAGAACATGCCTGCTTACTGTCGAGGAAATGATTTGTAGATGTTGCAATAAGTTTTTAGACCCGTGGAATGGCGCTGCCGATCGAATCTAGCCCTACATAGGTGCTGTCAACGTGGCTGGAATTAATAAACAAATTTAAAAGGTGAGTTTTCGCTGTCTTGGGTGATCCATGATTTTGGCTTGGAATTGCGGAGGTAGCTGTTTTCGGTGAGTCGTGGCGTATAACTTTTGAAATAATGATCCGATTGTGACCATTTATAGCTCATTTTGTAGGGAAATCATCTGGCTTTCAATCCGTAGGTCTTGACGGGGCCTTAAAATAGTTTACGTGGTGAAATCTAACTTAGATTGAGGAGGGGGTGGTTCCGTCGTTACATCCCTTTCCTTTTATATAGTACTAGGGTTGGGTCTATATACCTATATGTCTTTCTACCGCTGTTTCTAAGCGTGACACACCCCTGTGCTCTGGACATCATGTAACTACATCAGAGAGACCTCTAAAAACTCGGATCAACTAATGAAATGATAGCAAGCAAATCAGAGAGCAACTTTCTCAAGCTTTACAGAACTAGTGTCAAACTTATAATCCACTTCCATTCAAGAGTTGTTTTGAAAAAAATACTTATTCAGAATCTAACATAAAGAAAATTCTGAATAAACTACTAGATGGTCCAGATTGTTTGTCAGTACATAGGCTATGAAAAGAGTCTTCCATTCAAATATTTATGCCACGGAAGTGATCTTTCCTGATCTGATTCCTTGGATGAAAGGTTGTTCTGATGTGGTCAAGTTGTCCTCAGATCTTTGTAAGGTGGTAGCAAGCACTAAGGTATAATTTTAGTGAGATTGAACCCAGGTTCTTCATAGGGAGACAAAAACAGGTTGTGAGTGGGGACCTATTGTACACTGGTTCCTCATGGGGAGCCAAGCCCACGTTGTCTTGACCAAGTCAGTCACCACCCAGTCCATTCAGACACCTCGACAACCAGCATAGGTTGCTGAGCAACTGGTGGAATCAGCAGGAAACGATCAGATCAATAACCAAGAGCTGTGATACTATTGGCAAAGCGCCACATTTTCGTAATGAATATAAAAGGACACAAACCTAGCTTCACCATCTACAGAACATTATCAAAAGATGTCTACGAGATAGAGAAATTTATTGAGAAGAAAAACGATAATATGAAACATTTTTACAGAAAATGGAATGTCCTAGATGCAGTCCTGTAATTTATTTTTCAGTCTTTTAATTCTCTGTAATATTAGCTGGCATCTCAATTGTTAATCTATATTCCCAGTACTATATGTTATACATTGTCTGCTTTCTATTATGCAACCTGTACCATTCTACTCTACCCACATATCTTGTTCAAATGTAACCAAGTAAAGTGAATAAAAATACTTTACAAAAAAAAGAAAGAGCTGTGAGTGTTTGTCGTGAGATTAAGCTGTTAGAGTGTCTCTGTGTATTAGCGCTAGTTCTGCCTGAAGGCTAATGTTAGCTTCAAATAAAGTTACAACAAATATGTCTGGAATCTCCTCTCACCTCTCACTTGCCAAAATGGTCCTGCTAAAAGTAAGGTGAGCATATTTATCCCCTTCCAGTCATGTACTAGGGATATCAAGTACTTGGGGTAACAATACAATATTGTGAAAGGCACAAATGTATTAGAACTAAATTTAATTTAACTTAAAATGTCATCCATGTTCTTGTTTCTTTAAATCTGAATTCTGCAATATTCCAGCTCTATAAAATTGGTATGTAAATACTCAAATCTGGACCAGACAATCTGGTGATTGACATCGTGATCATCAACCTCCACCATCAGGATATGATGACAGCGTCTACCAAGTTAGCAATCCTGACCACCTGTTGGCAGCTTCGAACAACAAACATATGTTGTAGGCAACCAAGTTTATCCCACATCATTATAAACCTGAAGTAATGTTGGAATGTGTACAGTGAGAGTGAACATACCTGGTTCTGAATGAGCCTCTGGTAGGACTGGGGTGGCACCTGGGGTGGCACCTGGGGGAGGGGTCTCCCGGCCATCCTTGAGTTCCCTTGCTCTCGCTGTACAGTGTAGTTCCTGGGAGGCAGTCCAGGGCTGGAGGCACCACTCTGTCTCTGCACATCATAAACATAAAGTTTAACATCTGTGAACCTGTATTGAGTGAGTGAGTGAGTTTGGTTTTATGCTGCTTTTAGCAATATTTCAGGAATATCAAGGCGGGGGGCACCAGAAATGGGCTTCACACATTGTACCCATGTGGGAAATCGAACCTGGGTCTTCAGTGTGATGAGCGAACGCTTTAACCACTAGGATGCATGCACGCAGGCACGCATGCACGCACGCACGCGCACGCACGCACGGCACACGCACGCACGCACGCACAAACCTGTAAATGGCATTGACGCATCATGGATGTAACATCAGCAGAAATCTCTCTTTAAACAGGCCATGAGCCGGTATCACTACATGTAATGTAAGTAACAAATAATTTTTTTTAATCTACATGACAGATTTATTTCAGTTTGTTAATCAATCCTCCATGCGGACACCAGACATGTGTGACTGACAGAGCACCTACCGTTGACCTTGATGGTGTAGCTGCAGGGTCAAGGACAAAGTACATGCGGTTGGAATCGTCCATGAGGTCCATGTAGTCGCAGTCACCACTCTGTAAGACAGCATAATCAGGGTTGGATGGGGGGAGCTAGAGGTGGGGAGGGAGGTGGAGGTGGGGAGGATGGGAGGGAACACATCATGTAGTAAAGTATAACAAGAGTCACAGGTACAGAGCTCACCTTTATAGTTATACAGAACTTGAGTAAGAAAAACGTTTCTAAACTATGTATGTGAACTATATTGAGAGAATATGTTGTTTTCAAACACAGACCTTTAATTATTTGGTCACAAAAGCTCTGGCCTAAAATTCAAAGTAGCTAATCAGAAATATAAGTAGTACTGCCACAAACCACCCTACAGGAACACGATAACAAACCACCCAATTTGTGAGTCGCCTCTTATGACAAGCATGGGTTGCTGAAGACCCAGTGGACCTTCGCATGAAGACTCACAAAAGAAGTAATGACTGTTGTTCCACACATTTTGTCCTCTCAAATGACATCCCAGATAGCACTCGGACTTGGCCCAACGTTGGCAATGTTGGCAAAACCATTGCCAATGTTAGGCCAACGTCTGAATGCTATCTGGGATGCAGTTAATGTTTGTCAGTGTCATTTATATCGGCTGAACCACCTAACCAGTGTCATAGTTCATCAATATGAATGGTTCTCGATGTACAAGTTGGCAAATTGCTGATTACACTACAACTAGAACATGTAACACCAACAAGAGGTTAGCTGGTAGTACTGGCAATGTTTACTGGACTTGAGCAGTCTCTATTTAAAAACTAAAACTAAAATCTCTCACAATACACTGATAAGCAATTAAACAGACTGTTCACATAACACCAATAATTACAAAACATTTTTCCAAAGGTAACATAAATACAGAATAACACAGGTTTTTGTCTATATATTTACCTGTCCACATGGATCAGTCAGCAGACTCTTCCAGTTGGAGATGTGATGCTGAAAGATGTGAGAAGGGTGATATATATCTCATGCCAGCATTGTATTACTTGGCCCTGAAGCACACTATCATAGTACTACATAGGCCTCCATTGCAATACCATCATACTACATAGGCCTCCATCACACTACCATCATACTACATAGGCCTCCATTGCAATACCATCATATTACACAGGCCTCCAACACACCACTGTCGTATGACATGGGCCTCCATCACACAACCATCATATTACATAGGTCTCCATCACACTACCATCATATTACATAGGCCTCCATCACACAACTATCATATTACACAGGCCTCCAACACACCACTGTCGTATGACATGGGCCTCCATCACACAACCATCATATTACATAGGCCTCCATCACACAACCATCATATTACATAGGCCTCCATCACACTACCATCATATTACATAGGCCTCCATCACACAACTATCATATTATATAGGCCTCCATCACACTACCATTGTATTACATAGGCCTCCATCACACTACCATTGTATTACATAGGCCTCCATCACACATCATTGTATTACATAGGCCTCCATCATACCATTGTATTACATAGGCCTCCATCACACTACCATTGTATTGACATAGGGCCTCCATCACACTACCATCATATTACATAGGCCTCCATCACACTACCATCATATTACATAGGCCTCCATCACACAACTATCATATTATATAGGCCTCCATCACACCATTGCCTTGTTACATAGGCCTCCCTCCATCACACAACCATCATATCACACAGGCCTCCATCCACAAACCATCATATGACATAGGTCTCCATCACACAACCATCATATATTACACAGGCCTCCATCACACAACCATCATATCATATCACACAGGCCTCATATGACATCAGGTCTTCATCACATCATATTACATAGGCCTCCATCACACAACCATCATATGACATAGGCCTCCATTGCAATACCATCATATTACACAGGCCTCCATCACACCACTGTCTTATGACATGGGCCTCCATCACACAACCATCATATTACATAGGCCTCCATCACACAACCATCATATTACATAGGCCTCCATCACACAACCATCATATTACATAGGCCTCCATCACACAACAACCATTACATATTCACACAACCATCATATTACATAGGCCTCCATCACACTACCATCATATTACATAGGCCTCCATCACACAACCATCATATTACATAGGCCTCCATCCACACACTACATAGGCATCACACAACCATTGTATTACATAGGCCTCCATCACACTACCATTGTATTACATAGGCCTCCATCACACTACCATTGTATTACATAGGCCTCCATCACACTACCATCATATTACATAGGCCTCCATCACACAACTATCATATTATATAGGCCTCCATCACACCATTGCCTTGTTACATAGGCCTCCATCACACAACCATCATATCACACACGCCTCCATCACACAACCATCATATCACACAGGCCTCTATCACACAACCATCATATGACATAGGTCTCCATCACACAACCATCATATTACACAGGCCTCCATCACACAACCATCATATCACACAGGCCTCTATCACACAACCATCATATGACATAGGTCTCCATCACACAACCATCATATGACATAGGTCTCCATCACACAACCATCATATGACATAGGCCTCCATTGCAATACCATCATATTACACAGGCCTCCAACACACCACTGTCGTATGACATGGGCCTCCATCACACAACCATCATATTACATAGGTCTCCATCACACAACTATCATATTACATAGGCCTCCATCACACAACTATCATATTACACAGGCCTCCAACACACCACTGTCGTATGACATGGGCCTCCATCACACAACCATCATATTACATAGGTCTCCATCACACAACCATCATATTACATAGGCCTCCATCACACTACCATCATATTACATAGGCCTCCATCACACAACTATCATATTATATAGGCCTCCATCACACTACCATTGTATTACATAGGCCTCCATCACACTACCATTGTATTACATAGGCCTCCATCACACTACCATTGTATTACATAGGCCTCCATCACACTACCATTGTATTACATAGGCCTCCATCACACTACCATTGTATTACATAGGCCTCCATCACACTACCATCATATTACATAGGCCTCCATCACACAACTATCATATTATATAGGCCTCCATCACACCATTGCCTTGTTACATAGGCCTCCATCACACAACCATCATATCACACACGCCTCCATCACACAACCATCATATCACACAGGCCTCTATCACACAACCATCATATGACATAGGTCTCCATCACACAACCATCATATTACACAGGCCTCCATCACACAACCATCATATCACACAGGCCTCTATCACACAACCATCATATGACATAGGTCTCCATCACACAACCATCATATGACATAGGTCTCCATCACACAACCATCATATGACATAGGCCTCCATCACACAACTATCATATTACATAGGCCTCCATCAAACTGCAATCGTATTACACAGGCCTCCATCACACAACCATCATATGACATAGGCCTCCATCACACAACCATCATATGACATAGGCCTCCATCACACAACTATCATATTACATAGGCCTCCATCAAACTGCAATCGTATTACATAGGCCTCCATCACACAACCATCATATTACATAGGCCTCCATCACACAGCCATCATACCACACAGGCCTCCATCACACAACCATCATATTACACAGGCCTCCATCACACAACCATCATATTACACAGGCCTCTATCACACAACCATCATATTACACAGGCCTCCATCATCATATTACACAGGCCTCCATCACACAACCATCATATTACACAGGCCTCCATCACACAACCATCATATTACACAGGCCTCCATCACACAACCATCATATTACACAGGCCTCCATCACACATCCATCATATGACATAGGCCTCCATCACACAACTTTCATATTACATAGGCATCCATCACACTACCATTGTATTACATAGGCCTCCATCACACTACCATTGTATTACATAGGCCTCCATCACACTACCATCGTATTACATAGGCCTCCATCACACAACTATCATGTTACATAGGCCTCCATCACACCATTGTCTTGCTACATGGGCCTCCATCATACTACCATCATATTACATGGGCCTCCATTGCACTACCATCAGATTACATGGCCTTCCTTGACATTATTATCACATTACATAGGCCTTCAACACATTATTATCAAATTACAAATTTGGTTGTACATATATTATGTAGAATAGTTGTTAAGCAAAGAGTACTTACTGTTTTATGGTGCTCGATCATGTCATGGAGTGACCGATGAACTTTGCTTTCTCCAAGAATGATAAATTTTCCATTTCTTATCTGGTCAATCATATAATGGCGTGACCTGTCTTCAGCTCTGTCAACAAACAAGTTTCGAAAATTAGGAAATAAGTTGCTGCCTTGTACTGCCATTTACGTCATGATATCAAGGAAGTCAGATGAGTGAATGCTGTAAGATGATGGCTCCCGTGTTGCCATGAAATACGGCACTCTGGAGTTAGTTGCAATATGAAACATTACCATGGTTACAGGTATATACAAGTGCTTACCTGAATGACAGGGTGTAGCCAAAGCGGCTTTCACTGACTCGGATGAGGTAGCAGCCAACTGGCATCCCTTTCAACAGAGCCTCGGACTGTCTGTGAAACAAATGAAACACACTGCTCAAAGCAATATGGATAATGTGGTAAGTATGACATATTATGTGGCTATCACATATTATATAACCATGGTTGTAAGGGTCACAGATCATGTTGCAAGGATCATAGATTATGAGACAAGTATCACAGATTATGAGACAAGTATCACACATTATGTGGCTATCACATATTATGTTAACATGGTTGTAAGGATCACAGATTATGTTGCAAGGATCATATATAATATGAGACAAATATCACAGATTATGAGACAAGTATCACACATTATGTGGCTATCACATATTATGTTACTATGGTTATAGATCACAGGTTATGTTGCAAGTATCACAGATTATGTTACCATGGTTACAAGGATCATAGATAATGTGGCAAGGAAGGTGTTCGGTTGATGATACTTTCAATAATCACTTAGATAATATCCTTTCATGATCAGTTAATAAGGGGTTCAAACTCCTCACAGCAGATCCTTGCACCGCTAAACGGCACAATGTCTGGATGTGTCAGAGGTACTGGGTCCATAGTGCTTATTCCCTCTGAGGTCTTGTCAGCATGAGCATGTGTGAGACTGAGAAATTGGGTCATTGAAGTACAATTTGATTGACCGATTGATTGGAGTTTGCAGAGAAAAAAAATTGTTTGGAGTTAATGCAATCTTGTTTGGACTGCAGATGACACAAAATCCCCAATTAAGTAAGAGTATTTTCTAAACACAAGCCTTACTTCCTGGAGATGATGCCGTGAAACCATGGGGCAAACTTCCCTGACTGCGGCTCCACGACATTCTCAGTCTGGGTGGACTGGAACCAGATGGTGGCCGCCTTCCGCCCTGGGGCTCCAAACTTGTTGCGATTAGAAGCATCAGCTTTGAAATCATCATCCATGATTTCATCGTCTTCATCATCATCATCATCATCCATCTGGAAAACAGTTTATCAGTCTGTAGATATACGTGATGGAGGTAGTGAAGCTCATTCTGCTCTCATAGGCAACTACTACATGAAGCTACATGGTATAACTTCTGCGGTGCACTGAGACAAACAACTCTCTCTTAAAAGGATGACATTCATTCCTCAAAATACCTTACTGTGGACTGTCAGCATTAACAAATAAAGATAAAATATTATAAACGAGCTTTACGCTTTACCCACCCCAGTCCCACATGACACGGTGTGCTTCTCTGGCTGGAGGTAGCTGTTTATGGAACCAGTTGGAGAGTGAAGTGGCAAAGCAGGTGGCTGAAGTTGATCACTCTTTTTCTTGTCTGAAACACAAATATGAAAGTCATAAAAGCATCTTGGGACCTCCATCTCAGGGACTATAAATACCTCTGTTGAGTTATAAGGAACCAATGCTATGCATAGGATATTCCCAACCTTTTAACAAAATGATACTCCACACCAACTGTACAATAGATTTATACTCGACATCTACCGTACAACAAAGTTATATTCCACATGTACCTTACAACAGAGTTATATTCCACACGTACCTTACAACAGAGTTATATTCCACACGTACCTTACAACAGAGTTATATTCCACACCTACCTTACAACAGAGTTATATTCCACACCTACCTTACAACAGAGTTATATTCCACACCTACCTTACAACAGAGTTATACTCCACACATACCTTACAACAGAGTTATATTCCACACCTACCTTACAACAGAGTTATATTCCACACCTACCTTACAACAGAGTTATATTCCACACCTACCTTACAACAGAGTTATATTCCACACCTACCTTACAACAGAGTTATATTCCACACGTACCTTACAACAGAGTTATATTCCACACGCATTGCCTTACAACAGAGTTATACTCCACACATACCTTACAACAGAGTTATATTCCACACCTACCTTACAACAGAGTTATATTCCACACCTACCTTACAACAGAGTTATATTCCACACCTACCTTACAACAGAGTTATACTCCACACATACCCACAACAGAGCTATAATCCTTACAACAGAGTTATATTCCACACCTACCTTACAACAGAGTTATATTCCACACCTACCTTACAACAGAGTTATATTCCACACCTACCTTACAACAGAATTATATTCCACACCTACTTTACAACAGAGTTATATTCCACAACTACTTTACAACAGAGTTATACTCCATACGTACCTTACAACAGAGTATACTCCACACCTACCTTACAACAGAGTTATACTCCACACCAACCTTACAACAGAGTTATACTCCACACATACCTTACAACAGAGTTATACTCCACACCTACCTTACAACAGAGTTATACTCCACACCAACCTTACAACAGAGTTATACTCCACACATACCTTACAACAGAGTTATACTCCACACCAACCTTACAACAGAGTTATACTCCACACATACCTTACAACAGAGTTATACTCCACACATACCTTACAACAGAGTTATACTCCACACCTACCTTACAACAGAGTTATACTCCACACCTAACCTTACAACAGAGTTATAATTCACACATACCTTACAACAGAGTTATACTCCACACCTACCTTACAACAGAGTTATACTCCACACATACCTTACAACAGAGTTATACTCCACACCAACCTTACAACAGAGTTATACTCCACACCTACCTTACAACAGAGTTATACTCCACACCAACCTTACAACAGAGTTATACTCCACACATACCTTACAACAGAGTTATACTCCACACATACCTTACAACAGAGTTATACTCCACACCTACCTTACAACAGAGTTATACTCCATAATTGCACCTTACAACAGAGTTATACTCCCACACCAACCTTAGCAACAGAGTTATACTCCACACGCACCTTACAACAGAGTTATATTCCACACCAACCTTAGAACAGAGTTATATTTCACACCAACCTTACAACAGAGTTATACTCCACTCGTACCTTACAACAGAGTTATACTCCACACGTACCTTACAACAGAGTTATACTCCACACCAACCTTACAACAGAGTTATACTCCACACCTACCTTACAACAGAGTTATACTCCACACCTACCTTACAACAGAGTTATACTCCACACCAACCTTACAACAGAGTTATACTCCACACCTACCTTACAACAGAGTTATACTCCACACCAACCTTACAACAGAGTTATACTCCACACATACCTTACAACAGAGTTATATTCCACACCTACCTTACAACAGAGTTATACTCCACACCTACCTTACAACAGAGTTATACTCCACACCTACCTTACAACAGAGTTATACTCCACACCAACCTTACAACAGAGTTATACTCCACACATACCTTACAACAGAGTTATACTCCACACATACCTTACAACAGAGTTATACTCCACACCTACCTTACAACAGAGTTATACTCCATACGTACCTTACAACAGAGTTATACTCCACACCAACCTTACAACAGAGTTATACTCCACACGTACCTTACAACAGAGTTATATTCCACACCAACCTTAGAACAGAGTTATATTTCACACCAACCTTACAACAGAGTTATACTCCACACCTACCTTACAACAGAGTTATACTCCACACCAACCTTAGAACAGAGTTATATTTCACACCAACCTTACAACAGAGTTATACTCCACTCATACCTTACAACAGAGTTATACTCCATACGTACCTTACAACAGAGTTATACTCCACACCTACCTTACAACAGAGTTATACTCCACACCAACCTTACAACAGAGTTATACTCCACACGTACCTTACAACAGAGTTATACTCCACACATACCTTACAACAGAGTTATACTCCACACCAACCTTACAACAGAGTTATACTCCACACCAAACTTACAACAGAGTTATACTCCACACCAACCTTACAACAGAGTTATACTCCACACCTACCTTACAACAGAGTTATATTCCACACGTACCTTACAACAGAGTTATATTCCACACCTACCTTACAACAGAGTTATATTCCACACCTACCTTACAACAGAGTTATATTCCACACCCACCTTTTGGTTTGTTGACATCCTCCTGTCTAATACGCTCATGGTTCAGGCTGCACGTCACACACAGCTGCTCAATCTGCTGAAGAAGGCCCTCCACCAGACGGCGCTGTTCTACCGCTGCCTGACGTAGACGAGCAGCATGGCGACGTGCAACAAACCCTCGTGCGACTGTAGACATACAATTATAACAGTCTGTAACAACAGGTGGATATAAGTTTTATAAGATTTGTCCAGTGCGAGAGAATCCCCTAACTTTGTTACACAAACTGTTCTTGGTTCATTATTATTCATTGTTATCTTGTTCTGTACATTGCCCAAGTATAGATACTGGAAGCGGGGTAGTATAGTGGTTAAAGTGTTTGCTCGTCACGCCGAAGATCTAGGTTCGATTCCCCACAGTGGTACAACGTGTGAAGCCCAATAAATTTCTGGTGTTCCTCGCCATATGGCTGAAATATTGCTAAAAGCAGTGAAAACTCACTCATTCACTCAAGAATATATATATGTCCATATCCAGTCTGTATTATTCATCTGAAGACGGAGTGAGAATTAACTCAGAAATATCATGCTTAACAAACATAGACGCATGTTCATCACCTCTAAATACGTTCCTCTATAGGTGTTCTACTCACGTTTCTGCAGCATCACCGCTGACACTCCCATGCGTTGCAGGATGTCGGACAGCTGCTCGATGTGCCAGTACTTCAGGAACACCTTTGTCTTCCTAAACACATATATACAGTGTCATTCAAGTACTTATGTATATCATCCGGGGTACTCATACTGCAACTTAAGTCCCGTCCACATGTGTGTATCCATAGCAACTAAATCTGTATATAAAAAAATGCCAAACACAATACAAGCAAGCAGAAACAATCAGCATGCATTCTGGGTTCCCTGTGGATAACTTGACCTGAGTTGCCTGTTTGATGCCAGAAGAAATTTACAAACACACTTTGCAATGAATTTACCCTCTATAATACAACATAACAAATACTAAGTGATTTCTATCCAACATGGCATGGGATTTATCTGTTGGTCTCATACTCGCTAAATGTAGCAAAATGTTCAGATTAAGTGCAAAGTTCGCAGTAAGTACACATGTACTGACCCAACGTGCCAGCCCTTGAGGCCGCTTGCCTGGAGAATCTTCCTGCAGTTTTCAGATGACCCCTTCAGTTTGTGCTGACACAGCAGAATCTTGTACCTACCGACACAAGGGTTCACATGTGATGTACACTATAGTAACTCTTGTCAAGATTACACAATATCCTCCACTTTTATTTTGTTTATTAATGGCAAAATATTTTAATAAGGCCTTCACAGAAAAAATGAGATAGAAAATAAGTATGTTAAGCGTTGTCATGAAAAAGAGATAGGTCAGCATACTTGTCAACAAATTCCTGGAACATAGGCCTCACTGCAAAGCCCTCCCTTCGGATCTTGGTAGTCTCCAACATGCCAGTGTACAGAAGCTACAACATGCACAGCAGATGCATCACCACTACATGTACAACACATGCATGCATGCATGCATACATACATACATACATACATACATACATACATACATACATACATACATACATACATACATACATACATACATACATACATACATACATACATACATACATACATACATACATACATACATACATACATACATACATACATACATTACATCCATCCATTCCATCCATCCATCCATCCATCCATCCATCCATCCATCCATCCATACTAAGGCTGTAATGATTCACTCGCATATTCGGTGAATCGAACTGTAGCTCTTCATGAATTCAATTTGTTATTCATGGTCACCAGAACCGAATATTAACGAATATTTACGATTTTTTTAAGGGAGCATGTTTTACTTGAACCCTTATGTCCTTTTCCTAACTGAGATATGCAAGAATGGAACATGTACTAGTGTTGCAGTAGTGCAAGTCAAGTTAGTTTGCCAAGACTGCACATGGTACTGTCGATTATAACTATTACATACCAAATTTGAGTGTCATGAGATCACTGGTTATTGCTGTGACAAATCAAACTGTCAACACGGGCGTTCCATATCAATCACTTAACTACAATATTGTATTCATGAATCATTATTCGTATTCGTTACCCAATGATGAATAGGAAAGGAGAGATCAGCATCAAAAATATGAGCTTCTGATTGGTTGATTAAGGTGGGACGGATGGGACGTGAATCTGATTGGTCAATCCTACCTGTCTCGATGACGTCACGCTAAAAATAGTTTGTTTGGTATTTCAAATTGCTGTCACAGAACCGGATTAAAATCCTGCCATATCAAATGAAGTACATAATAGTTTTGTTAGTTGGTTAAATCCTTGATGAGATATTCACATATCTATTGAAAACAAAATACTCATTCATGTAGATCTATGAACTGAGATGAAGTATTCAGTCACTGTGAAATTCAGGTGACCTCATACAGCGAGGGTACCAATAAGGTCACACAGTGAGAGCTATGCACAGCAGTTCCATTTACAAGCTCCTATCAGTTTTCCTATTAAGTTTCTCAACCGGTAGTTAACTATAACATCATTGTTTACACATATGTACACAAGTAGTCACACTTATATTTCACTCTTTCCAAAAAGTGTGGACAAAATAAGATTGTGAGGGGAGGGAGAAAGAAAATCACGTAATATGGGAAATTCCCATGCTTTAAATAGTTGACAGTTACACCTCGAAACTTGTCGTGTCTGGAATCAACCGGTACAACTATGACGTCACGTTTAAGGTCATTGTAGTTCAAATGTATAACCAGGGAAAGCTGAGCGCTATTTTTCGTATCTTCATTAACTTTTCACAATCTTATTACACACAATTTAGTAAAGTAAATATTGACAACAGTTATAAGTGAGGTTCTATGTTTTGGATTAAAATCATTCAAACATTTACATAGCAGCTCCTACAATACTGAAAGTGTTGGAATAAACTGGTGCTAACCGCTTATGTAAGAGTGTATAAATAGTGATTTTAAATTCCGCTGTTGTCGGATGAGACAGACGAGTGTTCCAACTGCGTGTCACACCCCAGGTAAAGATTAACCACAAAACACCTTTACATGTTAACATAAATGAAATGCTAAGATAAATTTATAAGTATTTAACTGCACTTGTTTCCCATAACTAGAGAGCACATGAGAAATAGTTCCCAGTTTAGTCAACTTCACATATATCAAATGCCTTTTGTGCAGAAGAAATTGCATAAAATATTTTATGTATAAAGGACATTTTACTAGATTTATATTACCCTTAATTTTAGAATGGCAAGCAACATGGATTAACAGAACTTTTGAACACGGTGCGATCGGTTGAAAACCTTGAGGAATGGGCTAAAGCTAACAATTGTGAAGATGACCAAGAAGTAGCCTTGAAACGAATTCAGTTGTTGGCGCTAGATTTGTCATCGCAACTATCATCAACAGTACAAAAGAAGCATGTTGAGAACAGATGTAATGAGTGTGGTAAAGACTTTAACAGCGACAGCACCTAATGAGACATATCCGGACGGTTCATGGAAATCAACGATTCACTTGTGAGCAATGCAACCACAGCTTTACACGACGGGAGAATTTCAACACTCACCGCTGTCGAAGAAAGTCTAGAGATGTCAGCGAGACTCCCAAACGACGATGCTTACATCCCGTGAACACAGACGACAACACATCTCAAGCCCGTTACGCTACATGCAACTAGTGTGGACACTACAAGTGCCTATTACCTGGCAAGGCCTTTTGTGAAAGATGCTCACACAAAGGTCCCGAGTGTAAGCTGTGTCACCGACCTATGCCTGAGAGGTTTTACTCTCAGCGAGTAGACCAGTGTGACAGTTGTTTTCGCAGACGGGAGCGCTATCAAGAGAGGTCAAGAAATCAGGTCGGTGGCGGACGAGTGGAGGCTCTTGAGGGGTTGGTCTCCACAACAACTCTCACTCCCAGTGAAGGCAGTTTCTCGCAGACGAGAAAACAAATATTGAATCATTATTGCATGATTTCTTCTTAGAGATGAAAGGTTTGAAATGGTTTCTGGTGTTGAAAGTGAAATATATAAAATATGATGAAAATAATGATAGCACTTTGGCAGAACCTGTGATGAGAAGCACGAATTTTATCCTTACAAATCTCTCTGAAAAAGAAGAACAGATTGCAGAGGCCTATCAAACACTGTACATCGCTACTCAGGAATTTCAGGCAGAAGGTAGTGGGTGGATATTGGATAACATTGTACATTTAGAAGTGAACATGGCCGAGTATACTCCCTTAGCAGCCAGCAGTTACATTCCCCTGTCCAATTATCTGAAGGATAAGAAGGCAATTTTGAATATTAAGAACGAGGATTAAAGATGTTTTGTGTGGTCAGTGTTAGCAGCCCTACATCCTGTTGACCGGAAACAAAATGCAAACAGAGTCAACAAGTATGTTCAGTTTGAAAAGGACTTGAATCTAGAGGGAATTGACATGCCCATGCCACTGTCACAAATTCACAAATTTGAAGAGCAAAATGGCATTTCAGTAAATGTTTTTGGCTATGAGGGTGATAATGATGGGGTTTTCCCTCTCCATGTTAGCAAGTGTAACTTTTCAAAAGAAGTAGATTTACTATTGCTAAGTGCAGGGGAAAAGAGACACTATTGTTTGATAAGGAATTTCAGTCGGTTGATGGGAGATAGGACAAAACATAACGGAAAAACATTCTATTGTAAACACTGTCTTCATGGCTTCAGTAGACAAAATTTGCTTGATAATCATAAACTTTATTGTTATACCCATGGTCTGCAGAAAGTTAGATTACCAGACAGTGAAGATGAGAAGTGGGTTAAATTTAAAAGTCTACAGAAGCAGCTAAAGGTTCCGTTTGTAATCTATGCTGATTTCGAATCCATTACCAGAAAAGTTAGCAGCTGTCAACCCAATCCAAACACATCACATACTACAGTCTATCAACAGCATGAGCCTTCAGGATTCTGTTACAAGGTTGTATGTTCAAACCCTGACTATTACAAACCAGCTGTAGTTTACAGGGGCCCCAATGTTATTCAAAACTTCATTGAATGTTTACTCGAGGAAGAGAAGCATATTACACAATTGTTAGATCAGGAAGTACCAATGATAATCACTGATGATGAAGAGCAAGCATTTCAGGATGCCAAGGTGTGTCACATTTGTCATACACCTTTCGGTCCAAAGTCTGTCAAAACGAGAGATCATTGTCATATATCAGGGAGATTTAGGGGTGCTGCCCATCAAAAATGTAATCTTAATTACAAGTTCAAACAAGTAACAGACAAAGAAACCAACCAGAACAAATACTTTCTTCCTGTCATCTTTCACAATCTTAAGGGTTATGACTCCCATCTCATCATGCAAAAGCTGGATAAATCCATCAAGTAAAAACTACAATGTTTGGCTAACAACATGGAAAAGTACATCTCATTCTCTGTTGGCAATCTGAGGTTTATCGACTCAATTCAGTTTCTAAATACATCTCTAGAAACATTGGTAGACAATTTGAAAGCTGAAGGTTCTTCCAAATTTAAGAATCTAAAACATGAGTTTTTGGATCAGCAACAATTTCATCATCTCTTAAGAAAGGGAATATATCCGTATGATTTCATGGATGATGAATCCAAGTTTGAGATGAATTTTCTTCCTTCCAAAGAAGAATTTTACAATGTTCTGAGTGACAGCCCCATTTCAGACAGTGATTATGTCCATGCACAACAGGTATGGTCCACTTTTGGTCTTAAAACAATGGGTGACTATCATGATTTATACATGAAAACGGATGTCTTATTGTTGGCAGATGTTTTTGAGAATTTTAGGAATATGGCTTTAGAATACTATCACTTAGACCCTGCCCATTATTACACGCTGCCAGGTTTGGGTTGGGATGCTATGCTGAAGATGGGAAATGTAGAACTAGAGCTGCTCACTGACTTAGACATGCATCTCATGATAGAACAAGGACTTAGGGGTGGCATATCTATGATTTCCACAAAATATGCAGAGGCTAACAATCCTTATCTGAAAAAGGATTTCAGACCTAGTGAACCCTACTCTTATATCATGTACTGGGATGCTAATAATTTGTATGGTCATGCCATGTCCCAGCCATTGCCTGAGCGAGACTTCCAATGGATGACTCCAGATGACATTGACAGGCTAAACATACAGAGCATCCCTCACGATTCTAAAACTGGATATATTTTGGAGGTTGACCTAAAGTATCCACACGAGTTGCACGACAGTCACAATGACTATCCCTTAGCCCCAGAGTCCATTACAGTAACAAAAGACATGCTTTTCCTCGTTCCCTGGAGTTAAGAGAGAAGCTCTGTATCAAGGGGAAACCTGTTAGGAAGTTAGTCCCAAATCTGTATGATAAACAAAAATATGTTGTACACTACAGGAACCTGCAGTTCTATTTGAATCAGGGACTAAAACTGACCAAAATTCATCGAGTAATTCAATTCCAACAGTCCCCATGGTTACGACCTTACATTCTTTTTAATACCGAGAAACGGAAACAGGCTAAGAATGAAGCAGAGAAGGCTTTCTTCAAGTTATGTAACAATTCATGTTTTGGCAGATCCATGATGAATGTGAGGAAGCATGTTAATGTTGAATTGGTCAGTTCATCTAAAAGACTGAGAAAGCTTTGTGCTAAACCTACTTTTGAAGCCTTTAAAATTTGTAATCCTGATCTGGCAGCTGTACACCTGAAACGAGCAAGCCTGTTCCTAAATCAACCTCTGTATGCAGGCTTTTCGATACTGGATCTCTCAAAGATAGTGATGTATGATTTTCACTATAATTTTATCCATAAACACTATGGAGAAAAGGCCCACTTGTGTTTTACTGACACAGACTCAATGTGTTATCAAATTGAGACTGAAGAACTGTATGCTGATATGGCCAAGCATTTCGATTTGTTTGACACCAGCAACTACAACCCCTCCCACCCCCTATATTCTGTACAAAATGCCAAAGTTTAAAGACGAAGTTGGAGGCTGTGTTCTTGAACAGTTTGTTGGATTGCGACCAAAAATGTACTCTCTTATGTATGATGGAAAAGAAAAGCAGACTGCCAAGGAAGTATCCAAAACCGTGATAAAGAAGCAACTTAGACATTCAATGTACAAACAATGCCTCTTTGACGAGGTACAATATAGACACACTATGCATAGTATTCAGAGCAAAAACCACCAGCTGTACAGCGTAGCTGTGAATAAAATTAGTCTGAGTTGCTTTGATGACAAAAGATATGTTTTATAGGATCAATGCAATTCATATACAGTGGAAGCTGTCTAACATAGCAGCTATACAATCCAGCAAGTTTTCTAAACTGACATAAAATATTAGTTCCATCCGTGACTAGCACATTTATCATCATTTAAAAGCTGTTTATTCTGGCAGCCATTCATTACGGATTTTGCCATCAAATGAGGCAACTAAAAGTGTGTTTTGTAATTAGAGTTTTTCACTTATATCTATTATGGCAACGGGAAAGCTCGCATCACCAATATGGTTTGTGGTTTGGGATGCGGTGAAACCTGTGAGTGTTAGCTGGAACAAGCTAACCATGAGTGACATTGCAATGATTCTCAATAAAGCATTGCACTCTTCCCAAGAAGAAAAACTCAACTAGTTGAAGCTATTTACACTCTTTATTACAAATACACAAATACATGTTGATCGTCACATGCCTCAAATTAAACTGCATACAGATTAATGCATTAACAAGCTATTCACATTCTACTACATAATATTAGCATTATGATCAGCTCGTAGAAAAACAAAGTTTATAGTTCATCATCTGATTGTTCATCATCTGACTGTTCATCCACAGACTTGTCATCAAAGTCTACATCTTCAGCCTGGCCCGAGTCCACATGAGAGAGAATATCTTTCACGACAGGTTTCATCCACTGTCCAATTTTCGCATCAATGTCTTTGGGGTTCATGTCAGGGTCCAGGTCTGTGATTTTCTCCAATACAGGCTTGAAAAGGGGACCATATCCGAAATAGCTGGCATAACGGATGGCTATCGCAAGTCTGTCAAGAAACATAGTTTCCCAGCATTTCCTCAATTTCTTCTCAATCAATCTTTCACTCTTTCCTTTATCCTCAAGGTCCTCCTTTTTTTTCCTTATGTCCTCCTTGCAGGCTTTCAACGTTTGTTCCCACATGTATTCAATGCCTTTCACTTCTCTCTCTTGATCAACCATAGTACCTTTTTTCACTGGACGCAGGATATCATTCTTAGTATCATCAGGTGCATCCACCTTAGCTCGCTTCTGCAGAGGCTCCCCACCATTTTCAGGGCACCAGGTCCTCACATGACGTTGAAGGTCATGGTTGTTTTCAAATACAATATCGCATTCATCACAGGAAGGCATGTTTTCGTCTTCCGAGGGTACAGTAGTCTCAACCAGCTTGGAGATGTTATCTCTGTGTGTGTCTGGAGTCAAATGATAAGGTGGCTCAGGTTGTTCCTCTTTTATAGATGTGCCCCCTGTCTCAAAGTGTCTTGATTTTGGTGGTGGGGGGGGGTTGAAACATGTCGTTTTGCTATCTCTGGGACCGGGGGTATGTCAGCTTTTGTAACATTAGGTTGTCATCTCTCAGATTCAAGGCTTGTAGGTTGTAGGTCGATAGTCAGATTGCCATAAGGTTTTTGAACAGCTGTCTCATACACTGACATAAACCTATCAGCATTGTTGGGGTAGATATGTCTGGCAAACAATTGGACCTGAAGTCTATCCATTGGGGAATTAAAAAGGGTCACATAGTGAGAATTCAGAGCAATGTCACGTGACTCTTTCCCTCGTGGAAACAGATTCTGTAACAGTAGGAAGATAATGACATTCTTATGATGAGAGGTTCGGGTAAATAGCTGCGAGATGCGTTTGTCATCCTTGGCTTCAGACATCAAGTCATCCAACACAATCATGTTGTTGTTTCTGGCATCCAAGTAGGTGTCGTCAAGTACATTGTAAGGAATTCCTTTCACAAACGTCACATGGGGTAACTGTTCACAGATCACCTGGTACAGGGGCTGCCATTGAGTATAGCACCAGATAATGTGATTAGGTGTTGGCTGTATACATCCTTGCATGAGAAGGTTGTATACAAACATCGATTTGCCACTGCCAGTAGGACCCACAACGACTGAATTAGAGGGGATGGTAAACTTGAAATGTTTAGGCATTAAGTGTGACTGCAGCAGTGGCTGCAAATATTGCTGCTGCTGCTGCTGCTGCTGCTGCTGCTGCTTGCTGCTGCTGCTGCTGGGAATATGCTGCTGCTGCTGCTGCTGCTGCTGGGAATATTGCTGCTGCTGCTGCTGGGAATATCGCTGCTGCTGCTGCTGCTGGAATATTGCTGCTGCTGCTGCTGGGAATATTGCTGCTGCTGCTGCTGTGAATATTGCTGCTGCTGCTGCTGGGAATATTGCTGCTGCTTGTCATACTCCTTGTGTTTATTACGCCTATGTCTGCTGCTAAGAATATTGCTGCTGGCCAGGTATAAGTCATGAAGGTATAAGTATTGGAACAGAGAGAACAACCATACATGTTGTCACGTCAGCAGTTTGATTCCAACTGTGATCATGTCATAAAATGGATGCTCTTTATACCCACCAAAAAGACTGTAGATCTGCCTCGGGGATCCAGCTGTTGAATTTCTTGGGATAACCCATCCATTTGACATACACCTCTTTTCTACCAGTTCTCTTCCTCTTCTTCAAGACTTTGTCAACACGCCACATGGTGTCTGCAGACTTATAAACTTTCTGAAGTTCATTTGCATAAAAGGTACCAGTGATCGGATCCTCAGCCATATCCTTGACTTTGTAGACTGGTATCCCATCCCTATAATATCGTCTGCTAATAATGAATATTTCCTCTGTCCATTTCTCCTGATAGTCGCGTTGAAAGGCATGTCTCAAATGTGACAGTCGTACCTGATCCCCTACTTTGAATTTAAAGGCTTTCCGTCTGCTTTCATTCACCTTCTCTGCTTTGGGTTTGACTTGTTTGTGCAGTGGATCAATGTACTGTTGTTTCCAAACGACTGATTCATTTTTGACATCAATATCAGCTGGTGATCTTTCATTTAGCGATCTGTGGGGTCTCTGGTTATAATCATTCACCAAGTCTTGTAAAATGTCAAGATAACGATACGTTTGTTTGAAAGTAAAATATCTATACATAGTCGTCTTGAGTGTTCGTATTACTCTCTCGGCATAAGAAGCCTTGGTTTCATTCTGTGTGACATAGTAGGTGATACCCTTCTTTGCTAAATATGATCTCACTTTCTTGTTATCAAATTCACGACCTTTGTCAGATCGTATAATGTGTGGTAGAGTAGCACGAGCAAATATCTTCTTCATGGCTTTAATAATGACATCTGGAGTTTTATTTTGGAGAGGCTCCACCCACAGAAATCGTGTAAATACGTTAATAGCTATCAATAAGTATTTTACACCATCATTGTCTGAGGCTATGTTAGATACATCAGCCAAGTCAATATCCCACCGGTCATTCAAACCAGTTGAGACCACTCTGTTCTGCTTAAACTTGTATCTAAGAGGTCGTTGAAGTGAATAGGCATCTTGAGAAGCGAGCCACTTTTTGATGTGATGTAAGCTGATATCAAATTTCCCTTCCTTTTTCACCATGTGATATAACTTAGTTGAGCCCACGAAGGAGGCTGGGTGTTTGGAATTAAAGTAAATGCTGGACAAATACTCTTCCCATCCTTCCACGGGCATGGTTGTAGGAGGAATGTCATTAAAGTAAACAGAGTCTAGCTTTTATATGTGTAGGCAGTGTACACACAACAGTTGTCTCGACTCGTTCTGTATGGTCTACTTTTCATTTCACTGTAAAAGGTCCCCTGACACGTACTATCTATGAAGTTAGCAACATAAGGTTGTAATACCTGAATGGTCATTTATACCCCACTGCTTTCAACATCTACTTTAGTGAAAACAAATACACGGGGCTTACTAATGTACTGTTCGGGGTTTCCCCAGTCAAACACAACCTTTTTTTAAACATGCAGGCATCTATTTTTAGCGTGATGTCCATACCAATGAAAGCAGCACCATGAACGAAACAAATATTAAAGCAATGGGAAGGAGTGGTAAGTCAGTTTACATGTACAGAGATGACTTTAAATGAACATTGTTTTGCTGTAAACACGCCTTACTATAAACTCATCCAACCAGACGATTCAAACCACATGTGAATACAGAGTATATTCATTTTAACGCGTCGAGGCGAGATGGTTTAATTTCACCAATGTATTTCTCAGGGGCTGCGTTATAGTGAAGACTGCAGCATTCGCAGAACTCCCGTACACTTCGTGTCTCGCTATGTGACCCACTTTTCCCCTTCACTGTAACAGGTCACTAAAAGTGCACCGTGAATGACTACAACATTTCAATACACAGATCTTCTTTTAATTAGCACTTTGTTTACAATATTTACTTAAGTGAATATCACATAGTGGCTTTAATGACAAGTTAACGAAGGTATTATGAAGTCCAATGGATAGCGCGGGGTTTCCCACTGCTCATGACACTACCGTTTTAAATTCAAAGATATCTATTTTTAGCGTGACGTCATCGAGGCAGGTAAGACTAACCAATCAGATTCACATCCCATCCGTTCCACCTTAATCAACCAATCAGAAGCTCGTATATTTTATGCTGATCTCTCCTTTCCTATTCATCAACCCAATATTCATGATACGTATCATATTCACCACATAGTGTATTCGCTGCAGCCCTAATACATACATAAAATGTATACATACTAATATTTGTATAGCACCAATATCCAGCTCAGCTGCAAAGGTGCTTTGCTTTCCCCTCGATCATTGGATGCCAATCTCAACAGCACATCATATTTTCAATCTCAACTCCCTGGGGATCATAAAACTCTTGCAGCCATTATCGCTACATCACATGCATCGCTACAAGACTTGCATCATAACCATATGTACAATACTCATGACACTACATGCAGCTGGTACTGAGAGTTGGAAGGATGACATGCACCATGTAAATATGAACAAGTGTTTGCCACTGATATGGCAATGTCCCCCGCAGCTAAAGAATGGAATATCTATATTTACTACTTTTTATTTTTGGGTCACATACAAGATGCCTGAAATGACTGGTGTCTGCATAATCACCCAATGTAGGCTGTCAACATACTTGAAACATTGGGTGCAATGTTTTATGAGATATCCGCTTTAAAAAGCGGTCAAAGTATCGTGGTGACCTTGAAGATAAGGTCAAGGTCACCCAAATAAACTGGTGTCTGCGTAATCCCCCAATGTAGGCTGTCACCAAATTTGAAGACACTGGGTACAACAGTCCATCAGATATCATGTTAACAACAGTTTGAAAAGTGGTTAGTGTCATGGTGACCTTGAAAATAAGGTCAAGGTCACGCAAATCGACTGGTGTCTGCGTAATCCCCCAATGTAGGCTGACACCAAATTCGAAGACATTGGGTACAACAGTTCATGAGATATCGCGTGAACAAGAGTTGGAAAAGTGGTCAAAGTGTAGTGGTGACCTTGAAAATAAGGTCAAGGTCACGTAAATCGACTGGTGTCTGCGTAATCCCCCAATGTAGGCTGACACCAAATTTGAAGACATTGGGTACAACAGTTCATGAGATATCGCGTGAACAAGGGTTGGAAAAGTGGTCAAAGTGTCGTGGTGACCTTGAAAATAAGGTCAAGGTCACGTAAATCGACTGGTGTCTGCGTAATCCCCCAATGTAGGCTGACACCAAATTCGAAGACATTGGGTACAACAGTTCATGAGATATCGCGTGAACAAGAGTTGGAAAAGTGGTCAAAGTGTAGTGGTGACCTTGAAAATAAGGTCAAGGTCACGTAAATCGACTGGTGTCTGCGTAATCCCCCAATGTAGGCTGACACCAAATTCGAAGACATTGGGTACAACAGTTCATGAGATACCGCGTTAACAAGAATCGGGACGTACGTACGTACGGACGGACGCTGCTGAATACATAGTCCCCCGTTTCTCGCTGCGGCGGGGGACAATAACCGCCAAATGTACAACACAGGCATAACCATCACAGTCGTGGTGGATCGCAACAGCAAATAATTACTACAACATGCTTAATACAGCACATGCATTGTCGAAACACATGCACAACTACAACATTTGCACAGTACATGCATCACAACAAATCAATCATCACATCTCCTGCAAATCATTGCTACAACATACATAACTATAATGCATGCATTATCACAGTATACACATTGCTCTAAAGTATCCATTGTTATGCTATACATGTTGCTGCATACGTATCAATACAAAGTATGCATCACATATCTGCCTAGCAATAGTCATATGTTATAACTGTCATATTTGCACCACAATAGTAAGATGTTATAACTGTCATACCTTACCCATGATGTACCACAATAGTAACATGTTTTAACTGTCATATCTCCATGCCATGATACACCATCTTTCTAACTTGTCATAACTGGCAAATCTACCAACCTGGACTATGTTATACAATCACATTATGACTGTCTATCTGTCTACCTGGGCTATGCTGTACAATTACATTATGACTGTCTATCTGTCTACCTGGGCTTATATGTTGTACAATCACATTATGACTGTCTATCAGCCTACCTGGGCTATGTTGTACAATCACATTATGACTGTCTATCTGCCTACCTGGGCTATGTTGTACAATCACATTATGACTGTCTATCAGCCTACCTTGGCTATGTTGTACAATCACATTATGACTGTCTATCAGCCTACCTGGGCTATGTTGTACAATCACATTATGAGTGTCTATCAGCCTACCTGGGCTATGTTGTACAATCACATTATGACTGTCTATCAGCCTACCTGGGCTATGTTGTACAATCACATTATGACTGTCTGTCTGCCTACCTGGGCCAGAATGTATTCATCCATGAACTGTTCAGGCTTCTTGACATGGTTGGGTTTGAGACAGCGGACAAACACCGGTGATGCTGACTGCATCCGCTCCATCAGGATGTTGAGAGAGCTCTGTAGGAGAAGAGACAACCATGGTAACAATCTGTCACCAAGGCATCAACTACAATCAACTGGTTTATGTTGAAGACAGGACCAGTTGTTTACAGAGCAGCTAATGTTTTAGTGTCATCATAAATGTTTCAGAAGACCTAACTCAAATTATTCAAACTTGTTACATCTCAAAATCAAAGATTGAAGATTATAACATTACCAAGAAACACAAGTAGAATGGATTTACAAATTAAAAGGGAGAATCAAATATTTTGTGAAGATCATTTCAATATTTGACAGGTTTTTGGTGATTATTCCCCATAATCTATGCCATCTTAATACCTGACAAGTGGTGACATCCCTTACCTTGAACTGTGCTCCTACAGTCACCTTCCGCTTGGCTCGAATCTTGTCAGGATTTATTTTCCTTAGCTGGAAACAAGTTGACTTTATAACAGAAACACTATGGCTTGCTTCATCATAGTCACTGTATAAGGGTAGTAATATCTCTGTCTTTCTTGTTAGTAGTGAATATATAACAGCAATGCTATTTATGTCTTGCTCATCAGTAGTCGTTATAAAATAAAAACACTATCTACATGTCTTGGCATTTAGATTCAATACACTGAAATTCTCACCAAGCTTGTTTTGTGTTCTCCAGGGACAATAGAGGTTATTATATGCCAGTTTTCATATCATAACCCATATCAACCTGAGACCCTGACATATGCCCATGGGTTGAAGGTCATATAATAACCTTTTTGTCAAATACATTAAATCAAGGTGTAAAATGAATCTATGGGCAAGTGAATCTAATATGTAATCACCTGGTAAGGAGTGAGTGAGTGAATTTAGTTTTACGCCGCACAAAGCAACATTCCAGCTATAATTTTTGGCGGCGGTCTGTAAATAATCGAGTCTGGACCAGACAATCCAGTGATCAACAGCATGAGCATCGGTCTGTGCAATTGGGAACCGATGACATGTGTTCACCAAGTCAGCGAGCCTGACCCGATCCCATTAGTCGCCTCTTACGACAAGCATGGGTTACTGAAGATCAATATTGTAACCCGGACCTTCACGGGTATCACCTGGTTTGGAAGTCACTGTAAAGCTAGCCACAATGAACAATGTAACTCAAATTTCTCATAGGTTTACATGGTTCACCCATTCAAAATGAATTGACAAGCCATATCGGCCTGGCAGAGCGTGTGGTTATTACACATCTGTGATATGACCGTCTCTGTGTTTGATCTATTGTGCATGTAAAATGAGTCATTGATATGTGTATACCAGGTAAAGATGGTATGCATCACAGTTATCCAGCTGAAGATACAGGTTTACAGTATCAGTGGATCAATGACCAACATTGATTTCTAACCTTTTACCAGCTATATTAGGGCAATCACTCTTATGGAGTGAGAGGGACCCAAAGACCCAGAGGTCATAAAAATGTTCTACATTGATGAAACTTTCAATTTTTAATATCCACACAGTATCAAGGCAAAGCCATGGGCCAAAGTGTGTCTTTGACCAATGTATCCTCTGCCCACAAGAACACGGGTCAAGTCAAAATTCTGAATGTACTTGATCCAATGTCCCTCCTATACAAAGCATGGGTCTGATTGTCCTTGCCACCTACACCTATATAAGTCAAGTCAAGGATCCAAGTGTCACTAGTTTAGACTTGATAGTGCTATCCTCACCCTGGATGACTTCCTCAGAGTTCGTCCTTGTAGAGACAAGCTGCCAGTCCTGGTGATCTGAGCTGGAGAAGATGAGATGACAGATTTTCAACTATGAGTGAGTAAGTGAGTGAGTTGGATTTTACGCCGCATGCAGCAATATTCTAGCTATATGGCGGCGGTCTGTAAATAATAGAGTCTGGACCAGACAATCCTGGGATCAACAGCATGAGCATCGATCTCCACAACTGGGATACAATGACATGTGTCAACCCAGTCAGCGAACCTGACCACCCGATCCCATTAATCGCCTCTTACCACAAGCATGGGTTACTGAAGACCAATTCTAACTCAGATCTTCACGGGTTTCATCTTTGTTACTTTGATGTAGTATAATACACAGCTTGACACCTCAAGGGTAGTACACAAGGCACATATGAAGGCAGATTTTAATTTCTTTAGGGTCATCATGATCTAAATGTACTTGGAGAATATTTCTGTTGTAGTTTAGGTAAATGAAGTACATTCCTACAGTGTCCAAACATCAGTAGCTGCTTACCTCTGAAGATGGTCTTGACCAGTGATGTGTTGCTGGATGTGAGGATCTCCATAATGCCTGATGGCAGTGTGTCTCGGTTCTTCTCCAACCACTGGGTGGCATCATACTCCACCTACATCAACATACAACATCAACATCAGCATGAAACCAAAATATGTCACATCATGGTTCATTGGCTGGAAATATTTTATGTTAAAACAAGAACAGAAGTGATACCTATGCAGTTGAGAAGATGGAAATAGTTCTCCGCATATTGGTTGACATCCCTGTGCCAGCTAAGTGGTTGCCAGAAGAGTTATCTCACCTTGCAACGATAGTGTTGATATAGTTATCTCACATTGCCAGCATAGTGATTGACAGTTATCTAACCATGCCCAACAGAGTTATCTCTACCTTGCCAGCACTGCTCTTGACACGAATTATCTACCTTGCCAGCGAGTTTGATATAGTTATCTCACCTTGCCAGCACTGTTCAGCAGAATTATCTCACCTTGCCTTACCAGCTAGTGGTTGATATAGCATTACCATACAGTGGTTGATATAGTTATCTCACCGCAGCTGATTGGTCCATCAAAATAGTCTCAACCAATCACAAAAGCAGTTAGTTTCCAGCCTAGTTTTTAAGTTATCTCACCTTACATCTATTTGGTTGATATAGTTATCTCACCTTGCCAGATAGTGGTTACTATCAAGACTTGAAGGAGATGGATATAGCATAAAAATTTATCTCACCTTGCCGATAGTGTTTTGATATAGTTATCTCACCTTGCCAGCTATTGGTTGATATAGCATGTATGTTCTTGTACAGAATTATCGTCAGTAAAATAGTTATCTCACCATCAGATACTGTGCGTTGACAGAATTATCTCACCTTGCCTCTAGTGTTGATATAGTTATCTCACATTGCCAGCATAGTGATTGACAGTTATCTAACCATGCCAGCATAGTGGTTGACATAGTTATCTCACCTTGCCAGCACTGTGGTTGACAGAATTATCTCACCTTGCCAGCTAGTGGTTGATATAGTTATCTCACCTTGCCAGCACTGTTCTTGACAGAGTTATCTCACCTTGCCAGCTAGTGGTTGATATGTTATCTCACCTTGCCAGCTAGTGGTTGATATATTATCTACCTTGTCAGCTAGTGGTTGATATAGTTATCTCACCTTGCCAGCTAGTGGTTGATATAGTTATCTCACCTTGCCAGCAGAGTGATGGCAGTTATCTCATCTCCTATATAGCCAGCACAGTGCACTGTTTGACAGAATTATCTCACCACTGCCATCTGACCTTGATATAGTATAGTGGTTGACAGAATTATCTCACCTTGCCAGTATAGTGGTTGACAGACTTATCTCACCTTGCCAGCATAGTGGTTAACAGAATTATCTCACCTTGCCAGTATAGTGGTTGACAGACTTATCTCACCTTGCCAGCATAGTGTTTAAGAGAATTATCTCACCTTGCCAGCATAGTGTTTAAGAGAATTATCTCACCTTGCCAGCATAGTGGTTAACAGAATTATCTCACCTTGCCAGCATAGTGGTTAACAGAGAAGTTGACACTGCGACTCTGCTGTGATGCCTCAAAGTTCTTGTTCTTCTTGAAATGTGAGGTGACCTTCTCCACATATGTCTGGTCTGTGCCCTGTAGCATGGAGAGACAGTGACTGAGTATGATGCTTTAAGTGCCTTTTACACCATTTATTGAAATTTTGATAACTTTGACCATTCGTAACTACTCTCCCCTTTCATGACCTACAAGAAGACTCATACCCTTATCGTACGCCATAATTGCCAAGAATCGTGGCAAACCAATCAAATCGCGAGTAGTAAAATGCATTTCGAAGCATGAAAATGGCGGCACCGTTGAACTTTGAAACTGCGCTAAACTATGCAAAGCGCAATTTAAACATAAACTTTGAGCTAAAGGATCAGAAACTTTAAACACTGAAACATATTTACAAAGGGAACGACTGTATTGCTGTTTTGCCCACGGTGTGTAGGATATTCTATGAGCCATGTTTGGAAATTTGTTTTGAGTTATCTTTCCTTTGTAATGGTACTAGACTATTTTCATCTCCATGCCCGTTTGCGCTTAGCCAGGGCCCAGTCATAAACATGGCCACAAGAGGGGTACGAGACGCCATCCGGCTTGCCGGAATGACACGAAGTAGTTACGAATGAACTTTGACAACATCTTATGGAGAAGGAAACTCCAGATCATGCATTTTGTCTTGAGACAGCATAGAATTTGTTTCTAAAAGAGTACCCAAACACATATTAATCTCATCAAAATCAGATCATAGTGAAAGACTGAATATTTTTTCTAACCATGCAACCTTGAATAGGTTATCACAAGGAGTTCCAAGTGACAGTTACAGGCTATACTACTGAATCAGTTAAAATCATCATCTGATTCTCACTTCAAAACAGCAAACAGTTTAAATCGAAAAGACTTTTAATTGTCCTTGGATGGTACTGCCATCAATTAAACATTCAAGAATATTATTTCATTTTCAGATTTGTTTTCAAATTGTAAATAGAGAACACAGTCCAAATACTTATCAAGGTCTGGTTTGGAATGGACTAGCACCGTAAAACCTGAAAAACCTCCCCCTGCCAACAACAGCATGGTATGTATTCATATAGTTGTAGAGCTGAGAAGACAAGTAGGGCGATATATCACCGTGACATTTACAAGTAGCTGGGTCGGCCTCACCCTACAGTGTCTTCCTTGATGTGCCATTGAGCAAACTTAAAGTGAAACTAGAACACTTCAGCCAGTGAATGATTTTTTAAAATTACAGAGACTTGTCAACTGATAAACCCTTATTTATATAGTGTAGAAATTGCACCTCTCCACAGTGACACAGTTATGTCTTTTCTGGTTTGGATTTTAAGTGGGCCACAACACTTACCTTAGGGAACATGCTTTCTTCATCCAATAGAGCCAGAAGTCCTATCGGCTTTGTCAGAAACATATCCTGAAATATAGGTTTGTTCAATTAATACAAGGAATGGGTCATTTTCAAAATTTGCCCAACTTTTGGTCAGTAACACATTGCTCTGAAAATATTGTTTCATTTTTTTTTCAAAAATCATATTATGAAAGAAAAAAGTATTTTGTTCCTCACAATGATGTAAAATGGTGTACCTGTTTGTTATTTTTGGGACAAAATTGGGTTTTTATCATCATTGTGAAAAAAAACCCACTGTCAGTGGACAGCGACATTACTTTGCAGTACCATAAAGTTTAAATTCCAGGGTATTTATACATATTTTTTAAAGATTTAGAATGAAACACCAATATTAAAAACACATTCCTGCATGAAATATTGAAAACAAAATGAAAATCACATAATTACAATGAAAACATTGACTGTCCAAAATGTCACAGTCAGTGGTGTAACGAATATAAACTTGTGACATTAATAATTATCTCGTTTGAGTAAAAAATATGAAACACTAAATGGTCCCTTTGCTGATGACTTTCTTCTCATGGCAGAAGTTTTGTGGAGGCCAAATTTTATTTTGATGTTGAAGTTTGATGCAGTTGGTGAGTCTACTTTATATCATAACTTTTTATGGAGTCAGTGGTGTAACGTTGATTTCTTATTCATGTGTTCTTTTTCATAACAATGTTTATTTAAAGTACATCAAAGTTGCTAAAACATCAACATTTATGCCAGGTGGTCTGTGGTTAGGGAGCATTAATTGTAATAAAGTTCATAAAAGTGGGAATAGGTCAGTCAGGTGTAACTGTCAGTGGTATAACATGGGAAAATGTTACGCCACTGACAGTTTTTGTTACACCACTGACAAAATGTTCATTTAAGTCACTTGTTCACAAAACTCAACTGCTTTGCATTGTATTTATCCAGTATATTTTATGACCATTAACTCATGTAAAGTCTGTGAAGGTAATTTGTTCTGGTATATTAGTATATAAAGTTCAGAAAAATCAGTGGTGTAACAAAAAATGTCATTGGTGTAACAGTATTACTACAATATGTTCATTTTATTGTTTTTAATATTATTTGTGAAAAACCTTTTAAAATCTGAGTGTTCAAAAGTTGCTATTGAGCTGTTCAATTCTGTTAATGATCAATTAAAGGCAATTAATTTGAATTTATCGTTGAAGTTGATTCAATAAAAATCAGTGGTGTAACAAAAATGTCATTGGTGTAACCATGTTACAACAATATGTACATTTTATTGCTTTTGTACATTACTATTTTTGAAAACCCTTTTAAAACAATATGTGACATTTTATTGCAATTTTTGTATCATTATTTTTTAAAACCATTTTAAAAATCTGAGTGTTCAGAATTTGCTGTTGAGCTGTTTAAATCTGTTAATTATCAATTAAAGGCAATTAATTTGGATTTATATTTAGAGTGAGGTAAAGAAAAATCAGTGGTGTAACACAACATGTCATTGGTGTCACAGTATTCTTTGAATTTGTACATTTTAATCTTAACTGTTGATATAATTTGTTTTCCAATGCCACATGTTGGAAAGCCGTTCTCCAATGATGATTATTAAGTAATCCAAAGCATCATATGGCTGTTGATTTGGTTTACTGTTCCAGTAAGTTGCAGAAAGTTCAGTGGTGTAACAGGCAGGATATCAAAAAATATCAGTGGTGTAACATGCATATTAGCTAACATTTAATTATTTCAAAAGAATAATTTAACAGTTAGACTGATATTTTATGATAACTGAAAACAGCTTTAATACCACTGTATACATAAAACATGTTCAGTCTTAAGTATACAAGTTATTTCAGGAAAAAATATCATATGTTACCATTACATTCTTCTCACACCAAGCCCTTTTTGCTAAATTTACAATTAAATATGTGAGAATAATGAAACGATTTAATTTTATATTTGAAAATAGAAAAAGTTTGTAAATAATGACAAATGTGAAAAATTCCTTATCTGACATCAAAGTTTGAAAAAGAATACTTTTATGCTTGTTACACCACTGACGGGTTTTTTCAGTGGATACTTTAAAAAAGTTTATTTTAAAAATATTTTATTACTTTCCTGTGTGCAAATTATCATGACCGCATTTTTTAATGTGTTGACCATTCAAAACAATAATGAGATAATTCAGTATGATGCTTTGTATTTTCATATTTTTCATAGCACGAATTTGGCCTTTTTTTGAGAATGACCCAAATATGTTGCTAAATCAATAATTCATTGAAAGAAATATACAGATTCTGAAATGATGTGTACATCTGCATACATACCAGAAGGGGCTTGTTGTCCACAAACTTAATCTCCTTCCAGTCGATACCTTCTCTAATGTATTCCTCCTGCTCCATTTTGAAAATGTGCTGTGGACAGACAACAGACAGGATTCTAGTGGACAGACAACAGACAGGCTTTTAGTGGACAGACAACATACAGGCTTTTAGTGGAAGACAACAGACAGGCTTTTAGTGGACAGACAACAGGCAGGCTTTTAGTGGACAGACAACAGACAGGCTTTTAGTGGACAGACAACAGAGAGGATTCTAGTGGACAGACAACAGACAGGCTTTTAGTGGACAGACAACAGACAGGATTCTAGTTGACAGACAACAGACATTTAGTGGACATACAACTGAGAGGCTTTCAGTGGACAGACGACAGACAGAGTTTTAGTGGACAACATCAGAACTGGGATAAAAAGACAAACAGGGCACAGAGGACAGACAAATGACAGTTGACAGACAAAAGGACAGACAATGGAGAACAACCAAACGACAGACAATTGGAAACAAAAGAATGCAATTGGGACCAAACAACAGATAACCAGAAGACAAGTGTGGAACAGACAACAGTCAGACAATGGAGGAAAGACAAAAAGAGACAATGGCCCAGAAGGACAACACAAAGAAATTTCAAGACAGATAAAAGAACATTGGCATATATAACAGACAGACAACAATCAAACATTAGTGACCAGACATCAGCCAGATGCTTTGGATCTGACAACAGACAGACAACTGGGAACGGGCAAGTCTCACTAAGGGACTGACAACAGTCTCACTCAGCAACAATTGGGAACAGACAGGCATTGTAAACTGATCTACGGTGGAAGAGACTGAACTATCATGGCAGGAGTTACCTCATTGAAGAAGAATTGCAGCTGCTCATTGGCTAAGTTGATACACGCCTGCTCAAAACTATTCGTCTCAAAATGCTCAAACCCAAATATGTCGAGGATCCCTGAAACACACAAGATCATACATCAGTTTCAGTCAAGACATTTCTAATGACTTATAGGGAGCTTAGGTAGTATCATACATTGTATTCACATAGAGCAATTTCTACAAAACTCACCAATCTCCCGGAGTTCATCAGAGGGAATATCTTCCTCTGGTGCGAGCAAGCAGTTGATCTTGTTGACTATCCAGCCAAACAGACGTCCATAGAGTGTCTTGGCCATGGCGTCCCTGGCATCTGACAATAGAGAACACTGCTGTAAGACTGGATTATATCAGGGTATTGCCATGTTCATCCCCAATGTTACTAATCACGCCCTAAATGACAATTCTCTCACATCCCAATTCCCCATTTTCTCACCCCATACCACTGTTATTCACCCGATATCCCTGTCACTTGCCCCATCTCCCATCCCATCAATCCCCCCATCCCTCCATGCAACCCCTCTCCAGTCTCCGTCTTCAGTATGACTCACCTTCAGCCTGCTGTTTACTGTACAGCTGCTTCACATACTCCCCTTTGATGACCGTCACCATGGATGTCAGACACGCCTCCACCTCCTCTGGGTCCACTTGCAACAGCATCTACACACAGCATCAAATCCTTTATCTTCCACACGTCTACCCACCTCTATACTTCCACAGTGAGATGGTCAACAGTCATAGCAATGTGTGTGGTTAGAGCGTCCGCCTGGAGAGCAGAAGGTCGCGGGTTCGATCCCCGACCGCGTCATACCAAAAGACATTAAAATATTGTACTTGTTGGTCCCTGTCTGGCGCTCAGCATTAATGGGTACAACAAGGACTGGTCGGCTCCCAGTCAGTATAATGTGTCTGAGTGGGGTATTCATGCTTCACTGCGGCATGGTATCTCAGTGGGCTAGCACTACAAAACCAGCATCAGTCTGGGCTAGTACAAGCAGCCGCACATTCACATACACACGCATGCACATCGTCATATGAGCGAAATATTCTCAAGCACGACGTTAAACCCAATTTCACCTCACCTCTATCAATGTGTGTCAGCTTAAAGGACTGTTCATAATTCATGGCTATAGCGGGCTCAGATGATGATTTTTATGGAGGAGCATGTTCAATGTCAATGGCCCCCCACTAAACTTTATGTACAAAGTAAGTGACCCGCCTGCATGTCATGTACAAAATCAATGACCCGTAATGCTGGTTTCATACATACAATCACAACAGGGCAATTCTAGGATTTAAACCTGTTAAATGAAACTCTGCAGAGCAAACAGTTATTCCTTTAGAAAACTTGGTCCCCCAGACCCCTGCTACATTCAAGATGACGATTTGTCCATGTCCCAGGGTAATCTCCATGTCATGCAGTAACTCACTGATGCCACCTTCACAGCTCCATTGGGGTCCAAAACCATTGCCGCATCTTGCTCATTGGAGCCAAATCGGATGTTTCCAAGGTGCAGCACACTGGCTATCACAGTGAACACTTCAGTTTGTTCCTAAAACACACAAAGAATTCTTCACCTCCAAATATATGTACTGAATACTTCATAACTGCCTTGCGTGCTTAGGAAACTGAGATATTAAGGCTCTGACCATGAAAAACAAAGTACATTTAATTTTCGAATAGGATCGGTTGCGAACAAACACTCCAAGCATGAATGAAAGTATTAAGGATAACTCTTACGAAAGAAAATACTTTCATGAAAACAATACTGTCACTTACATTTTCCATGTTTATAGTGAACACTGATAAAGATTACATACAGACTGGCCAGAAGTTAGTCGAGAATGTATATTGGAGTAAGGCATTTAATACTGCAAATACTGTACACAGTTTGTTCTCATGTTTTCTGTAACAACCCTATAGCTCTTGTCAAATGTCAATGTATCTGTACCTCGTCTGTGAAGCCAACCAGATCCATGGCGTTACAAAGTTCCTCGTATCGCCCCTTCAAAAGGCCACTCTTCTGCTGCAGCACCTTGGGGCCATTGGATAGATACCTGGATGGAATACATCAGTTATATTCCCTAGTTGGTAGATATGGTCAGACAGTATTTTCTAAAACCTATATCATCTACTACATACATCAAATGACTAAGGGAGTTAACTGCCTTTATTGTTACTAATCCCATTAACCTCTTCATATGTGATGTAAGAACGGTTACAAATATAACATTTCTCAAGTGAAGAACCACAGACTACACATAAACAGAACCATACACAGGTAATTCCTTCCAATCTGAGCTCAACTGGTGTGTGTTATGGAAGTCATCATAATACCTATCCATGGAGACGTTATCCTGACCTACCTGTACTTGCTGACGTCCCTGAGGACAAACTTGTCCTGCAGTTCTGGGGACAGTCCGGCGAAAATGTAGTGAAAGATGTGGAAGTTCTCCTCCCCAGGACTCTGACGCACCACCCGTGACTTTTCCAGCAGATACTCCGAGATCTTAGCACCCATCACTTGTAAGAGGAAGGGAGGTCAGGGTATCATTAATAAAACACAGCTGATGTAGACACACAGATAGGGAAGGTAGACACAGTGTGGACTGTATCTTAGTATATCATCATGATGACTGACTGAGTTTGGTTTTACGCCGCTTTTAGCAATATTCCAGCAACATCACGGCGGGACACCAGAAATGGGCTTCTCACATAGTACCCATGTGGGGATTCGAACCCGGGTCTTCGGCGAGACAAGCCAACGCTTTGACCACTAGGCTACCCCACCGCCCCTTGTCATGATGACACAATGTGAGGTAGACACAGTGGAGTGTATATCAGCATGTCATTATCATAACAGTTTGAGATACACATGGTGATCTGTATATCAGTGATCTGAATATTAGTATATCATCATGACACAGAGTTAGGTACACACAGTGGACTGTATATCACAACATCATCATTATAACACAGGGCATCAGTAGAGTAGCCATGGAGAAAGTCAGTAGTGAGTGAGAATGTTTTTGTTTTATGCCACTTCTAGCCATATTCCAGCAATATCATGGCGGAGGACACTTCACATATAGTACCCATGTGGGGAATCGAACCCGGATCTTCGGCGTGATAAGCGAACACTTTCACCACTAGGCTACCCCACCGCCCCAAGAGAGTCAGTATATTATCCAAGATTATTCAAGTATAAGATTCCCATGAAAAGATTCAGTTACGTGGTAACCTCAGTTGACTTTAATTTGAATCGATGAATCCATGTTGTACCCCAGGTAATATGACATAACTTACCCACGCCTTTCCTGAACTTGAGCTGGATGTACTTGCCGAGGCGACTAGAGTTGTCGTTCATGTTGGTCTGGGCATTGCCGAATGCCTCCAGCAGTGGGTTTACCTGGCAGTCAACAAGAACAGGACATCACACTTTATCACAGGGTGAGTGAGTGAGTTGGACACGAAACCGCGAAACATATGAACGCAACAGATAGTTAAACCTCGTTTAAGTTGAGATAAACCAGTATATAAATGTCAAATTTAGTGTGTATTCATTTTGTAAGATTGATTTTGTGAGATGGTGAAAGGAAGATCAATCTTAGTGTACCTGTAAAATCTGTTGCTCCAACTGCGCGGTGGACGACTGGAGATTGCCCCCACACAAACTGATCAGCTGTTTGATGATGAGCTTTGTGCTCTCAGTCTTCCCTGCCCCACTCTCCCCACTAATGAGGATGCACTGGTTGCTAGGGAGACGACCTCCCTGACCCATAAGTGATTGGTAGGCAGCATCAGCAATGGCAAAGATGTGGGGAGGGTTGCTGCTTTTCTTGGCTCCTTTGTACCTTTGAGCCACCTGACAGGACAGAGACACAGTGACATTATACAGACACAATGAGAAAACAGAGAAACAATGACATAACAGGGAAACAATGATGTGACAAGAGGCACAAAGACAGGACAGAGAAATAATGACATGATAGAGAAACAATGATGTGACAAGAGACACAATGACAGGACAGAGAAACAATGATGTGACAAGAGGCACAATGACAGGACAGAGAAACAATGATGTGACAAGAGGCACAATAACTGGTCAGAGAAACAATGAGACTGACTGACTGAGTTTAGTTTTACGCCGCTTTTAGCAATATTCCAGCAACATCACGGCCGGGGACACCAGAAATGGGCTTAACACATTGTGCCCATGTGGGGAATCGAACCCGGGTCTTCGGCGTGACGAGACAACGCTTTAACCACTAGGCTACCCCAACGCCCCAGAAACAATGAGAAAACAGAGAAACCTATGATGTGACAAGAGACACAATGACAGGACAGAAAACAATGACAAAACTGAGAAACCTATGATGTGACAAGAGGCACAATGACAGGACAGAGAAACAATGACAAAACTGAGAAACCTATAATGTGACAAGAGACACAATGACAGGACAGAGAAACAATCACAAAACAGAGAAACCTATAATGTGACAAGAGACACAATGACAGGACAGAGAAACAATCACAAAACAGAGAAACCTATAATGTGACAAGAGACACAATGACAGGACAGAGAAACAATGACAAAACAGAGAAACCTATGATGTGACAGGAGACACAATGACAGGACAGAAAACAATGAGAAAACAGAGAAACCTATGATGTGACAAGAGACACAATGACAGGACAGAGAAACAATGACAAAACAGAGAAACCTATGATGTGACAAGAGGCACAATGACAGGACAGAGAAACAATGACAAAACTGAGAAACCTATAATGTGACAAGAGACACAATGACAGGACAGAGAAACAATCACAAAACAGAGAAACCTATAATGTGACAAGAGACACAATGACAGGACAGAGAAACAATCACAAAACAGAGAAACCTATAATGTGACAAGAGACACAATGACAGGACAGAGAAACAATGACAAAACAGAGAAACCTATGATGTGACAGGAGACACAATGACAGGACAGAGAAACAATCACAAAACTGAGAAACCTATAATGTGACAAGAGACACAATGACAGGACAGAGAAACAATCACAAAACAGAGAAACCTATGATGTGACAAGAGACACAATGACAGGACAGAGAAACAATGACAAAACAGAGAAACCTATAATGTGACAAGAGACACAATGACAGGACAGAGAAACAATCACAAAACAGGGAAACCTATGATGTGACAGGAGACACAATGACAGGACAGAGAAACAATGATATGACAGAAAAACCTATAATGTGACAAGAGACACAATGACAGGACAGAGAAACAATGATATGACAGAAAAACCTATAATGTGACAAGAGACACACTGACAGGACAGAGAAACAATGACAAAACTGAGAAACCCATAATGTGACAAGAGACACAATGACAGGACAGAAAAACAATGACAAAACAGAGAAACCTATAATGTGACAAGAGACACAATGACAGGACAGAGAAACAATGACAAAACAGAGAAACCTATAATGTGACAAGAGACACAATGACAGGACAGAAAACAATGACAAAACTGAGAAACCTATGATGTGACAAGAGGCACAATGACAGGACAGAGAAACAATGACAAAACTGAGAAACCTATAATGTGACAAGAGACACAATGACAGGACAGAGAAACAATCACAAAACAGAGAAACCTATAATGTGACAAGAGACACAATGACAGGACAGAGAAACAATCACAAAACAGAGAAACCTATAATGTGACAAGAGACACAATGACAGGACAGAGAAACAATGACAAAACAGAGAAACCTATGATGTGACAGGAGACACAATGACAGGACAGAAAACAATGAGAAAACAGAGAAACCTATGATGTGACAAGAGACACAATGACAGGACAGAGAAACAATGACAAAACAGAGAAACCTATGATGTGACAAGAGGCACAATGACAGGACAGAGAAACAATGACATGACTGAGAAACCTATAATGTGACAAGAGACACAATGACAGGACAGAGAAACAATCACAAAACAGAGAAACCTATAATGTGACAAGAGACACAATGACAGGACAGAGAAACAATCACAAAACAGAGAAACCTATAATGTGACAAGAGACACAATGACAGGACAGAGAAACAATGACAAAACAGAGAAACCTATGATGTGACAGGAGACACAATGACAGGACAGAGAAACAATGATATGACAGAAAAACCTATAATGTGACAAGAGACACAATGACAGGACAGAGAAACAATGATATGACAGAGAAACCTATAATGTGACAAGAGACACAATGACAGGACAGAGAAACAATGACAAAACAGAGAAACCTATAATGTGACAAGAGACACAATGACAGGACAGAGAAACAATGACAAAACAGAGAAACCTATAATGTGTCAAGAGACACAATGACAGGACAGAGAAACAATGATATGACAGAGAAACCTATAATGTGACAAGAGACGAAATGACAGGACAGAGAAACAATGACAAAACAGAGAAACCTATAATGTGACAAGAGACACAATGACAGGACAGAAAAACAATGACAAAACAGAGAAACCTATAATGTGACAAGAGACACAATGACAGGACAGAGAAACAATCACAAAACTGAGAAACCTATAATGTGACAAGAGACACAATGACAGGACAGAGAAACAATCACAAAACAGAGAAACCTATGATGTGACAAGAGACACAATGACAGGACAGAGAAACAATGACAAAACAGAGAAACCTATAATGTGACAAGAGACACAATGACAGGACAGAGAAACAATCACAAAACAGGGAAACCTATGATGTGACAGGAGACACAATGACAGGACAGAGAAACAATGATATGACAGAAAAACCTATAATGTGACAAGAGACACACTGACAGGACAGAGAAACAATGACAAAACTGAGAAACCTATAATGTGACAAGAGACACAATGACAGGACAGAGAAACAATGACAAAACAGAGAAACCTATAATGTGACAAGAGACACAATGACAGGACAGAGAAACAATGACAAAACAGAGAAACCTATAATGTGACAAGACACACAATGACAGGACAGTGAAACAATGACAAAACAGAGAAACCTATAATGTGACAAGAGACACAATGACAGGACAGAGAAACAATGACAAAACAGAGAAACCTATAATGTGACAAGAGACACAATGACAGGACAGAGAAACAATGACAAAACAGAGAAACCTATAATGTGACAAGAGACACAATGACAGGACAGAGAAACAATGATATGACAGAGAAACCTATAATGTGACAAGAGACACAATGACAGGACAGAGAAACAATGACAAAACAGAGAAACCTATAATGTGACAAGAGACACAATGACAGGACAGAGAAACAATGACAAAACAGAGAAACCTATAATGTGACAAGAGACACAATGACAGGACAGAGAAACAATGACAAAACAGAGAAACCTATAATGTGACAAGAGACACAATGACAGGACAGAGAAACAATGACAAACAGAGAAACCTATAATGTGACAAGAGACACAATGACAGGACAGAGAAACAATGACAAAACAGAGAAACCTATAATGTGACAAGAGACACAATGACAGGACAGAGAAACAATGACAAAACAGAGAAACCTATAATGTGTCAAGAGACACAATGACAGGACAGAGAAACAATGATATGACAGAGAAACCTATAATGTGACAAGAGACACAATGACAGGACAGAGAAACAATCACAAAACAGAGAAACCTATAATGTGACAAGAGACACAATGACAGGACAGAGAAACAATGACAAAACAGAGAAACCTATAATGTGACAAGAGACACAATGACAGGACAGAGAAACAATCACAAAACAGAGAAACCTATAATGTGACAAGAGACACAATGACAGGACAGAGAAACAATCACAAAACACAAGAGACACAATAATGTGACAAGAAACACAATGACAGGACAGAGAAGGACAGATCACAAAAACAAAACAGAGAAACCTATAATGACAAGAGACACAATGACAGGACAGAGAAACAATGACAAAACAGAGAAACCTATAATGTGACAAGAGACACAATGACAGGACAGAGAAACAATCACAAAACAGAGAAACCTATAATGTGACAAGAGACACAATGACAGGACAGAGAAACAATGACAAAACAGAGAAAAACCTATAATGTGACAGACAAGAGACACAATGACAGGACAGAGAAACAATGACAAAACACAGAGAAACCTATAGAGAAAATGTGACAAGACAAGAGACACAATGACAGGACAGAGAAACAATCACAAAACAGAGAAACCTATAATGTGTCAAGAGACACAATGACAGGACAGAGAAACAATGATAAACAGAGAAACCTATAATGTGACAAGAGACACAATGACAGGACAGAGAAACAATGACAAAACAGAGAAACCTATAATGTGACAAGAGACACAATGACAGGACAGAGAAACAATGACAGGACAGAAACCTATAATGTGACAAGAGAGACAATGACAACAGAGAAAACACAAACAGAGAAACCTATAATGTGACAAGAGACACAATGACAGGACAGAAAAACAATGACAAAACAGAGAAACCTATAATGTGACAAGAGACACAATGACAGGACAGAGAAACAATCACAAAACAGAGAAACCTATAATGTGACAAGAGACACAATGACAGGACAGAGAAACAATGACAAAACAGAGAAACCTATAATGTGACAAGAGACACAATGACAGGACAGAGAAACAATGACAAAACTGAGAAACCTATAATGTGACAAGAGACACAATGACAGGACAGAGAAACAATGACAAAACTGAGAAACCTATAATGTGACAAGAGACACAATGACAGGACAGAGAAACAATCACAAAACACAGAAACCTATGATGTGACAAGAGACACAATGACAGGACAGAGAAACAATCACAAAACAGAGAAACCTATAATGTGACAAGAGACACAATGACAGGACAGAGAAACAATGATATGACAGAGAAACCTATAATGTGACAAGAGACACAATGACAGGACAGAGAAACAATCACAAAACAGAGAAACCTATGATGTGACAAGAGACACAATGACAGGACAGAGAAACAATCACAAAACAGAGAAACCTATGATGTGACAGGAGACACAATGACAGGACAGAGAAACAATGACAAAACAGAGAAACCTATAATGTGACAAGAGACACAATGACAGGACAGAGACACAATGACAGGACAGAGAAACCTATAATGTGACAAGAGACACAATGACAGGACAGAGAAACAATGATATGACAGAGAAACAATGATGTGACAAGAGACACAATGACAGGACAGAGAAACAATGATATTACAGAGAAACAATGAGACAAAACAAAGAAACAATGATGTGACAGACACAATGATCAAGTGACACAATGACATGGCAGACACAAAACGACATGCACAATGACAGCAACACAATAACAGTATCTATCAAAAGACAGTGAAATATAAATTAAAACAGTGACACAATGACTTTGAGCATGAAACTGAGATCCAATGTGATTGCATGGACACAACTATACAGTCACACAATCACGTAATGATACTTAAGGAACCTACTGCTCAAAGGGAGACATGTTCTGGTTCCCCAGCAGGAGAAGCTATGATTATCATCAGACCCCCCTGATACAAAATCTACATTGATCAGATATCTCATTACTGTTTAGTATCAAACTAATGATTCTGATAGTAATAAACCTGTAACATTCATAGTGAAATTTTCAGGTCAGAAGTAAATACTATAGGCAATCACTGATACACGATTCATTATTTAAAAACTTTGCCAAAATTGGAGAAAGATGAATAGTTAATTTGAGAACCAATGGCATTTTTCAGGTACTGTATATGACCGTAGATAATTAAGCCAAATTTTGAAAACCCCAAAAAGAAGCATGTAGAAGGGGGTCGGCTCATCTACATGTAACACTATCATCTGAAGTGAGTTATGTCCCGTCAGTGATGTCAGAGCTCCTGGACAAAAAGATCAGTGAAATCTAGAGAAGACAAATAATTTAATTTTGTTTCCATATGTTGTACAATTAACTGGCACAAAAGATAGGGTCAACTGAATTCAGTTGGTATATCTGTCTCAGCATTTCTGTCTGTGTCTCACGTAACATAGATAGACTGCTGTAATACCACTCACATCTTTGCCGTAAATCCCCAGATCCTTGTATGGGTTGACTGCTATCAGGATATCTCCAACATACGTCTGAAATAAAAAACACATTAACATTGTTTGATTTGTCACTCCTGAATAAACCAGTCTGAACCAGACTACCTACCTAAATCAGTGGCATGTGTCCCTGATCCAAAGATACATACTGGGAGTATTCCTGGTGTAAGGGGTATAAACATCTGGGGTATACTGGTGTCAAGGGTATATATACACTGGGATATTCCTGGTGTCAGAGGTATATACACTGGGATATTCCTGGTGTCAGAGGTATATACACTGGGATATTCCTGGTGTCAGGGGTATATACATTGGGATATATACCTGGAGTCAAGGGTATATACACCAGGGTATTTCTGGTGTCAGGGGTATGTACACTGGGGTATACTGGTGTCAAGGGTACATATACACTGGGATATTCCTGGTGTCAGGGGTATATACACTGGGATATTCCTGGAGTCAAGGGTATATACACCAGGGTATTCCTGGTGTCAGGGGTATATACACTGGGGTATACTGGTGTCAAGGATATATATACACCGGGGTATTCCTGGTGTCAGGGGTATATACACTGGGATATTCCTGGTGTAAGGGGTATATATACTGGGATATTCCTGGTGTCAGGGGTATATACACTGGGATATATACCTGGAGTCAAGGGTATATACACCAGGGTATTTCTGGTGTCAGGGGTATAAAGACCAGGGTATTTCTGGTGTCAGGGGTATATACACCAGGGAATTCCTGGAGTCTGGGGTATATACACTGGGGTATTCCTGGTGTCAAGGGTATATACACTGGGATATTCCTGGTGTCAGGGGTATATACACTGGGGTATTCCTGGTGTCAAGGGCATAAACACTGGGTATTCCTGGTGTCAGGGATATATACACTGGGGTATTCCTGGTGTCAGGGGTATAAACACCAGGATATTTCTGGTGTCCGGGGTATATACACTGGGGTATTCCTGGTGTCAGGGGTATATACACCAGGGTATTTCTGGTGTCAGGGGTATATACACTGGTTCATGGTGTCAAGGGTATATACACCAGGGTATTCCTGGTGTCAGGGGTATATACACCAGGGTATTCCTGGTGTCAGGGATATATACACTGGGGTATTCCTGGTGTCAGGGGTATATACACTGGGATATTCCTGGAGTCCTCGGTATATACACTGGGATATTCCTGGTGTGAGGGGTATATACACTGGGATGTTCCTGGAGTCGGGTTTATACACTGGGATATTCCTGGAGTCCGGGGTATATACACCAGGGTATTCCTGGTGTCAAGGGTATATACACTGGGATATTCCTGGTGTCAGTGGTATATACACTGGTGTATTCCTGGTGACAAGGGTATGTACACCTTGGTATTCCTGGTGACAAGGGTATGTACACCTTGGTATTCCTGGAGTCAGGGGTACATGTATTCCTGGTGTCAAGGGTATGTACACCTTGGTATTCCTGGTGTCAGGGGTACATGTATTCCTGGTGTCAAGGGTATGTACACCTTGGTATTCCTGGTGTCTGGGAAATATACACTGGGTTATTCCTGGTGTCAAGGGTATATACACTAGTGTATTCCTGGTGTAAAGGTTATACTATATAACACTGATGTATTCCTGGTGTCATGGGTATGTACACCTTGGTATTCCTGGTGTCAAGGGTATATACACCGGGATATTCCTGGTGTCAAGGGAATATACACTGGGGTATTCCTTATGTCAAGGGTATATACACCGGGGTATTCCTGGTGTCAGGGGTATATACACTGGGGTATTCCTGGAGTCAGGGGTATATACACCGGTGTATTGCTGTTGTCAGAGGTATATACACTGGGGTATTCCTGGTGTCAGGGGTATATACACTGGGATATTCCTGGTGTCAAGGATATACACCGGTGTATTCCTGGTGTAAATGTTATACTATATAACACCGATGTATTCCTGGTGTCAAGGGTATATACCACCTTGGTATTCCTGGTGTCTGGGGTATATAAACCGGGGTATTCCTGGTGTCAGGGGTATATACACTGGGATATTCCTGGTGTCAGGGGTCTATACACCAGTGTATTCCTGGTGTCAGGGGTACATACACTTAGCTATTCCTGTACAAAGTTCAAAGCATTCATACTCCAGTTATATATCCATTATGAGGAAGTCATTACTTAAATAGATACATGTTTCCCTGCTGAGTACCTTTGTTCCATTATATCAAATATTATTTTAACAGGGGTTTTGTAATTGCAATGTATTTTCAAAATTTTAAAGTATTCATCATTAATGTTTTCATTTTTTAGTACACATGTGCCAACATATTTATGTTTATTGTTTAGTATTCATCAAAACACGTAGTCATATTTAATTAAATAATGCATGTACAAATATTTTCTGTCGAAAATTGCAATGATGAAACCATTAAGAGAGTCAAAGTGACATGTGATATCCTTGTTTGTAAGAGACAGCCAATCAATCATCACCAGGACATTGAGACATGAGGACTTGACAATGATCACACTCACCTTGCAGTGTGACCCCATTAACCCTCGGGGTATGTCCTACAACCCGTCCCTAACCCACAGGAAGACACAGATAATGTTTATATTGTCCCCGTACACACTCTCACTTCTATCTGATTTCTTTCTGCTTAGATGACATTTGTCTCATATATTTAAAAAAAAAAAGATTTTAGTGTTATTCATATAAACTCTCAAGAGTAAAACTTTCTATCATGTTTAAATGTGAACATATTGTGTGTGATCAGTATTATTCAGCTTACCACTATCAGTACACCAAAGTGTACTGGAATGTCTAATTATATTATTAACTTATTAACTTATGAACCATATCACCAACAATACATTAGGGTTAGTCAGGGCGGATACAGCTTTTTTGAGTGGGGGTGGGTTTGCACAATATTGAGAAAAGGGAGGATGCACACTTCATTGTTCCAATGGTCATTTAATAAACTTTCAGGAGAAAAGGGGCGGGGGCGCACCTCCCCCCTTCTGGGTCCGCATATGTTAATAGAGAAATGAGTAACACCATTTATAACTTATATAACCTGTCGCATTTTCTTAGAATACGTCTTCCACCAGGCCGACGTGAATTTACTTCCTAGTTGGTTGATAATGTGTCACCCATATCTGTCATGTCAATGGCATACATTGTCATGGGTGTTGACATTAAAACAATGTACACATACCGTGCCATTGACTATATTCTATTCAAATTTTGCATTCGTGTCAAATACGAGGACTATGATCTGTTATCAGCTTGCCCCTCAACATGTTCAAGACACTTGATAAGAACGACTACCCGTTCCAGTCAAGACTAAACTTCAAGGCTACCCGTTCCAGTCAATGACTTCGTGGCTCGCAAATGTCTCAAGAACAACAGCTTTCAACTCACGTATATTCGACCTTTCCTGTATCTTTCACGCAATTCTCCCAGTAGAATTTGCTCGTCAAGTTTTGCCAAAGTGGCCAAATCGTCAACGTCTCCAACAGGCGGTCTGTCCATGTTTACTTCTGAACTGAATGTCGCGTCTTGATCATCGAAGTGGGCTGGGCTGGCCGGATCGCGTGCAGGGCTAAATATAGTAATAATACTCTTCACCCAACACGACGCGTGACGTCACAGTTGATATCATTTATGCACACCGCAATCCAAATTCATGTCTTAGTGGCTCGCGTTACCTTCGCACGTCACTTGCGTAGATCCATGTAGATATAAAGAGTCAAACGCACTTGTGTCGACTCATGTATTGTGAGTGTGAGCAATTCTTGGTAAACATTATTGAAGGGGATTGGAATTTAAAACTTATAGTCACGAGTGCAACTCACCCACAGAACGCAGTCTCTAAGTGAAAAAAAAATGGCCTGGCGAACGTTAACTCATCTATAGTTAGGGAATCAAAGTTAGTGTCAACATACAGTTAATTAGATTGTATTACTCAGTACATAGGCTTGACGTAATGCTGCTGTTTGTTGACCGCGCTATGATTCACTTCAGACCTTCAATATTTCTATAAAAGGTGACTCTTTAGGTAATGCTTCGTGGAGGAAATGCGCATCTATTTCCACTTATTGATTTGAGTTTATCGTGACTGTTAATCACATGTGCTATCATACACACTTACTGGGTAATAAAACCATAAGTACATTTAGAGTGACAGGCTCGCTGACTTGGTCGACACATGTCATCGGTTCCCAATTGCGCAAATCAATGCTCATGCTGTTGATCACTGGATTGTCTGGTCCAGACTCGTTTATTTACAGACCGCTGCCATATAGCTGGAATATTGCTGAGTGCGGAGTAAATCTGAACACAATCAATTTAGAGTGAAAGTTTCATAACACAATTCGGTGTTAGTCTGTCACTTATCTCAGATTTAGATGTCTGTGTCGTATCTTGACAACGATGATTAAGGAACCCAAGACCATGTATGTACCCTAGAAAGGACTGGAATTTATATATTCAGGTGCAATATATGCTTGTAAACAGAGCGTAGAGCGCAAGGAGTGAATGTAATTAGACTCCACAATCACTAATATCCCATATATTTCAAGGCGTCCCGTAAATATTTAGGTTTAGTCCAAGTGAGCCTGTGCATGACAGCATGAGCAACGGTCCATTCTTCCCGGATAAGATAGCATGCGATTCACCACCCGACACTCCCTCATATTAGGGGTTTAAGACCTATACTAACCCGGAAGTTCCTCGAAGGTCGTACGCCAAAGAGGGACTTGTTTGTATTGATATTATCATGTCACAATGAGACCAGTGCTGTTAACCTATAAACCTTTCCATCGACATATTGATTTTGTGCGCTTCGGTAAATCCCTCGAAGTTTGGTGTAAAGTAAGGTTATCAATGATATCCCTGTGTAGCCACTAACTAACGCTGCCTGTGGAGACCACTAAAATACCGTTTGATTTTGTTGTCTATATTTTAACGAAAGTGAAATGTTAATATTAAGCATGATGTCTCCCCACAATATTCCAACCATGTCACAGTGGCATGAGGCTGAGAATGGGTTTTGCAGACTATATATAGTTATATACCTATGTAAGGAATCGAACTCCGGTCTTCGACGCGTCCATCCAGATAGCATTCGGACGTTGGGCCAACATTGGCAAAGTTGGCAAAACCATTGCCAACGTTGGGCCAACATCTGAATGCTATCTAGGGAGTGGACGCATTAACTACAAGGCAAAACCATCGCCATGTCTGAAAGTCATAACCAGAGTTGCTATGGGTACGCAGCAGTGACAACTTTATCATCACACAATGGCGTCAGTAAGGAAAACATAGCACATGAACGGGTTCTGTATAAATGGGGATTAAGTATTTCTATCCGTACGATCAATATCGAAACTAAATGTCGTGACAACACTATGTGACGGACTTAAAACGACGTTGGCAATGCCGATAGAGAGGTCAGGCTCATGTCTGAGCGTCGGACCAAGTAGATAAAGTTATGGTGTTCATGATTATTGAATGTGTGCGTATGTGCGTAAACGTGTTTGTACAAGTCCGGTTTCGTAGCGCTATAACTTGTATGTTCCACTCACAAACATTACAAGACTTCAAGCCGAACAATTCTTGTTTTTGTTTGGTTAATGCCGAGCGCCTTTAACAATAAGTACCGTCCTCTAACGTCTTTTTGGAAGACCCGGATAGAACCACTTGACCACGCGTTTAAATTTTATGGGATGGTCAGGGTGATTGACTAGGTTGCCGTGGTACTTGAAATGTGACTGACTGACTTAGGTTTTACGCCGCTTTTAGCAATATTCCAGCAACATCACGGCGGGGGACACCAAAAATGGGCTTCACACATTGTGCCCATGTGGGGATTCGAACGCTTTAACCATTAGGCTACCCCACCGCCCCACTTGAAATGTGAATGATAATATGACGCACTGCATGGTCTTTCTGTCCTGGGCCCAAGCCCGCTGCGATGAACTGGAATTATCCTGATAATAACACAACGCGTCATCGATGTAGCGATTCACTGTAAGAATGCCTTGAACCACCACTAGCTCTGATCTACCAGTGTAGGACATGGCTCCCCACACCATGAAGCTTTCCCGACCAAATCTGTCCACTTGTCGAACGCAGTTCGGCGCAAAACGTTCATAGACACGTCTCCCATCCCGTCGTCCCAGGAGGAAACGCGATTCATCACTGAACCAAACGCGTTCCCCAGGTTCCATGCCTGTACCCTGTTGCACAAATGGGCACGTCGTTGTCTGTGTATTCGTGTCAGGGCAGGTCCAACATTTGGTCGATATCCCCGAATTCCCACTTCTCTCAGACGATTTCGGATGGTTGGTCGGAAATTCTTCGAAGACCAGGCACGTGTCCTGCAGTGTCCATTAACTGCTGTAGCAAATCGGTGACGTAGGTGAAACACCCGGATGAATCGGTTCTGAGCAGGAGTATTCACTCTTGGTGTTCCACTTTTGGGACGATCTTGGGGCGATGTCATAATCGAGATATGGTGTTGTGGTGGACGTTGAAGTGTCTTGCAACGGCAGACTGAGACCCTGCTTCCAAACGTCGGCGCTATTTCGGTCAGTAGCATTCAATCTTGGCATTTTTTTGTCTTCGTTTACGTCGTAAATTTCGAAATGAAATGATGCATTTGGTTTTATAGTCGATGTCTCTACCCATGTGTCCGACACATTGCACATGCTCTACCAGGAAAACCTTTTTTCTGCTTGCACTTTTTATGTATCGTTTTCATATTTCTTACAAACGTTTACAAACACTTTTTTGATGCGTTTGTGCGCAATACACAACAACCACGGCATGTTTAACTGGATTCAAACAATAGGAATTGTCTGACTGACGATTGCTGTAAAAAAATATATTATCGAAATGAACTGATGAAAATGAATATGCGTTTCTTTCTTCTTTTTTGTTTGGAGAGTGTATACACCATTGTAAATGGCACTTACAAGCAATCACCTGACATATTATACACCATGGTAAAAATCATTATCCAGCCTAATGTAAGAATGTTGAGTTTTGATTGGTTCACGTGACTCTGATAACATACCATGTACACCCGTCTCGATCCGCGAGCAGGGAGTACAAAAGTGGTATTATTCCGCCACGCCTCGGTGACCACGCGAAGTGAGAAAAGCGTTCATCGCCAAGCCTTTAGTAACGTGCGCTGCATTGAGGTCAGTCGATCAGCTGGAGTCAACATGGCAGCGAGGAAACGTTTTGCCATAACAATTGAGAATTTTCTTTTCTTTTCTTTTCATTTAGTAAAAACATTCGGCTAGATAAATGCGTTATCACATCGTGTATCGGGAAATACGGGGTTTTATCAGTCCCGAGTAAGGAAGCCGCCTATGGTAAACTAGGTCGTAACGTTACGAACGCTTTGTGGATCGTAGGTTTGACTGACTGACTGACTGAGTTTAGTTTTACGCCGCTTTTAGCAATATTCCAGCAATATCACGGCGGGGAACACCAGAAATGGGCTAAACACCCCACCGCCCCCGTAGGTTTGAAGAAATATAGTGCTTAAGTTCTGTTATATGACGGATACGGATGTAACCACATAAGCTCATCTTAAGATAGATGTGTGTTGGTTATAGAAGCAGTCAACAATATCTACTCAGGACGTGCATACGAGTTAGTGGAGCTATAACATGTGTTTCTATCAACTCCACTGGGACATAATGACACACTCATAAGTCAGGTCATAAGCGTTACCTTCTACCACAGCAGTTACTTTAATAGACGTCCGTCCGTTCATCGATCGTTTCATATCAGATTACCTGTACGTCACTTTGTCAGCTAATACCATGTGCGTTTTCACATCGCTTCCACCCAATCTGAAATATTTGGATAATAGTTTAGCTCGAAAGTAAACATTGACTCACTCTCGAACTGAAATACCGTATTTCCTCTTCAAGACGACGATGGGGCCTGTTGCATAAACGCTCCAGTATATATTAATTTTTAATTGTTTGATAAATTTACAAAGTACGTAATTCATTCCGAGTCAGTAGCTTAAACGAAAACCTTTGTCTGGTGTTTCACAAAGCATGGCAGTGCAATTTCAGAATGTTTTGTAAAGATCTCTTCCGCATTGGCCTGCCAAACCGGTTTTCTTTAGTACATCTCCCCGAACAAAGGGGTAGTCTGTATTGATATTCCATACTTGAGCAATGTTTTCCCGACCTTTCAACATAAAGCATTCTTTTTAAGTATGACACTGCTGTAATTGCGCCGACTGTGTTGTAAACACGGAACCGGATACTTTCTGCACTCTGATGTAACACACACACACACACACACACACCATCCCCCAAACAGACATGGGGTCTCGGTTAAATGTATACAAGGAAGTGTTGAAGCAATTCTTTGATAGTAGGTCATTGTGTATTTCAAAATCTGGATCGAATATACTTGTGGCACCCCAGAGTGTATAGGATAGAAACATGTAAGGCCGAAAACAGAATTTTGTTTTTAGTCTTTTGGTATAGGCTAATGTGATGTGAGGACCTAAACATTAATATTGTTTTGATTGTTGCTTTCCATACAAGTTTACTTGTATGAGATTCTGGGGTAGTCCAGTGGTTGAAGCGTTCGGTCATGCATCTCTGAATGAATGTTTTCGTCTTGACAGTGTTGTCAGAGCCATTATTAAATTTGGATTCAGATGCACTGCGCACCACACCCCCGTTGGAAATCACGTTATGCATGCTGACGAATCCATGCTTATCTGCTTCAATTAATGATTTTATTTAGATTTATTTCCTTATAGCCTCACTGCTGACATTCCTTCCTTCTTTATCCCATCCTGCCAACAAATTAACCGATATATTGATTTGATTTTATGTATCTGTGATAACCCGGCACTCAGTCAGTGTGGATATCACCTATTTTGTTCTGGGGTGGTAGGGGGTTATCACGTTTGTACGCATGTATTGGGGGTGTGTGGGAATTTTGTACATAATAATATTAATAAACTAGGATTGCCTCCTTGGCAATACTGACGGTCTTCAGACTTCCCCATACACTCCCCGTGGCTACCTTTACTTGTACTGTTTCTTTGGACGCCAGCTGGAGCGCCCATTACAGTGTTTTGGAGATTAATTTGGCATTGATTCAATGCTGCTTACACAAACGGAAAAATAACAAACTGCAGAAAAACAAACAGGAAGACACAGTCAAACAAAGCAAATAATACAGCAATATCTACAGACATATACTAAAAGAGATTACTGGTAAATCTTGTAGATTTTGTTGTGGTAAAAAAATCAAGCGTATTCCTGTCACAGTCAGGCTGGTAAGCAAACTGCTGGAGAGATCACATCCTGGCAATTACAGAACACTAATTGTTTTGACTGTAGACCTAAGAACAACGGAGTTACGGCCTGTTAAAGAGGGAACTATTTCTGTGGGCACTAGAAAACCAGGAAGCGGTGATAGTTGCTAGATTTTACGACGCTTCCTCCAGCTATCTCACAACTGTCGCAACTGACAAAAATGCGAAATCCTAATGTCCCTCCCTGTTTGTGGCGTTCATTCCATGAGCAATCCATGAGCAATCATGCTGAAGTATAAGACCTAAATGTTTATGACTTTGTACGGAATTAATGACATTACCATTCATGGTTAGGTTCGGCATTGGAGTTGGTTGCAATTTACGAGTAAAGCATATTGACTCTGTCTTATTGGGATTAAAAGATACTTGCCATTTTTCTGCCCATTCGGCAATTCGCTGTAAGTCATCGCTCATTACAATAGCAGTTACCCAGGATCATCAATGATCGCATATAAAGAAGTATCATCCGCAAAAAGGCGTATATTACTATTTATACCTTCAACTATATCATTTATATAAACAATAAACAAGAGCGGCCCCAATACTGAACCCTGGGGTACTCCAGCAAATACAGCTTTAGTATCAGATCTAAATCCATTAATTACGACACGTTGTTCTCTATATATCCAAGATAACTCTCTAACCATTTTAACAAATTACCCTTTATACCATATCTTTTTAATTTATAAATGATACCCTTGTGCCAAACCCTGTCGAATGCTTTGCTTACATCACAAAATACTTCTCTTATTTCCTTTCCTTTATCTACTGCACCGGCAATAAAATCATATAAATACGTTAGTTGATTAACAGTAGAATCGCCTGGTTTAAATCCTGATTGTAGATTAGAAACTATGTCGTTATCTCTGAAATAATTGAAGACGTGTTTGAAAACGCACTTTTCAAAACTTTTAGCCAGACAACTTGTGAGTGCAACGGGTCTATAATTGGAACAGTCATTTATACTACCTTTTTTGTGAATGGGAACGACAGAGGCTTCCTTCCAAACTTGAGGAAAGGTATTTTCAGAAAGGGATTGGTTAAAGACATCTGATAGTGGGGCAGCCAACAATCGAGCGTTCATTTTCAGAAACTTATTGCTAATTCCGTCTGGGCCTATTGCTGTTGTAGTATCTACAAAAGAAAGAATATCATAAACTTCGTTTTGGTTCAGATAAACGTCACTTAAAGAATTATCAGTATACGAAACAACCTCTTCAATATCCCTGTCTGGATAACTAACTTTTGTTTGATTTGTGAAATATTCATTCATTATATTTGCAATTTCAGTGCTATCGTCATAACGTTGATCATTATTTAATACTGGAGGAAAGGAGCTTGATGATTTTTTGCCTTTTGTATAATTTTTAATCGGAGGCCACCAAACTTTGGTTCCATGCTTGTCATTAATTAATTTATCAATTTTGTCTGTATGTAATTGTTTAGCCATTCTGACGGATGATGCAGCTTTATTTCTGTATAGTCTGCCGAAGACCCGGGTTCGAATCCCCACATGGGTACAATGTGTGAAGCCCATTTCTGGTGTTCCCCCACCGTGATGTAGCTGGAATATTGCTAAAAGCGGCGTAAAACCAAACTCAGTCAGTCAGTCAGTCTGTATAGTCTGAATTTTGTCCAATCGGAAGGTAAGTTGCGCCGTTTAGCAATCTTCTGTAAGCGATTACGTTTTCGGATCAAACTCCAAGTTTCGTTGTTCATCCATGGCACATCTTTTGTCCTGATAGTGACAATTTTGTTAGGCACGTGTTTGTTACATAGATTAATTATAGTATTGTTTAGCGTGTTACTTACGTTGTACATACATTTTAGGGGGGTCATTCACATTGTACATGCTTCTCAATAAAAATCATCATCACCCCCTATCTATAAATTATGAACGTTGCCTTACATAGCAGAGATCATATATTTATAATGTTCAGTAGATCTACATTTATAAGTGATCGAGTGTTCGAAACGTAAAGAAAAAAACCTACGTTTCTTACATATTTCCAAACATGTTTTCAGTTTGTTTTAGCAAATTCGATTATACATAATTAATTGAACTCTGTCACCATTTTGATAGAAACGATATTATGTATATAAATATATTGTCGCGAGTTTCAAACAGCAAAACTTCTTCGCAGTGCCGTTAGGGGGCGCTTTCGAAGTATACAGCTTTGCGGAAACACCACAGCGCCGCTAGGTGTCGTTTGCACCACACTGACTGTAGCCAGGCACTGCGGAAGAGTTTGGAACTCATCGTCAAGGAATATTTCAAAATGGCGGATCAACCCAAACATAATGCTCCTCACGGAATGGAACCGTACGATTTGGGTAAAACTTCGGACCTTGGTGCCCTCAGCGCAGAGCAGCAGGAGAGACTAAACAAGTTTAAGGTTAGATTTTGATAGAAATGCATTTTCCATAGTGACATGAATAGACATTGGATATGCATGTTGATTTTCAGAAAGTGTTCGGTTTTCGATCAAAACAAAGCTGACAGTTCGTTGGTTGCAAAGGCACTGCGGAAACTGATTAAACGGAAAGAGTTCCTTCCGTTCGCCCAACCATAAACCTAACTCTACCTAACCCTCAACCTTATCTTAAACCTAACCCTAACTTAAATTTTGGACTTTTAGTCATTTTGTGAGTTCTCTAGTAACTGTTGTGTTAAGTTTTGGTAATAATTTTAGTATATTTATAAATATTATTTGGGATGGGGGAACGGGAGGAACTCTTACCGATTAAACATAATTCTCCATACAACTCTATCTATTGCTATGTCATGTATGTGAACAGGCCACAGTCAGTTCTTGACACGTTTTACGTATTATATATGAATGAAATGTCAACAGATCACTGTCTTAAAATTGGATGTTTGGCATCTATGGTTGTTTGAAATTGAAGATATCCATAAAGCCGCGTCCCCAAAGCACAACAACATCACTGTAAGAAAGTTAGGCGAACAAAACTAGAGAAAATATAATGCGTTTGTTTAGTTAAACGTTAAAAAAACTCACAAATGATATCAAAACCACTTATGATCATCTACAATATATCAAATATAAAAAGAATTCATGAAATACAAAGTAATTTGACTTTGGTTACTAAAAATAACGGTACACCTACAGAATACCGGATACCTATCAGCCATATTGTTTAGTGTCACGTCAGCCTATCCCAAAACCTTACCCTAAACCTAAGTAAACTTGCGTGCTTTCAAAGCTGGCGGAAGGTTTTATGATGTGTGGGCAAATCCCATCTATATTAGCCAGTTACTAACATATTACATCATGCTCATCCTGCACCTAGCTGAATTTATGTAAAAATATACAGATGTAAATTTGCTATTCTCTTTCTCCAAACTAGACACTATTCAAATTGCAAACTGATATAATAATAAAAGTGTTGTGATGATTGTCAGACAAAAACTATGTTCAGTGACTAATCAGTTAACAGTTTCGTTGGTCCGAACAAATAATATTCCATTATAATAGCATGCATGTAATGCGCTATTTTCAATTTACAACATGCTCAAAGCGCAAGACATAGAAGTATATACAAAACCAGGGCTCCAGATAAGGGCCGTATCAGCGATACGGAAGGAAATAATTTAGAAAACATAGCAGATACGCACCACGACAATGGTGTACGTTCTTAGAATCATTTACAGACGTATTTATCGGAAAAAGTATTGTTTTATTGTTTATTGACCTGGTTACACAAGACTTGCAATGTTGTGGTGCATACATGAATCGAAACACAAGACTCCATTAAATTCCATTCAGGGGTTAGAATAGGGAGTAGTTGGTTCCAGGTTGTAGAGGTAGCATACGAAAATGACCTTTCACAATATGTAGAAGTCCTCACAGTTGGGATAACGCGGAAACATTTATCCTGAGAATGGAGAGAGCGAGATGGGCGGTGCTGTGTGAGGGACTGGGCCAGATGGGAAACGTGACCATCCAGTGACACATCTGAGTCGATAATTACACCAAGGTCTTTGACCTTGTCAGCAATTTGGATGTTTGTATTATCAAACTCGAAAAGTGTAAGACCACACTGTGATCTCCTTTTCTGTGACCCTAGGACAATGCCTTCCGTCTTGTCACTATTCAGTTTTAGTTTGTTGTAATACATCCACGCCTTGATGTCCTCACAACATATGCTGAATTCACTCAAAGCTCTGCGCCTGAAGTGGCATTGACTCTATGAATCTGTAGACTTGAGAGTCATCAGCATAGTGATGTCTATCCACTTCATGTCTTTCCACGACACTTCCAAGCTCCTTCATATACAAGGTGATAAGAACCGGTCCTATTATAAAGACGGATCCTTGGGGAATCTGGGTCAGATGACCATTTGTCAATGATTACACACTGACTTCTATCAGACAGGTATGATTTAAACCACTCTAAAGCTGTTCCATTGATGAGAAATTCCAACCTCAGACGTTCCAGGAGTTTGCAGTGATCGATGGTGTCAAACGCACTGCTTAGGTCAAGAAGTACCAAAACTGCAAGCTTCTTATTATCAATGCCTAGCCGAATATCACTAATCACTTTCAGCAATGCAGTCTCTGTGCTGTGATGGGTATGGAATGCAGACTAGAGATGATCATGAAGGTCATGTTTATCTAGATGTTCAGTAGTCATGTGCATACAGCACGCTCAACTAACTTGGAAACATAACTGAGATGAGATACTGGCCGGTAGTTGCTCAGCAGATCTGAGTCTACTTGGGCCTTTTCAGGAGTGGCTTCACTGGGGCTGACTTAAAGGAAGACGGCACTATTCCATATTCAACACTAGTGTTGAATATTTTTGTAAGAATCGGAATTAAAGGATCAATGTTGTCAAGGATGATGGGTGTCGGCACAGGGTCCAAATCACAGGAAGTGGGATTGGACTTCCCGATAATTTTCAATACTTCATCGCAAGTGAATTCGTTAAAGGTCACCAGTTTCTCCGAGCAAGTATCACTAAGTTCACTAGAGTAGGCCTATTGTCATTGGCCTATAGTGCATTGTGCTGTTTTTGAAGTACAGAGAAGTACAGAGACATAATTGATTTAGTTCTAGTATGAAACATTTGCTGAATACTAATGCAAATACAAATAGATAAAGCATTATGAATTGTTTTGGTTGCAGGTGCAGACACGGATGGCAAATGAGAAGTATCTACGCGCGACCACCCGGAGGTTGAGTGTTTGCTGGCTGGCTTCCTGGGGTAAGGTCATCCATGGATGTGTCAGACACAGACGTTTAATGAACTATCAATTCCTTGATTTCCTGATGCATATTTCTGAGAAAGCATAGGTCCCGTGTAACCATGGTAATCCATGCTTGTTGCACTCAAGCATGCCCAGATCCTTGGTGCTGCTATCAGCCCTTAGTTGTTGATTGTTTACACTTGACATAGTTGGCTGTTAATGACTACAGCAGTGAACAACATTCATTCACTGCTTTAAGTTGCTTATATTACTCAAACCATTAATAGTTGCTTTTCATAATATCAAATGGAAATCCTGTGTTCCCAGTGAATGTATAATGTGTTAGTTTATTTTGAACCTGATTTTCTGTTTCTAGCGATGTTCTGAAGAAGAGACCCGACAACATCCGTGAATTTGCTGCAGGTGAGAGATGGGGAACTGTTCATGGGGAGGAGTGAAATCTAGATTCACAGCTGACCATGTAATCCAGTGGCTTAAACTGTAGTGAGAATGAGTGAGCATGTGACACAGTGTGGTGAACACATACACTGTATTATTTAGAAAATGAAATTCAATTGGAAAATGCATCCCTTGTGTGTGTCCAATACCTGCATTTATAAACTGACACATTTCATCACGACATGTTGGTGTTAATGCACATTCTGCGAAGCGTGACATTAACTTAGCACTATCTGGGTATAGAGTATGTTGGTATGAGTCTATCAGGCAGTTATGACAGTCACCAACTTTGTATGCAGTAGTGGTGGCCGATTATGAAATAATGAAGATTGGTGAGTGCCTAAGCGACCAAGCAAGATTATGACAATCGAACACAACCAATTTGGGAACACTTGTTTGCATCAACAATATTTTACACAAGGTTGGTTTTGTCTGTGTCATTAAATTTACATTTCATAAGCACTACAAGCTCGTTCCAAGTCATGATTGAATTTATCTTAAAGAATCCAGGAAATCTGTGTTCCTAACATACTAATCATCCTTTAAATATGCGAAATTTGCCAATGGATTTTGTGCAATTTGCAAAGACCCAAATTACTACATGTTTTTTCTTTGTGTGTGCATTAACAAAGATAACAGGCACATTTGATAAATGACGCCAAACCAATTATTTTACGAGGATTGATCGAGTTGTAATGAACCAATCATCAATTATTTAACCAATTCCAAACACTAGTTTGCAGTATCTTCTCATCACCATGATCACCTCTGTTCTTTCAGACTGTCATGAATTGTTGCAGAAACTGTAGTGAATACATGATAAAAGAGAACATTTTGCTTATTTTCAAATACAGTTAGTTAGAAAAGAAATGACTGATATATAGTCTATGTAATGTCAAGTGCTGTATCATGTGTAATGGTATTCTATATCTGCCGTCTTGGTGTTGTGGTTTGTCTATTAACATGATTAATTGGTTGGTTGTTTAACGCCACACTCAGCAATATTCCAGCTATATGGTAGCAGTCTGTAAATAATCGAGTCTAGACCAGACAATCAAGTGATCAGCATGAGCATCAATCTACACAATTGAGATACAATGGCATGTGTCAACCATGTCAGCGAGCCTGACAGCCTGATCCCGTCAGTCGCCACAACAAGCATGGGTGACTGAAGATCAATTCTAACCCGGAAACTTGATTAATAAGATAGTGTTATTAAATTGAACAGATAGGGTCATTCACAATGGTCATGATTCACAATGGTATCATGATGTCACAATGGTATCATGATGTGTATTCAGCGAGGGTTCGTCATTCACATAAAATTGGTGATCAATTCATATTTCACGTCTATTCAGGAGACCCTTTTGTCAATGTCATGCTTCTGAAATATGTCTTTAAAATGTCGACACCTGTAAGCATTGTAAGTGAGTGAGTGAGTTTTGTTTACGCCGTTTTTAACAATATTCACGCCATATCACGACGGGGATACACCACAAATGGGCTTCACACATTGTACCCAGTTGGGGAATCGAACTCGGGTTGTCAGCATGACGAGCGAAGGCTTTAACCACTAGGCTACCCCACCGCCCCTGTAAGCCTTGTAAGGAGTGCAAGGGGAGCATAGTGGTTAATGCGTTCTCTCGTCACACTAGAGACGTGGGTTCAATTCCTCACATGGTTACATTATATTGCTGGAATAATACTAAACATGGCATAAAACCATACTCAGTGTAAGCATGGTAAGACATGTATGTACTTTATGTGTGGACACCCTTGTAGGATGTCTGTATGTATGGTATGTGTAGACACCTGTATGACATGTACATTGTGTGTTAACATCTGTATGACGTGTATGTTCTTAATGTGTAGATGTCAGTATGACATTTGTAGGTACTACTTATGAGTAGATGCTTGTATGACATGTATAAGTCCTTTGTCGTGTTTATGTGTAGACACCTGTATGATATGTTTGTGTTTTATGTGTTGACACCTGTGTGATGCGTGTACTTTATGTTTAGACACCTGTAGGATGTGTGTACTTCGTGTGTTGACCCCTATATGGCGTGTTTGTATTTATGTGTAGACACCTGTATGGTCTGTGTATTAAAAGTGTAGTCACCTGTAGGAGTGTGTACCTCGTGTGTTGACCCCTATATGGCGTGTTTGTATTTATGTGTAGACACCTCCTATGGTCTGTATTACAAGTGTGTGTACCTCGTGTGTTGACCCCTATATGGCATGTTTGTATTTATGTGTAGACACCTGTATGGTCTGTGTATTAAAAGTGTAGTCACCTGTAGGACTGTGTACCTCGTGTGTTGACCCCTATATGGCGTGTTTGTATTTATGTGTAGACACCTGTATGGTCTGTGTATTAAAAGTGTATTACCCCTATAAGTGTAGTCACCTGTGTATTAAAAGTGGACCTGTGTGTACCTCGTGTGTTGACCCCTATATGGCGTGTTTGTATTTATGTGTAGACACCTGTATGGTCTGTATTAAAAGTGTAGTCACCTGTAGGAGTGTGTACCTCGTGTGTTGACCCCTATATGGCTTTATGTTTAGACACCTGTAGGTTTGTATTTATGTGTAGACACTCTCTGTATATTATGGTAGGATGTGTATTACCCCTAAGTTTGTAGTCACCTGTATGGTCTGTATTAAAAGTGTAGTCACCTGTAGGATGTGTGTACCTCGTGTGTTGACCCCTACTTAATGTATGTTCATTGCTTGTAGACTACTTCACGGAACCAGGTCTTCCAGACAAAGTTCAGACACAACTGGAGGAGAGACAGGCCAAGATCAAACAGAACCGTATACTGCAGAAGATTTAAATGGCAGCACGACCAGTGCCTGATTACGGCTGGCATCTGATGTGATCAGCAGCGTGGACCAATGTTCTATCATATATCTCAAACATGTTGTATATCAAATGTCAGTTATTTAAAAAGATAAATTTTGTCAATTGTAAAGCCTATTAATTTGGGATACAACAAGGAAATTTATGTCAGTAACCATGCAAATAATGTTTGCTCGAGAGCTTCCCCCATTTCCACAGTGTTTGTATTCTACTGATGGTATTAACTTGTTAAGTGTTGGATTTTAAAGGTCTCACAAATTCCTTTTGCTGTGTGGAAGTTGCCATAATGTTGTCCGTCATTGTCTGCATGACTGTTGAGCTCTGTTGGACCAAACACGCAAGATGACCATTATGTGTGTTGCTGGGTAATACATAACTTGTGGAGCGTCCAGTGTGTTGTCCAGTTACCTTCCAGTGCCTGTGTGTATGAATGGGAGGTTTGTCATCATTGTCATATCTCAGGCAGTCCTTTACCTTTTGTGCATAATCCTCTGTATTATTTACCAGTTTTATTTATCACGTTTATTTTTATTTTGATACTTTGTCATGTTCCATTTTTCCTTCTCCTGTTCAATTTTTCTTTCTCCTATATATCTGGTCTAACTGAATGCTGGAAGAATGGCAGGGTCTGACAGAAAATATGAGGGGTGTGGGTGGGGAGAGGGTTTTAGAAAGGGGAGACAAATCTTGCTGTCTTGAAGGGGGCCGATCAGTTCATGTTATCCTTCTCAGTGGATGTTGTGTAACACTGACATTAATAGCAACGGTCAACATTTAAACCATTAGTCATGTAAATAATTTGGATCTTCAAAGCTGTCAATTTTCTATATATTCAGTCAAATCAGCTAAAAATGATTCCAAGATATGATTTCATGCAAGCCTAAATTCTGTTTTGCATGCACTGTGTTAACCGCCCCCATGGGCTCTGACCTCTTGTTGTCAAGAAAAGGGTTTATCGCATATGATATTTCCTTAGAGGGTATGTAAACCACATGATAATGTTTCATACTGCATGGTAGATGTCATTCATGTTGGTATTGATAGTTCAGACCAGACTCTGGTGTTGTCAACAGGAGGGTGAAGCTGCCACTCCATCAGTGCCTGTTTGCAATGCTGAGCAACTTCTATCGCACTCAGAGCTTTTGTCTCACTTCACTGAAAGCCATCGACATGAGAGTGAGACAGTGATATGTTTTTAACATAGTTTTGTGATATGTATTATTCTTGTTGCTTCTAATTTATACAAAAGTGAATAAAAACTGGTACTTGTGAATGGTGTTGGTGTGTTTCTTTCTGCCAGGCATTAGCAGACAGAGGTTGTCATGGTGATAGATGCTATATGTCCAGTAAATGCATACAGTGGCCTAGCTCTCTACCCACAGTGAAGTTCCAGTGCAAAATGTGAGTGAGTATGGTTTTACAGTGCATTTCGCAATACTCCAGCAACACCAGGGGGACACCAGAAATGGGCGTCACAAATCGAACCGCGTCACACATCGTACCTATGTGGGGAATCGAACCCGGGTCTTCGGCTTGACGAGTGGATACTTTAACCACTGGTTTACCCCACCGCCCCTCCAGTGCGAAATATGCTTCCCCCATCTTAATGACATCTTTATGACTGTCTTTGATTCAATCTTTCATTGTTATGGAACGTTAACCATTGCTCGGGATGTCAAGTGTTTGTGTCAAGTGTTTATGTCTCTTGCTCAGACATATTTTGTCCGGATGTCGTGTAATACAGCTGATGTATTGTTGATGTCATGTACAGCCTCACTCCTCCTCTGAATGCAAGTGAGAATTCTGCAATTCTGGGATTCTCCAATATTCATTTATTGGGTAATGGACCTTTTGTTTTGATTTAAGGAAGGATGAGGTAAATCTGTATTCAGGAAGTCCTTTATGTTAAGATGATTTGTTGGTTTACCTGGTCGTATGCAAGCCACGCATATCTTTAGAAGGGACCAGTGGGTTGGATGGTCAGCCACCTTTCTATTGGTTAATGCATTTAACTCACGTCCCAAATTCGTGGGTTTTTTTCCATACTTGATTATGTTCAGACCGTCATTCTATAGATGGAACAGTGCTTGTCATTTGTACGCTGTTATCAATGCAGCAGCACTGATATATGTAGCTAAGGGAAGAGCCTGAAAATAAAAGGGGCCAGCCGTGATAACTGGAACTGGAGTTATTGTATTCTGGAATGTACTGGTCTGTGAGTTTTTGCAGTATTTTGGTTGTTACCTTGAACATGTTCAGCATCTTTGAAACCACTTGACCATTTGAATACTTGACCAATAAAGATAAATTGGTTCTGGGAAATTTAGAAATGAACATTTTCTTTACAAATGTGAAATATAACGATATTACAAATGTAACGTTAACTCAGACGTAACGCCAGCTCCCAGTATCTAATACGAGGGGACTTCAAACCTACAAATATTAACCATAAACTGTTTTATGATAAATAAAAGGCATTTCAATAAGCCAGATTAGTAACATGACCTAAGCCAGATCAAGTAACATGACCTATAGTTAATGGAAATGTATTCACGAATGTTTCTAATACTGTTCCGATTAGCTATTGGTTGTATTAAAAGAGGGCTGTCTGTTTTTTTTAACCCGGAATAGTACCCTTTAGAAGCGGTTGGAGTATGCTTTTCAGAAAGGTATCCCATCAGGGTGTGGATAAGATGTAGTCAGGTCACAAAACGGTCGCCTCCTGGTCACTCTTATATAGCTAAAGCCATTATTCAGAAACTGTTCGGTCCCAAAACGTGTCAAACGATGAAGCCCTATGTGTTTCAACTGTAGCTCTAACTTACTGCGGGGCGGTGGGGTAGCCTGATGGTTAAAGCGTTCGCTCGTCACGCCGAAGACCCGGGTTCGATTCCCCACATGGGTACAATGTGTGAAGCTCATTTCTGGTGTCCCCCGCCGTGATATTGCTGGAATATTGCTTAAAGCGGCGTAAAACCAAACTCACTCACTCACTCTAACTTACTGCAATCACTTGGACCCGGACAACCCTTGATATTTTAATGGAACTTCAGTCATTTGCAGTCACTGTAAATCACTACAAAGAAACAAATCCTCTTCTCTCATATGGCATTTAAACAAATAATTCTACAATGATGTTTAGAAAAGGTTTTGCTCTAAGTGTGTACGGTGTCTCTTAACCACAGCGATATACACACCCAGTCACCAGTAAGCGGCTTCGTGTGATGGCTGCATTTGACCGGTAAATACAGTTTTGTGAGGAATTGTACATATACGTTTTGAAAAAACGGCAACATTAGTTTTATGTCCCTTCTTTTGAACGTATCGACTTGAAATGTGATAGAAGTCTGAGCTTTGGCAATGTCTTTGCTTTCTAATTCTTTGGTTCTATCATAACATTTGGTGTCTTCAGTGAGCCGCCTGTTCGGAATTTGCCGAAACTGATACATTTTATGTGCCATAAACTCAGTATCATGCTATCTACCATTGTCATGCTATTTACGTCTGTTACATGTTTCCCTACAAATATGGCCTGGTGCTTCTTGTTGTTTCAAGTAATGATAAATGGCATTGCTGATTATCTCCTTAGGTGATCTCCACGTTCAATGCCATTCCAATAAGAAGTCGCTACGAAAAACACACTACGTGGAGCTTACAGACTGCACTCAGAAAATATCACTTTGACATCAGGCTTTACTGGCACCCCGAACACATTCCAGTCAGAAAGTGCTCTGCAAATACAGCACCTTCAAAAATCAGAGAGATCTGGCACTTCAAACATGACAGCTGATGTTCGTGGCAAAATGTTCTTGCACCTCAAAACATGACACCTTGATGTTCGTGAGGTGACGTGAAATTGGGTTTAACGTCGTGCTTGAGAATATTTCGCTCATACAACGACGTGCATGCGTGTGTATGTGTATGTGCGGCTGCTTGTACTAGCCCAGACTTGAGCTGGTTTTATAGTGCTAGCTCACTGAGATACCATGCCGCAGTGAAGCATGAATACCCCACTCAGACACAGTATACTGACTCCGAGCCGACCTTTCCTTGTTGTACCCATTAATGCCGAGCGCCAGGCAGGAACCAACAAGTACCATATTTTAACGTCTTTTGGTATGTCGCGGTCGGGGATCGAACCCGCGACTTTCCGCTCTCCGGGCGGACGCTCTAACCACTACACCACGGAGGCGTCCCCTTGATGTTCGTGGCAAAAGGTGCTACCCCTTCAAACATGACACCTTGATGCACCCTAGATGGCTTTGCAGCGACTGGTTCCGGCCCACCAACCTGGTTAGTGACAGGCCGACGACTAAACCACGATTCTTCCATATCCCCCAGGCAACTTCTCCAACCAGGAGAGCCATACTGGTTACACCGTGTTCCATCAAGGCAAGACAAAGATTTAGATGTCGACGTATACAAAACAATACCTCTGTTTTGTTAATAAAATTTTATTGAAATTTGAAAAAAGAATGAATAAACAATTGTAACAAGTTATTTTCATGCAAGAAAGTTAATTTATCATAATTTGGTAATCTGTACAAGAAACGCAAACGAATACTTATGCAATACTGTAGAGGCAAATGCCGTAATACTGACAGTAAGTCTGACAATCTCAGACATGGGAAACAACAAATTGAACTGGGACAACATAGGAAGTGGCCAACTCGTAGCAGGATCTACATGTAGCAGATGTAATGTCATGGCAATTCCTGAACATCCAACGGGCCACAACAGAGACGCAGTTAACGTGTAATATGTTTGGATTAACATCATCCTTCTTTGTGCAATGGACAATTTCTTCCCGAACGTCGGCGTCCAAAGGACGCCATGTTCCTGATCTCCTTTATGTGGGGACCATCTACTCCTGAACATCACAGGATTATATATTGAACAAGTAACGAAACACCACTTCACCGCAGTGTTTCTTTATTTGTTCTCAGATTTTCACCTACAGTGCAATACAAAGCCTGCGAAGAAAGAGAAGAGACGAATAAAGAAACATCTCTACTTTCACGTGTTCCCGTATTTGTTTCTCTCAGTATATGTTACGGTGCTTCAATTGTCGGGATATTTATGTTTCGATTTATCCTTATAGAAAAGCAGATGGGATACAAAATCCTCTCTACTATTTAAGCCACATCGCAAATTTAAACTTAGATTGCTCTTGTTAATGGATAATACAAGTGAAATCATCATAACAGATTTACTCCTATTGTATTCAGAGTCAGTGTAGGCAGATTGAGCTGGCAGCAGTGTTTTGGAGCTAAAGCCGTGATATAACAGTAGTGTGGCTACACAGTAGCTAGTCATCACAGCTGAAATGTTTGAGCAAACACAGTATATAACAGTGTAGATCGATACAATAATAGGCCTGGTAATACTAGCGCAGACATGGAAACACGGGATGAATTACGAAACTCGTTTCAATACACATTTTTTTTTGGTCAGAAGCAATTATTTACTTCCGCAGTTTAAAATTAGATTGTAGACTAGGCGTTGTATCACAGTTCTTCCTGACCTCAAGGTTGGCCCACCCCTGAGCGTGGGGAGCCACGGGGCTAGTACTGTAACTGGTTCTTCTTGGTCTGCTTTCTCCGGGGGGTCATTCGCTCGGACACCCAGTCAGGGTGGATGATGAAGTGACCGGTCACCATTGGCTGTGTCGACTGCAACACATATGATAAGATTTGTGAGAGACAGGTTTCAGCGTTTTAAGCGTAGCATTTTTGAGAATTGTAATTGTCGACTGAATCGTATAACCTTGCTTGCAACTGAAGGAATTAATGGTGTAAATTCTGCTAGGGGAACGGACAGGAAGCAGAAGTATTCTCACCACGTTGCTAGTGTGGCTGCCTTCCATAGACTGTTTACATGATGCTGAATAATAATATTTTATTTTTTAATATTCCCAAACTAGTTTTATGTATAATCTGTGATAATCTAGAGGTTGAACTGTCCTTCGGTGACATGTCAGGTTACACCCTCTAAAATATCATTGGCGTAAAACTTTCTCTCATGGCTGAATATGAGGCGATGTTGCAACTCACTCACTCACGTCGGGGTCTCTAGAAACGTGATTAAAACATTGTGTCTATGTGGGAAATCAACCACGGGCCTTTGCGACGACCTCACTGCTTGTGTAGTCTACCCCATTAATCTCGAGAACAGATTGACAATCAGGAAACCACATCTGTCGTGAGTTCCCCTTGTCGATACCAGGATATACTTCTTCAAGACAGACTTAAAACAACATTATTCCCCACTTCATATAGATCACTCCCATGTATGTGTACGTTTATATTCGTAAATTTACATTGTACTCTCTCTGACCAAGCACGAACATCAAGCAGTATTCCAGTTATATCACGACGTGTCGGCTCGTTGCGGGAGGAAAGCCCGAACTGACGCAGGTCTTAGACCTTTGTCACTGGCGAAACCCTCGAGATCGGGAATGATGCTGACAAACCATTAGACCAAGATTCGAACCCATATGTTTCCCTGTGTCCAAGGGACATAACTTTGTAAAGCAAACAACTGCGACACCCGTGATCCCGAAAGTAGCCATATATATTGATTACAGGATATATTGATTTTAAGGTACAGCACTGATTAATTGATAAGGACGAAGTGTATTGATAAAAAGGCATGACATATTGATTGGTAGGAATAAGATAATATCGTATCGATTGAAAGCTATACTGATTGCTCAGGGTGGCCGTACCTGGAAGCAGCTGAGATCATGGACGTAGTCCTTGCTGAAGGATGCTCTGCGTCTGTAGCGGCCCATGGGCCTTGACTCCCGGGCAGACTGGGGGTACATAGTGTAGTTAGCCATGGGGGTGGCGCTGAAACATGGCACCCGGAGAACATAAATACAGGTCTTGAAATCTTTGTAACACATGGTAGGTATGGAGGAGGTACGTGTGTGTCATGTATCGCTTGAAAGGCATGATATGCATGATGTAAGGGACCGGAAGTCTGTGTATCGCCTGTATCAGATGACCCGAACGAGCAGGTACAGGATCGGATAGACATTATGCTATCTCTCAGGTGTATGTGCATACTGTAACAATGTATGCCCTATCAACCACCAGCACCATCACCATTCGTGAACCCGCATCCAACCAGATGCCTTAGCTCCCTAAACGTCTGTTAATACAGGCAACAATGTAGGCCTTAACATCACAACCAGTGCATGCCCCAGGTGCCTTACCTCTCTAAGTGTCTGGCCATGCCGGAGTTGTCCATCTGGTTGAAGCCGTTACTGTAGGGGTTCCACGTCGGGGCGTATTGGTTGTCTGGCTGGGGAAAGTAAAGACCCTCCCCCTGGGTCAGGGAGCGGCCGAAGTAGGGTCGGGTCCTCATAGGGGACATACTGCGGGACCGCTGGTAGGAGGACATTCCACGGTTCATCGTGTTGCTCACTTTACAGGCAGCGTTCTTCTCTGGAATACAGAGGAAGAGTGTGACAACTTCACCAAGTTCCAGTGAAAGTGATATGGCTTATATACAAACACACAGTCTTAATGTCAAGAATATAACAACATGTAACATATACCCCAGCTGTATTGTGTGGGTGTTCCTTCCAGTGCCAGGTATTATAGATGTATCTGACCCAGACCGTTGCCAGGGGGAACTTCTGGGACAGGATCGATACCCCCACACTTCCCACCAGGCCAGGTGACCCACATAGATCCTGTTAATTGATAACACCCCACTTAATGATTAACAGTTACAAAATAATCATGGCCTACATTTGGCGCCTGACAGTTTTATTGGTCTTTGTCCAGAACGCTGAAGGCAGGCGAGATACTGCTGAACTAAATTGGAAGTGATGTATAGTGAATCTCACTCGACTGTCAGTTGATGCAAGGTAACTAAAAGCTTTATGGAAGTTTTCCGTGGAAACCAGTTTTGGAGGATACATATGTGCACCAATCCCGAGCACTGCTTTCACGTCAAGAAATGATGGGATATGTAAGCTACTCATACAAAAGGCCCAACATTACACAGATACATTTCCAAGGTCCAGGCCAAGACAAAATCCAAGACAAGACCAAACACAGTGCCAGTGATTCTCAGTGTTGTCCCTCCGACGGGGGCGGTGGGGTACAATAGTGGTTAAGGCGTTCGCTCGTGACGCTGAAGTCCCGGGTTCGATTGCCCACTTGGGCACAATGTGTGAAGCCCATTTCTGGTGTCCCTTGCCGAATACTGCTGAAAGCGGCGTAAAACTAAACTCACTCACTCACTCGCTCCCTCCGAAGGCCTACGACTAACCTGGCTTTTTGTAATAGAGCCATGATTATTATGGAGATTATGGAGAAGGAAAAAACAGTACAGTTTTTGTGTCTACTGATGTATCCGCACCTAATATAGGAGCTGACTCTACCCCTTCCCCTGCTTGGATGACTCACCGTAGTCTGTGGAAGCGTTGGTGACCCAGGAGTTCAGCTCAGGCACGTAAGTCAGCGGGGATCCTTTCTCTAGAGCCTGCATGACATAGAGTGTACAGTCAGCGCAGCCCGGCATCTACATGGCACTAACTGACGGGATGTCAACCCCCACCTCTCTAGGCATCCGGCATATCACTCTTTGCGCATTAAACAATTGAAGACTGATTTTGAACATTGAAATATTGTCATCCAAACAAACGAACAAACACACTTGAATGTATAGCTCACCTCAGAATCTCCAAACGCATACCCAGGGTGAACGGTGTGGGGCCTGTCTTCGATGTCGCCGGGTACTGATAAGTACGGGGTTGGGACGCGGTGGATGCCGATGTTTGTGTGGGGGCGGGGAGGTGGGTGACAGCTTACGTCAACTGGTCTACGCTCGGGCCATTCACTCCAGTGATGAGCAACAGGTGAATCTGAGAAACACAGGATATACGTTGAAACAGTAACGCCACAGTAGTTAATCTAGCTCCTCCTCGCCACCTGCACTGCAAGTACCGCCATCAATGGCACAAGGTACGTTCAACAAAGCGATCGTAGAGCTAAAGTGGTCGTAACTCTCGTACTTTAACGAAGATTAAGACCACTCTGTGGAGCGGTACCTATAGTCATTGATCACAGTAGTTGCAGTGTTTGCCCAAGCTAGCCTCCATGACAGTCGCGGGTCTTTACCAAGTAACACGACTCTCTTTCAATACCTTGACTTTGCTTTTGCCTCAGAAAAACATATTCTATTAGAGATGGCTATCTGACCAGGTTTCCGAACAAATACGGGGAATGTTCTCCGTAACTACTGAGGAGCCTCAGTGAGGGACTTTAGTCAAAGCTGTTACCAATATTCAAAACACAACGTTGTCTCCAGGAACGGTCTGCATACAACTGTGTACGTGCATGTACAGCGTGACCCCCGTGTACCGCGACACAAACGGGCAATGTTGCTTGTCATGTAATCTATGTGTCTAATTACATTAAAAAAACATTCTCTTTCAAACAACACCTTCTGCGATAAGCGTGTGAAAAAAGGTTGCCTTGAGATAATCCCTATAGCAACCTGGGCCTCGCCGGACTGGCATACCCTCGTTAATTGTCAGTTACATTCTGTACATCATCATCTCTCCTAAGAAGTTGACTACCGTGCTTTGTAAAGGAGCGAGCTTGGAAATTAAGAAGCTGAGATTTCCTAAACCAGAAACCTAAATATAGACTTGCTTCGTTTAAGACTTTAGCCCTGCAGAAATGACTTGACCAGACTAACGCTCAGTCTCGAATGTATATACATGTACTTTTTATAGAACCAACCAACCCCATTTAAATTGAAAAGGGGCTCCAGTGGGTTGGGAGAATACCCAGGACTGTACACAGAGTGGTGCGGATTTGAGGACTGTAAGAGAGATTAGTTTAGGAGGAGACTTAGCAGGAATTAATTAAACGAGAATACAATGTTGTTTTACGCCATAGCAAATATTCCAGCGTTTTTGAGTGAGTGAGTCATCAATACCGATGGTTCTTATCACAAGGAACAATTCTTGACACGGTGGTGCCGCATCACATTATCAGATACGGCCAACACAGTGCTAAATATAGGAGGGAACTGGTGACCTGTAGATCAGGTAAACATCACAGGGAACTGGATAAAGACAGGTAAATATCGTAGGAAACTGGATACAGACGTAAATATTACTGGGAACTGATAGATCAGGTAAATATTCACAGGGAACTGGATACAGACAGGTAAATATTGTAGGAAACTGGATACAGACAGGTAAATATTGCAGGAATTGGATACAGACAAGTAAATATTGCGTAAAGGGAACTTGGATAAAGACAGGTAATATTATGGGAACTGATAGAGACAGGTAAATATTGCAGGAACTGGATAAAGACAGGTACATATTGTACTGGATACAGAGGTAAATAGAGGTAAATATTGCATTGCCGGGAACTGGATACAGACAGGTAAATATATTGACAGGGAACTGAGACAGGTAAATATTGCACTGCGTAAAGGAACTGGATACAGACAGGTAAATACTGGATACAGACAGGTAAATATTGCAGGAATATACGGACAGGTGCAGGGAACTGGATACAGACAGGTAAATATTGCAGGGAACTGGATACAGACAGGTAAATATTGGTACGGACAGGTAAATATTGCAGGGAACTCGATACGGACAGGTAAATATTACAGGGAACTCGATACGGACAGGTAAATATTGTAGGGAAATATTGTAGTAGACCCACAACACACAGATTTCCAACTAAGAGCCGGTACACTGACCACCAGCCCTCATCGATCTCCTGTGACCTGGCTTAGTAACCACGGATTAACGACTAAACAGATTAATAGATTATCGAGAGACCGACTTAAATTCTGGGGCACACAGATTGAACGGAACTTGGCGAAGACTGCAACAGAGCACGTACAAAATGGCCAACTATTCATCGACGATTACTTAGAGGATTTAGAAGATCCTGTCTTCGAATATAAGGGACCTAAATCTAACTATTACAAAGAAAAGACACATCCTCATTCACAGGCTGGGGGCAAGATACATTTTACACATAGGCTCTACGTCTCGGTTAAGTGTAAAAATAACTGATATATGGCGTGTGCACACTAAAACTGATATTCTTTACTAAGACTTTATGTCAGTGTCTGTACAGTAGGACAGGTCGTTCACATATACTTTCAGAAAGGCGAAGAATAATTGTTGTTGCCGTTCATGTAGAGGGATCAAGCACTTGGTGTATTTCTAAGACACTGACATTATTTACTGAGGCCGTTGAACGGTTATTTGTAAGAACACAAAGGTATGTGATACTATCAACAATACTGCTATATTTGCTTACACAGACAGCGATCTGATACCTACACACAATGTCGTGTGTACTCTATACCCCATACAACTCATTAAACGTGTCAGACAGCTACGTACATATGGCGAGGGTGCTGCCACATTAATATAAACATTGATATGATGTCAGACAGATACGAGTAAACAGTGAAGGCGCTACCCCAATAATATACACATTAATATGATGTCAGACTTGCTACGTGCAAACATTAAAGGTACTGCTCCATAATAAACACATTAGCTACGGACACCCATATGCATATATTCGTGATTCTACCTATTAACAGACTCATTATCATGTCGGTTAGCTCCGTGTACATATTGGTGGCATTAGTTTTTAACAAACACATTAGCAATTACATGCATTCGCGTGCAATGGGTGTTAACGCTCAACTATCGTATTAGCAACCAATTACCCTTATGTGCATACATTATGCTTACCACCTCTTAATAAACCCATGTGCAAGTCAAATAAACACGGATACATTTAACGTACTGCACACTTACATAAATACAACTTGTATAAAGATGTATGTCAACATTAATTTTCATAATCGAGAGATATGATAAGAAAGTTTGTACACACCAGCCTTCTATAACCTGTCATATACAACAATCAATAAACTGGGTTTTGATAAAGTTCAACCACTGTATATCTGCATTAAAACAGGTAGGTATACAGGTAAGTTACATGCTATCAATATGAAGTGCGCCAGTAGCTATCAGCTATATCTACAGTATCGATGTGTATCTCACCTTCCAGTCAGGCAAGCCAGTCCACTGTGAGGCCAACACTGAAGGAACGAGTTAAATAGCTGGCCGTGACATAACCCCCGCTTAGAAACGCACTTGCCTACGACCTGTCTCCCTGCCTCTGTGTAATATTGCATAGGACTCAATGACGCGGGATAGATCTCTCTGTCGTATTGTCAATACAGTAGTATATGTACTTAAGACACATGTTGACATGAAAGCAAGCAGTGTGTTTGGCACATATGAGAGACCCTCGCTGTATTCAGTGTACCATATCAGAAAATCAGGGTGTCGAACAAATGAACTGGAGGCGTCTTTTGACGTCGTCTGACACGTGCCTCCGCGTTTTGTGGACAGCGATACAGGGATATGTACACTTCCCAGGTAATTGAAATCACAATGGGCCAATCAATAACATTCCGGGTACACTGCTTACCGTTTAGCCTGGCGTTAAGAGCCCGACATGACGAGCGTCTGTTAGACATAAATATTTGGTTTAAACATTATTTCATGAAAAAGCAACACCACAATTTTTTATGAAATGGATTGGTCAACAAGCTCAAAGAAGTTATATGAAGACCGCTCCAATATACATAGATAAGTGAAAAAGTATCATGATAAGAAAAAATGATATCTAATGTAAATAGATGTTATGACATGTAGTCAGAAGATTAAGACCATGATGGTTGTATACATTTATGGCATTTACAGTCGGGATCACAAGTAGTATAGTTATGAGAATCATAGGTTGTAGCATATGATTTGCTCAGTTAAAGCGTCTAGTCTCAGTTATAAATTGATGGACTGATTTTAAAATATCGGTTTGAGTTTGTGGGTTCATGGAAGAACTTCCATATAAGATTGTTTCTAATGAAAAACCATTGGTATAATACAATTTATTTACTCTTATAGCATCAAATCTGGATCATACTAAGAAGTAATGACCTGCATCTTCAGTAGGGTGGTCACACAAACAATCTGCTCTCTCTGATGTATGTATGTTGTATTTGTCAGCGTTGAGATTGTTACATCATAAATATGCTGCCATATACCAAGAATTTATTGTGAAGAATCAATAATGCACGTGCATGTTATGCATCAGGTTATGAGGAATGGCAAGAACATATGTAGATCGTAACTAGCAATATTCATGCATGTAATATACAACATAACCACTTGTTTCGAGATATTAGATAGATGACTAATTAAGAAACTGGATAACTCAATCCCAAAATGGTGCAATAACACACACTCGACGGTCAACAGACTGCTATTACATCGCCTAGAGCAGATCGATGCCTAAGATGTTGATCACTAGATTGTCTGGTCCAGACTTGTTTATTAAGTGGCCGCCGCCCTATAGCTGGACTACTGCTGAGTGCGGCGTTAAACAACAACAAAACCAAACATTGACTAGAATCAAGCAGTTGTCAGTGGAATAAAAGACTCCAAATCGCCTTGATTGCTAGACTCTCAACTGTTGTATTCCATCGTATTTTGGATCGCTTCGATAGAGAACACACACTGTCCAGCTTGACAGCTGGATGATCCGTCGTAGCAGGCCATGGTGTTGTTGATGGCAAGACAATAAGATGCTCAGTCTTTGCATATCATCATGTTGTCGATTGGCTTGCCAACCAGATGTTTTATCACTGCATATTATCGTGTTGACTGGCTGAATACGTCGACACGCTATAGTCGCATGTCAATGCATGTTTTGAACGGCTGGACCTTAAAGATCTTTTTGTATTGTTTTGTTTTCACATCTATTAACATCACAGTTTACACTCATTTCAGTGCTACAGATTTCGTCTTTTAAAATGTTCATGCCATTATGTTCGGTATATAATTAAATAGGTCTTCAGAGTTCAAAAACACACATCTACAAGGACAGAAAGGGTCAGTGAGCTTTGTATATAGGCCGACTGCGTTCACAGTAAACCTTATATCTGGTGGTCTCGCAGTCAGCCACTCGTGACGACAAGCTCTCAGTGCTCTAATCTTGATGTGTGGTGATGACAATAGCTGTATTCAGTGTTACCACGAGTGCGCTAATCTACCACGGCAACTTTATTTAACTAAGCAGCTCACTAAGACACATCTATCTCGACCACTTCACCAAGACACATCTATCTCGACCATTTCACCAACACACATCTATCTCGACCACTTCACCAAGACACATCTATCTCGACCATTTCACCAACACACATCTATCTCGACCACTTCACCAAGACACATCTATCTCGACCATTTCACCAAGACACATCTATCTCGACCACTTCTTCAAGACACATCTATCTAGGTAACTCAAATATGAAGCTATAAAACAGAGAAATGGGATATAATCAATCTCTAGTCACTTTATCATCCACCTGTGAAGATCCGGGTTACAATTAGTCTTCAGCAACCCATGCTTGTCGTAAGAGGCGACTAACGGGTTCGGGCGGTCAGGTTCTCTGACTTGGTTGACACACGTCATCGTATCCCATTTGCGTAGATCGAAGCTCATAATGTTGATCACTGGAGTTTCTGGTCCAGACCGCGGCGTTAAACAACCAACCAACCAACCAACCAACCAACTACAACTTCTGCAGGACATCAACCACTTCCTCGCCTTCTACGACCACCGAGGTAATCGAGTGAGGACAATAGACATGAGTGGGAAGGCTTTAAGAATGATTTTGGGCCACTTGAGCAAAATGAAACAATATCAGGACGAAGACAACATATTTCACTCACGTGGGTGTCGAAACCGTATCTTCGGTTTATCGAGTGAAGATTTCTACTACTTGGCCAAACAGACACTTGACCAAGTGCTACTACAACGCAACTCACCTGGGTCGTTGTCAGTAGGGTAGTAGGTGTCAGGGTACTTCGGCTTAAGTATGGGCCTTCTGTTGGGACGCTGAGGGGTAGAAACCGGCCACACGCGCATAATGTCACCTGTTGTCACTCGCTGTTACTACGGCATGAACAACACAGCGACGTGGACGTTGGTAGATCTGACGGGTGCACGACAGGTCGGAGGCCCGGATTTATACACTAATAAGTCTACCTCGACTGCTTATCTATCCTAGAACCCCGCACCCCATGCAATTAAATATCCCCGCCGCTGAATGCCTTTCAGCCCCAAATACAGATAGACCGATTTGTTTTCATTCAATCATTCCAGCTGTGAACCGTTATTTTAATTTCTAGTCGTGCCTGGTTCAGCCTAGGTCACCTGTTGCCGAAACCACTGCTCTGTGATGACGGCCAGATAAAGACATATATATGCTTCACTGAATCTGATATACAGCTTTGTGGATTTTCGTGCCTGTGTCTGATGGGGAGCGTTATTTCCACCCACTGCCTCCCACGCCTCACTGACTTGGGCAGGGGAGGTCACGTGATCAGATCATTAATCGCCCAGTGTCTTTCGTCACTATTGGCTACATGGTTTGAAGTGTGTAAGGGCTGGGCTTAATTTGGGTAATACCCAAGGGGAGACAACCGTTGATAACACCCAGCAGTGTAGTCATGTGAAAGATGAAGCGTGCATAACAGTTTGATTAAGGTGTAGACAAATCCTACATGAATCCTCTTAACCCAATAGCTTATCTCCTACTACCGTGGTATGTTTGTAATTGGGTAAGCAGCCGTGATTAAACCGTTTGAGACCTAACGAGAAAAGTAAGATGTGTCCCAAAGAAAAATACACATGATTATTATTTAAACACCACCTGAATGCAAGGAATGTTTCCCCCAAAATGGTCTAAACGGGCGAACATACCCTAGCATACCTGAATGCACATGTAAAACATGTACCTAACACAAAATCTCAAAAGCTCAAATTCGCCTGTTCCTGTGCTGCGAGGGCGCCAAGGACATCGAGACATCTGATTTGAAAGACGAGAGCAATAAAAATGAACTTTTCTTGACATGACAAGACAACGTCTTTCCTAAAAAAATTCGATGGCAAGTTATTGGCAAACAAAACGCTTGTATGTCACGTCGCCATGTCAGTGCAAACTTGAACATTAACAACTTGTGACGAAGCACGTGGCCGCGTGAAGCATAGCATCGTCCAAGATCTGAAAGATGAGGACCATTGGCCGTAACGACCGTCTTGCAAGACGCAATCCCTTGACCCTTGTTGGCAATGGAGAGAGGGTAGCCGACTCTCCACCAGTACCATCAGAAGGAGGATGGAGGATGGAGGAGGAGGCTGCTGGTCTGTGGGGAAGTCGTCCGATCAGATATCCCTTCCTCACAGATTGGGACAAGCAAGAACGTCTGATGCGGTGCGCACTCAGAGAAAGCAGAATTTTGAGGACATGGCGTAGAGTTCACTGGTCTGATGAAAGTCGCTATCTTCTACACCTTACCTTGTCCCGAATGGAGACTGCGTAACGACGCATATCGCCACAAGATGATCCTTTGGTTATGGCCCGATGATTATGTTCGGATGCATTTCGGGAATTGGATCTCAATGGGCAACATCATCAACAGTAAGTAAGGGATACCGTCGTCGTGCAACATTTTGATAACCAATATTCACGGACGACAAGGCTAGACCTCACCGTTCTCGAGCCGTCATCGCCATTTGCAGAACAACGCCATCGAAACATTACCATATCCCACAAAGATCCTCGATATAAACCCCATCGAACATCTTTGGGACCGTCTTGGAGCTGGAGATCCTCTTGTTCAAAGTCTGCACAACTGACATAAGCACTAAATGAGGAATGGCAGAGGATCACGATGCTGAGAAGATGATGCCCGATTGCCAGTGTGAGGAGGAGACTGGCAGATGTTATCTGTGCGAGGGGTGGCAACAAAAGGTACTAACGAGGTCGCCAGTGGTGCGACAATCAGATTGTTGGCGTAGTCGTGGCCATCCTACTTTCCTTCATTGTTAATATTCACGGTTTGTGTGTTCCTGTCAGATTGCAAGTAAATTATTACCATATTTCAATTTCAATTTTATATTCTTTTAATCAGATTAAAATATGTTACAGTTACCATTTTAATTTCGAATTTGGTTTTCAAAGCAGATATTACAACGTGTAGTGTTTCGCAGTTATCGCAGAAAACGTGTATGGCGCTTGATTAATGCTCATGTATGTACATGCAAAGAATCTAAGCTGTCCCTGTGCGTATGTGGATAGCAGGAATAGTGCTGCGTGCTGCCACAAGCAAGCAAGCAAACAAACAAACAGAATGTCTAGCTAATGATTGAAACCAATCACACTGACCAGACTGGCTCTCTCAGAGATACAAGTACAAGATCCTAAACATATTTCTTGTCAATGATTTGAACGCCTTTGAACACCGAAACCTCCCCTAAGTGAATATGTCAGGACTGTGTTGGAAACATATACATGGCATAATTATAATATAAGCGTATTTATAGGTCAAAAAACGTTCAGAATATCTAAATGTAAGATTAGACCATTCAACAGTACAATGCTTTATGTGTTTCTTATTAGTAGCTTACCGAATTAATCTTTCACTAATGACTGAAACACATGTGAAACGTTTCAATCAATTTGATTTGGAGAAGAGGCGCAACACACCCCGTTATTATCTTTGTTCGTGTACAACAGCAACGTCTTAAGGAGTATGGTAATCTAATGTCCAAAATATTGCCAACAAACAAACCAGGGATTCAGATTCAGAGATTCAGATTCAGAGACCATATCATCAGTACAAAGGGCAGGACGTGCAATCTGAAGCCTGTAAGAGCAAGAGGGGAGATAACCGTCGCTTGTGTCGTGAACCCACTTCCATCGTTAAACAACGTTAGGGAAATTGACGAATATCGTACACAGGTGATGGGTAAAACATGAACCATGCTACTGACTACAGTAGCTTCCAAACGATCAGTTTGATGCCCCAAAGGAAATGGGAAACACCTGATCATTTTACATGCTGGTACTGCACAGACGCAGTCAGAAAATGCGTCATAATATGTCACAGGCAATTGTCACACAATCCCAGCGTGACATCTACTGATCATGCATGTTGCACTTGCGACAGAATCTACAATCCGTTTCGGTATAGCTCCTCGTTACTTGCACTAAATGATTATTACTTAATCAATACACTGCCTGCATATATTCAATTCGGTAAGTTTTACCTATTTTGATTACCTTATATTTGGTATGATTCTTATCAACTGACAATAATGTTGTAGGATATGACTCACATGCTATCTTAGTGCCATCCTGAAGAGCGAAATTCGTCTAAGGCGAGAGCACTTACAGTCACACTATGCAACGGTACCACAGTTATATTTGTTGTCAACGTTACCGGAAAGGTTCTGTTTGTGGAAGAAGTAATCATCTGAAGTTACAAATGGGTTTGCGCATGTGAAAATACTACAGTGATAATTTATCATCCAGTGGGCATATGGATAAATCACTAAACATCAATGATAACACCAGGTGTTCGCGAAAAGGGTGTCGTACAAGATCAGTAGCACCCGCCATTCACATAGTTTGCCTAAAGAACCTAAATATTGAAACTACGCTACGTTATTCCACGCCAATTATAATACATTACAACGTTATATTAGTGCCAAATACCAGATTATAGCACACTATTCACACAGTAGATTATATCACGCCAGTTAGTATACAAAACCAGATGTATTTCGCGCTATGTATATAATGCCAGATTATATTACGCAAGTTAGTGTACAATACAGATTATATCACGTTATGTATACAATACAAGATTATGCCACGTTGTGTATACAATACCAGATTATATCACGCTGTTTATGCAATACCATATCATATCATGTTGTGTATACAATACCAGATCATATCACGTTGTGTATATAATACCATGTTATGTCACGCTATGTATACAATACCAGATCACATCACGTGATGTATACAATACCAGATTATATTACGTTATAATACCAGGTTATATCACGTTATGTATACAATACCAGATTATATTACGTTATAATACCAGGTTGTATCACGTTATGTATACACTACCAGATTATATTACGTTATAATACCAGGTTATATCACGTTATGTATACAATACCAGATTATATTACGTTATAATACCAGGTTATATAACGTTATGTATACACTACCGGATTATATTACTTTATAATACCAGGTTTTATTACCGCCGTGGTCAACGTATGGGTAGTTGCATACTAATCTCGTACGTCACACGAGTGTCGTATCGCGTTGACCTGTGTCGTAACGACTTTTATTACCCACGAGGTCAACGTATGGGTAGTTGCATACTAATCTCGTACGTCACACGAGTGTCGTATCGCGTTGACCTGTGTCGTAACGACTTGACCTGAGATTCTAACGATTTGATTGGATAACCGATGACCTCTCAATTAGGTCACATTCTGACGTAACTATTTTTTCATTCATAACAAACACGTGAATTCATTCATTCTACAACTTAAATGTATTGTGGGAATGTAAACATTGCGAACGTTGCCGTGTCGCTGTTTAATTGTGAGTCGAACTGAGACATTATATCCGTCGAAAAACATAAACGCAATGTTTCCACCAGTGATGTTAGCCGAATGAAGCAACTGCAAACCAAGAAACGAGGTGCTACGGAGTAATTTACTGTAGGAGGCTGTACGAGGCGATGACAACTGACATGCATCGTGACGTCGGTTACCAAGACAGTGACGTCATTACATTGTGACGTCATGCAAATATCGTACTACAGTACAAAACTCTTCCGCAACCTCGTTATGAAACCGGTTTTGGCTTGAAACCAAAAACAACAAAAATACGCTGTTTTGTCAATTGAATGCATGTAAGACGTGGGTAATAAATAAAATACTGTTCAGCATCAGCATACGAATTATACGAAACTCGTGACCTTCCTATGGAAGGACACTCGTTTCTGTATAATTCGTATGTAATGAGACCGAGCGTACATTCTCTATGACCTTAGATTCTAACGATTTGATTGGATAACCGATGACCTCTCAATTAGGTCACATTCTGACGTAACTATTTTTTCATTCATAACAAACACGTGAATTCATTCATTCTACAACTTAAATGCATTGTGGGAATGTAAACATCGCGAACGTTGCCGTGTCGCTGTTTAATTGTGAGTCGAACTGAGACATTATATCCGTCGAAAAACGTAAACGCAATGTTTCCACCAGTGATGTTAGCCGAATGAAGCAACTGCAAACCAAGAAACGAGGTGCTACGGAGTAGTTTACTGTAGGAGGCTGTACGAGGCGATGACAACTGACATGCATCGTGACGTCGGTTACCAAGACAGTGACGTCATTACATTGTGACGTCATGCAAATATCGTACTACAGTACAAAACTCTTCCGCAACCTCGTTATGAAACCGGTTTTGGCTTGAAACCAAAAACAACAAAAATACGCTGTTTTGTCAATTGAATGCATGTAAGACGTGGGTAATAAATAAAATACTGTTCAGCATCAGCATACGAATTATACGAAACTCGTGACCTTCCTATGGAAGGACACTCGTTTCGTATAATTCGTATGTAATGAGACCGAGCGTAGTATTCTCTATGACCTTAGATTCTAACGATTTGATTGGATAACCGATGACCTCTCAATTAGGTCACATTCTGACGTAACTATTTTTTCATTCATAACAAACACGTGAATTCATTCATTCTACAACTTAAATGCATTGTGGGAATGTAAACATCGCGAACGTTGCCGTGTCGCTGTTTAATTGTGAGTCGAACTGAGACATTATATCCGTCGAAAAACGTAAACGCAATGTTTCCACCATTGATGTTAGCCGAATGAAGCAACTGCAAACCAAGAAACGAGGTGCTACGGAGTAGTTTACTGTAGGAGGCTGTACGAGGCGATGACAACTGACATGCATCGTGACGTCGGTTACCAAGGCAGTGACGTTATTACATTGTGACGTCATGCAAATATTGTACTACAGTACAAAACTCTTCCGCAACCTCTTTATGAAACCGGTTTCGGTTTGAAACCAAAACATTAACAAAAATACGCTATTTTGTCAATTTAATGCATGTAAGACGTGGGTAATAAATAAAATACCACACTCGGTCTCATTACATACGAATTATACGAAACTCGTGACCTTCCTATGTTATCTGACCTCGCTTTCGCTCGGTCAGATACCATAGGAAGGACACTCGTTTCGTATAATTCGTATGTAATGAGACCGAGTGTAGTATTCTCTATATATCACGTTATGTATACAATACCAGATTATATTACGTTATAATACCAGGTTATATCACGCTATGTATACAATACCAGATTATATTACGTTATGATACCAGTTTATATCACGCTATGTATACAATACCAGATTATGTCATGCTATGTAAGATTATATTACGTTGTGTTGTTATGCAACAAGGCCGAACTCACCACCATGCCCGATGTGGTGCCATGCCATCTCACCTTGCTCAGGGTATACCACCCTGGGTACACCATCCGCCTTGAAATGATGTTCAGCAGACCTCCTGGCTTGAAGGAGGGATACATGACCACCCGATGGACCCTACAACAATTACACATAATGAGCCTGTACTAACACCGTATAGTCCGTTTGGCTCAAAAGCGGACCGATGAATTGCAATCTAACTCGAAAACTAATAAACATATAATACTCAATGAAAAGTTGATCATAATCAAAACATCAGACCAACTCTGTGATTTGTTTACAGAATTTATGTCCTAAAATTAAAAAAGTTGTTTAACAAACTATCATTAAAATTTTGACACAGTTCACTATTTGTTACGAGGGAGGAGTGCAGTGAAAGGGACAGCCAGGTGTTCGAGAAGCACGTGCACAAGTGCCCACAAAGTTATTGATTCATTAACCTGTGCTGTGCCGTCTCCATCCTTTCTCGCACACCTGGCTGTCCCTTTCTCTGCACTTCTCCCTCCCAACCAAAACCAAAACAACCCAAACTATATCCTCATACAAGAGTATGCAGAAAATCTGCACGAGAGAGTTGGGTATCTGTACCACAATCCATGGGAGGTAACCGTTACAACAAGACTGAATGAAGCGCAGTAAAATGATACAAATGTTCGAAAGTGAACATTCAGAGGCACGTCATTACGTCATTCAGAGATAACGAACGCATCTGTACACCTGCACAGACATTATGAGTACATTTGTATGCATGACGTATTTTGTCGAGGTGAGCATATGGCCAGTATGTCCTACACTTGACGTACTGGTCTATGTGAACCTATAAGGTCGCACTTGGCCGAGTTATTGTCTTGCACAACGAAGACCGGCGTCTATATTTAACTCATGACGTACCTTGCTGGGAGGAGGGGTTGGGTATGTAATGGGCGTGGCCTTGATAGTCACCCGTTTATTATTCTTCCTCTTATAGGTGTCCTTGTACTGGGTGGACCAGGGACGGGGCACTGCTGTTGGCATGACGACTGCTTCGTTGAATCTTCTCGTGGATCTGTAGTTTTTCAAAGTCTGAAAGAAAACCAAGAACACATAAACAAATTGTTTCAGTACACATAGATATATGCATGTATGCACGTACATATGTACATTTATACTATTACAAAAAAGTGGTGATATTTTTTGGTGATTCATACATATATGTAGAAGATTACAATAATGTTATCAATAGGAAAATTCTATTGATCTGGTCGACCAAGTGTGAGAACTGGCGTACAATAGCCATTCGTAACCACCTACCCCTTTCCCTAATCTCTAAGAAGACCCGTCCCCTTATCAATGTATGTGAAGTGGGTATATACTAAACACCAATCAGAATGCGCGTAAGGATTGAGATACTTTGATAAAACTATTCCTGGGTACTTAAAGCGGTTATGGCATTATTGTGTTTAAAAAATCGTGAAAAACATATATCGTCATATTGACTTTACAAAGAACATAGCTAACAGACCTGTGTTGACTAATTTGTAGTTATTAATAAGGATAGGTCCATGAACAGTTAGAGATTCAAAGAGATTCGTTTGCGTTTGTTTACATTACGGCTCTCTTCAATTGAGTGTTTTCTTTGTGCAGCTTGAAGGTTGCTCTGTACGTAGGTTTTCCGGCACTTTTAGATAATGTAGTTTTAAATAGCTATGAGTTTCAAATGAATATATTTACATATATAACTTTGATTTTAAACACATCACACTGGCGTTTCTTGGGGCATTTATATTTTTTAACCGTATTCATTTTGAATTATACAGGGGTATGACAGCAAAGTGTTATATGCGAGTTCAGACAACTGTTAGACACATTAAATCCCGATATGACTCGCAATGAATTCTGCAGTTTGAGATCTATTTTGAAGGCATTTTTCTGGATCTATTCTGGGAATTATAGGGGTGAAATAAAATATTTTTATGAAAAGAAATTCCATTTGCAATTCTTAAACCGTATTTAGAAATATACAATTCAAAGTGCCTCTCGAATCAGAGATAAGCTTCACGGAACTACATGTGTCACAGTGAGAGGACAGATGATTCGTAACAGGCTAAACAGATGGAACATGCATGTCCAAGGCCAAGTGTTATCCCACAGTTACACATTACTGGAAGACATCGTTGATGTCAAGAGCGGCAGCTCTGGAGTGAGTGAGTATGGTTTTATGCCACTTTTAGCAGTATTCCAGCAATATCACGGCACGGTGGAGGACACCAGAAATGGGCTTCACACACTCTATCCATGTGGGGAATCGAACCCGGGTCTTCAGCGTGACGAGCGAACGCTTTAACCACTCGGCTACCCCACCGTCCCCGGCAGCTCTGGAGCAATGTTTGTTGTTGGGCAAACGTTAAGTTTTCGGATGAACCAAGGTTTACACTACGGAGTGTGGTGAAAATCTTAGTCAGATGTTCCTCTTAACATCTTTAAACATATGTATTCCATTAAAGATTGTTCCGTGGTGGAAAGAAAACGTTAACCAGGAATCAGTCTGTGAAAGAACTAGTCGTAAAACCAACATACAACAAATAAATGCTGCTGCAACTAACTATTGTATTCTAAATAAAGTAATTTCACAAATAAATACAAATCAATAGAACGGATACATACATGGTGTACAGAGAGGGGTAGGAGACATACATGGTGTACAGACAGGGGTAGGAGACATACATGGTGTACAGAGAGGGGTAGGAGACATACATGGTGTACAGACAGGACTAGGAGACATACATGGTGTACAGACACGGGTTGGAGACATACATGGTGTACAGACAGGGCTAGGAGACATACATGGTGTACAGACAGGGGTCGGAGACATACATGGTGTACAGAGAGGGCTAGGAGACATACATGGTGTACAGACAGGGGTTGGAGATATACAGGGTGTACAGAGAGGGGTAGGAGACATACATGGTAAACAGATAGGTGTAGGAGACATACAGGGTGTACAGAGAGGGATAGGAGACATACATGGTGTACATGCAGAGGTAGGAGACATACAGGGTGTAAAGACAGGGGTAGGGGACATACAGGGTGTACAGAGAGGGGTAGGAGACATACAGGGTGTACAGACAGAGGTAGGAGAAATACAGGGTGTACAGACAGGGGTAGGAGACATACAGGGTGTACAGACAGGGGTAGGAGACATACAGGGTGTACAGAGAGGGGTAGGAGACATACATGGTGTACAGAGAGGGGTAGGAGACATGCATGGTGTACATACAGGGGTAGGAGACATACATGGTATACAGACAGAGGTAGGAGACATACAGGGTGTAGAGAGAGGGGTAGGAGACATACAGGGTGTAGAGACAGGGGTAGGAGACATGCATGGTGTACAGAGAGGGATAGGAGACATACAGGGTGTACAGACAGGGGTAGGACACATACATGGTGTACAGACAGGGGTAGGAGATATACATGGTGTACAGACAGAGGTAGGAAACATACAGGGTGTACAGACAGGGGTAGGAGACATACATGGTGTACAGACAGGGGTAGGAGATATACATGGTGTACAGGCAGAGGTAGGAGACATACAGGGTGTACAGACAGGAGTAGGAGACATACAGGGTGTACAGACAGAGGTAGGAGACATACATGGTGAACAGATAGCGGTAGGAGACATACAGGGTGTACAGAGAGGGGTAGGAGACATACATGGTGTACATGCAGAGGTAGGAGACAAACATGGTGTACATACAGAGGTAGGAGACATACATGGTGTACAGGCAGAGGTAGGAGACATACAGGGTGTAGAGAGAGGGGTAGGAGACATACATGATGTACAGAGAGGGGTAGGAGACATACAGGGTGTAGAGAGAGGGGTAGGAGACATACATGGTGTACAGAGAGGGGTAGGAGACATACATGGTGTACAGAGAGGGGTAGGAGACATACATGGTGTACAGGTAGGGGTAGGGAGACATACATGGTGTACAGAGAGGGGTAGTAGGAGACATACATGGTGTACAGACAGGGCTAGGAGACATACATGGTGTACACAGACACAGGTTGGAGACATACATGGTGTACAGACAGGGACACTAGGAGACATACATGGTGTACAGAGAGAGGGTAGGAGACATACATGGTGCCACAGACAGGGGTTGGAGACATACATGGTGTGTACAGACAGGGGAAGGGGAGATATACATGGTGTACAGAGAGGGTAGGAGACATACAGGGTGTACAGACAGGGGTAGTGGAGTCACATACATGGTGTACAGACAGGGGTAGGAGAGATATACATGGTGTACAGACAGAGGTAGGAAACATACAGGGTGTACAGACAGGGGTAGGGAGACATACATGGTGTACAGACAGGGGTAGGAGATATACATGGTGTACAGGCAGAGGTAGGGAGACATACAAGGGTGTACAGACAGGAGTAGGGGAGACATACAGGGTGTACAGACAGAGAGGTAGGAGACATACATGGTGAACAGACACGGGTTGGAGAGACATACATGGGTGTACAGACAGGGCTAGGGAGACATACATGGTGTACAGAGAGAGGGTAGGGAGACATACATGGTGTACAGACAGGGGTTGGAGACATACAGGGTGTAGAGACAGAGTAGGGAGACATGCATGGTGTACAGAGAGGGATAGGAGACATACAGGGTGTACAGACAGAGGAGACATACATGGTGTGAGACAGGGGTAGGAGACATACATGGTGTACAGACAGGGGGTAGGAGACATACATGGGTGTACAGACAGGTTGGGAGACATACATGGTGTACAGACAGGGCTAGGGAGACATACATGGTGTACAGACAGGTGTAGGAGACATACATGGTGCCACAGACAGTGGTAGGAGACATACAGGGTGTAGAGAGAGGGATAGGGAGACATACAGAGTGTAGAGAGGGATAGGAGACATACAGGGTGTAGAGACAGGGGTAGGAGGAGACATGCATGAGTGTACAGAGAGGGATGGGGAGACATACAGGGTGGTACAGACAGGGTGGAGTCACATACATGGTGTACAGACAGGGGTAGGAGATATACATGGTGTACAGACAGAGGTAGGAAACATACAGGGTGTACAGACAGGGTAGGGAGACATACATGGTGTACAGACAGGGGTGTGGGAGATATACATGGTGTACAGGCAGAGGTGGGGAGACATACAGGGTGTACAGACAGGAGTAGGAGACATACATGGTGTACAGACAGGGGTAGGGAGACATACATGGTGAACAGATAGCAGTAGGAGACATACAGGGTGTACAGAGAGGGGTAGGGAGACATACATGGGTGTACACATGCAGAGGTGGGGAGACAAACATGGTGTACATACAGAGGTAGGAGACATACATGGTGTACAGACAGAGGGGGTAGGAGATATACATGGTGTACAGGCAGAGGTAGGAGACATACAGGGTGTACAGACAGGAGTAGGAGACATACAGGGTGTACAGACAGAGGTAGGAGACATACATGAGTGAACAGATAGCGGTAGGAGACATACAGGGTGTACAGAGAGGGTAGGAGACATACATGGTGTACATGCAGAGGTAGGAGACAAACATGGTGTACATACAGAGGTAGGAGACATACATGGTGTACAGGCAGAGGTAGGAGACATACAGGGTGTAGAGAGAGGGGTAGGAGACATACATGATGTACAGAGAGGGGTAGGAGACATACAGGGTGTAGAGAGAGGGGTAGGAGACATACATGGTGTACAGAGAGGGGTAGGAGACATACATGGTGTACAGAGAGGGGTAGGAGACATACATGGTGTACAGAGAGGGGTAGGAGACATACATGGTGTACAGAGAGGGGTAGGAGACATCCATGGTGTACAGGTAGGGGTAGGAGACATACATGGTGTACAGAGAGGGGTAGGAGACATACATGGTGTACAGACAGGGCTAGGAGACATACATGGTGTACAGACAGGGTTAGGAGACATACATGGTGTACAGACAGGGCTAGGAGACATACATGGTGTACAGAGGGAGGGGTAGGGAGACATACATGGTGTACAGACAGGGTTGGAGACATACATGGTGTACAGACAGGGGAAGAGAGATATACATGGTGTACAGAGAGGGTAGGAGACATACATGGTGTACAGAGAGAGGGTAGGAGACACACAGGGTGTACAGAGAGGGATAGGGGAGACATACATGGTGTACAGACAGGGGTAGGAGACATACATGGTGTACAGAGAGGGAGTAGGGAGACATACAGGGTGTACAGACAGGGGGAGGAGAAATACATGGTGTACAGAGAGGGGGTAGGGAAACATACATGGTGTACAGACAGGGGGTAGGAGACATACATGATGTACAGGCAGGGGTAGGAGACATACAGTGTGTACAGACAGGGGTAGGGAGACATACAGGGTGTAGAGACAGGGGTAGAGGAGACATACATGTGGTGTAAAGAGAGGGGCTAGGAGACATACAGGGTGTACAGAGAGAGGGGTAGGAGACATACAGGGTGTACAGAGAGGGGTAGGAGACCTACAGGGTGAATAGACAGGGGTAGGAGACACACAGGGTGTACAGAGAGGGATAGGAGACATACATGGTGTACAGACAGGGGTAGGAGACATACATGGTGTACAGACAGGGGTAGGAGACATACAGGGTGTACAGACAGGGGTAGGAGAAATACATGGTGTACAGAGAGGGGTAGGAAACATACATGGTGTACAGACAGGGGTAGGAGACATACATGGTGTACAGACAGTGGTAGGAGACATACAGGGTGTAGAGACAAGGGTAAAGGACATACGGGGTGTACAGACAGCTAGGGCTATGAGACAGACATTATGTACAGACAGGGGTAAGAGACAAACAGGGTGTACAGTGTGGGGTAAGAGACAGACATGGTGAACACGGTCACTACGAGGCGCGACGCATTGATGTAGAACGTACAATATTTATGATGAGATTTGTTATCGCGAAGATAAGTACAATGTGTTTAACAGGAATAATATTTAAGGATGGATAGGGACACACGTATTCCACACCAGACTGGATACACCACATCACCTGGTGCTGACTTCTGTTCACTACAAATCGGCAGATGACGTGTAAAGAAGACTTTAAGAGCTCTTTTGTTAAATCTCCCTGAACACTTTTTTTCAATTGTCGGGGAAATGAAATATGATATGATCAACAACGTGGAAATCTATTAGTTGCCTAGCAACGACACCAGTTATTTTTGTTGCTAACCTTCACGAAAAACAACATATGTTTGATATTTTTTGCCACTTAATGAAAATGGATTGAGCAATCGTGCTGACATCTCGGAGTGCTAATGTTTTGGCTGTTCGCACATTGACATTCCTTAACACAAATAATGTAAACGGCAACATTATTCTGCCCGTGATTGATGATAGGGTTTACAACGAAAAGAAAACTGCCATCGTAACAGCAGGTCCACTTACCTCACGCCATGCTATGTATGTGTCCCCTACCAGGACTTCAACTCTGCTGGTATGTTAATAGGAGCAGAAATATTACTGAAAATATTTGGATAATTGTACCAAGTGAAAAGGCTGAATTGAACACAAAGACACACAAAGGTCTGCGTGCGTAGGCAGTGAAACACTGACTCAACAACGGACTCGGCCTAGACTGGGGCGCCTTGATCAGGGTACGACAGCACGCATGTGTCCCCCGAGCCCAACGAGTTATAGATACTCCCAGACACGCTAAGTCATATGCATGTTGCTATTGACATGAAGCATTAAGTTGTCGATAAGACTGCACGTAAACCCTTAAAAAGCCCACCTCATTGACACCGGTTTGCCAGCACTGGAGGTACTCTGCACTCTGAGGTCGTGTATCGTGTGAGGAGAAGCCGAGGACGGCAAGGGGGAGAACTGTCGAGGTAGATGTGGACGAGAAAGGGTAAAGCCTGTTCAAGGTAGTGTGAAGGTGGGGTAGAACTGTCGAGGGTAGATGTGGACGAGGAAGGGTAAAGCCTGTTCAAGGTAGTGTGAAGGTGGGGTAGAACTGTCGAGGGTAGATGTGGACGAGGAAGGGTAAAGCCTGTTCAAGGTAGTGTAAAGGTGGGGTAGAACTGTCGAGGGTAGATGTGGACGAGGAAATGTAAAGCCTGTTCAAGGTAGTGTAAAGGTTGGGTAGAACTGTCGAAGGTAGATGTGGACGAGGAAGGGTAAAGCCTGTCAAGGTAGTGTGAAGGTGGGGTAGAACTGTCGAGGGTAGATGTGGACGAGGAAGGGTAAAGCCTGTTCAAGGTAGTGTGAAGGTGGGGTAGAACTGTCGAGGGTAGATGTGGACGAGGAAGGGTAAAGCCTGTTCAAGGTAGTGTAAAGGTGGGGTAGAACTGTCGAGGGTAGATGTGGACGAGGAAATGTAAAGCCTGTTCAACGTAGTGTAAAGGTTGGGTAGAACTGTCGAGGGTACATGTGGACGAGGAAGGGTAAAGCCTGTTCAAGGTAGTGTGAAGGTGGGGTAGAACTGTCGAGGGTAGATGTGGACGAGAAAGGGTAAAGCCTGTTCAAGGTAGTGTGAAGGTGGGGTAGAACTGTCGAAGGTAGATGTGGACGAGGAAGGGTAAAGCCTGTTCAAGGTAGTGTGAAGGTGGGGTAGAATTGTCGAGGGTAGATGTGGACGAGGAAATGTAAAGCCTGTTCAAGGTAGTGTGAAGGTAGGGTAGAACTGTCGAAGGTAGATGTGGACGAGGAAATGTAAAGCCTCTTCAGGAAAGTGTGAAGGGGAGGGGTAGAACTTTCCGTATTTCCGCTGTTACATCGTCTTGAACTACTAACAAATCGACACCCGGGTTAGAATTGGTCTTCAACAACCCATGTTTGTCGTAGGAGGCGATAACGGGATTGGGTTGTCAGTCATAGTATCCGAAATGCGTAGATCGATGTTCATGCCTTGAGCACTGGCTTGCCTGGTCAAAACTCGAATATTTACAGGCTGCCGACATATAGCTGGAATATATTTTCACAAAAGGAAAAAAACCCAAACAAAGAGCCAACTACAAAATCAGAACATGAGCAACGCCAACGTCATGAGCACTCTCTACTGTGCTAAATGTTGGACGCGGCAGGATCACCCCGAACCCCACCTGGCAGTGAGCCACGACATGTCTGGGAGTGTAAGGGAGAGGGTTTCGTCAGACTATCTCGTCACCCGTCTCCCAGCTACAGGCAACTGTCAGTGTCTAAACGTTCTACAGAGATATCAGCCGTATAGCCTGTCCTGGAGAGATATACTGATCGATCACTGATTTATGTCCCGATCGATGTCATCTGCTAGACAGTATAAACATTATCACATAGCAAGGCCTCGGACATTAACTGCCAGTCAGTGATTAACAAGGTTCACACAGGCGCATTGTCCCAGAGGCAAAGTCTTCAACATGTAAACACTAACTATATATAGACAGCAGGCTATACATAAGGAGTTGTCATACAGCGACATCTACCCAAATGTACTGCAACACACCCCTACCTACACCACAACGTGTCACAGATACTCCTTCATGCGTTTTCATACAACAGTTTGTACATCCCTCCTTGGTGTCCTACAACAACCGCAGTACAAGGTTTTGCCATTCAACAGTATCTGCACAACCATCTGTTTTCACTACAATACATACCCGTGAAGGTCCGGGTTAGAATGAACCTTCAGTAACCCATGCTTGTCGTAAGAGGCGACTAACGGGATCGGGTGGTCAGGCTCGCTGACATGGTTGAGACATGTCATCGGTTCCCAATTGCGCAGATCGATGCTCATGCTGTTGATCACTGGATTGTCTGGTCCAGACTCGATTATGTACAAACCGCCGCCATATAGCTGGAATATTGCTTAGTGCGGCGTAAAACTAAACTCACTCACTCACTACTATATAGGTTGCCATACAACGACCTGTACTCCACCGTATAGACAATGTACACACATAAGTACAGTTTCAGCTAGGGTCACACACTTGAAGACTTGTATGGCCTGACAACGAAATGTGAACACCTCGCATGGAAATAAGAGGCGCATTGATATTGCAAATAACACTGGATAGGTGTCCGTTCTTGTTTATAAATTGTTCGACAGTGAAGAGATATCCGTTCTTGTAGAAACAGTGTAAGACAGTGAAAGACAGTTCTTGTAGATACGGTTTTCCTGTAGATAAAAGTCACACTGAAAGGTTAGACATGCTCTTCGACTGATGGACTCACAGTAGGGCAAATATGTTTCTCTAGGGGCGTGTTTCACCGATACTGTTTACAGACAAAAGGGGGAGATCTGTGAAGAAACAATGACTTAGGGTCACTGGCGTACAACAGATTGTTTGTTCAGCATGGTGAACGTAGACCTGAGAGCGACACGACTGCTCAGCATATAGAAAAGATGTTAAGATTTATAAGGTGCCCCGCAAAGCTATGACGTGCACACTATCTAGATCTTCTATTTAAAAAGAGTAAGAGGGAGAGTTCATTAGCGCCAACGACCTCTCTTCATCAGTTTTAGAAATTCCCATCCAGGCTCAGTAAATGCCTGATTAATGAATGCAACCGGCTGAGAAATATAATGTTCTTTAACACTGTTACATTCCTCACACATATTTCCCAAAGACCTCCTAGTGACGCTCTTCGCGATCAACAATGGGTGATGTAATTGCACAATCCTTGAAGCACGTAATTTCGTTCAATGAAATTATCGAAGCAGAGTGTCTGAAAATTAACCGTGTTTTATATGAGAAACCTTAACTTCCGCATGACTTATCAGGGCAAAGGACACACCAACTCTCTCTCTGTCTCAATGAAAAGTGTTTGATGTAACACCTACTACACGGACACTGTTCGTATTTCATACCTCTGTCATTGTAATTTATATCCCTGCTCTTTACCTAGAGAGTTACATCAGTTCATTGAGTACATGACACTTTTGCACGGACAGAATGGCTTTTATGTACAGCTAAACTACACTGCTTGAAAGTGAATCGAAATGAACTACACAGTGGCTTTTATGTACAGCTAAACTACATTGCTTGAAAGTGAATCGAAATGAATTACAAAGTGGCTTTCATGTACAGCTAAACTACATTGCTTGAAAGTGTATCGTAATGAACTACAAAGTGGCTTTTATGTACAGCTAAACTACATTGCTTGAAAGTGAATCGAAATGAATTACAAAGTGGCTTTTATGTACAGCTAAACTACATTGCTTGAAAGTGAATCGAAATGAATTACAAAGTGGCCTTCGTGTACAGCTAAACTACATTGCTTGAAACTGTATCGTAATGAACTACAAAGTGGCCTTCGTGTACAGCTAAACTACATTGCTTGAAACTGTATCGTAATGAACTACACAGTGGCTTTCATGCACTACTAAACTACATTTGCTTGAAAGTGTATCGTAATGAACTGCAGAAAGTGGCTTTCATGTACAGCTAAACTACATTGCTTGAAAGTGTATCGTAATGAACTACAAGATGGCTTTCATGCACTACTAAACTACATTGCTTGAAAGTGTATCGTAATGAACTACAAGATGGCTTTCATGCACTACTAAACTACATTGCTTGAAAGTGTATCGTAATGAACTACAGAGTGGCTTTCATGTACAGCTAAACTACATTGCTTGAAAGTGTATCGTAATGAACTACAAGATGGCTTTCATGCACTACTAAACTACATTGTTTGAAAGTGTATCGTAATGAACTACAAGATGGCTTTCATGCACTACTAAACTACATTGCTTTAAAGTGTATCGTAATGAACTACAAAGATGGCTTTCATGCACTACTAAACTACATTGCTTGAAAGTGTATCGTAATGAACTAGAAAGTGGCTTTCATGTACGGCTAAACTACATTACTTGAAGATGTATCGAAATGAACTAGAAAATGGCTTTCATGTACCGCTAAACTACATTACTTGAAAATGTATCGAAATGAACTAGAAAATGGCTTTCATGCACTACTAAACTACATAGCTTCAAAATGTATCGAAAGGAACTACATGTACAAAGTGGCTTTCATGCACTACTAAATTACACTGCTTGAAAATGTATCGACATGAACTAGAAAATGGCTTCCGTGAACTACTACAATACACCAGTAGTCCAGGCTAGCAATTCTCGAAACGTTCGTAGCCTTACGAACTTCTTAAGCCCATTCTTAACACATTGGCTACAATCAAAGTTAAGAATTCTTAGGGCTACGAACGTTTCGAGAATAAGGGCCCAGTACAATAAATATTCTTTAGCGACATAAATGAAGCCTACACTCGTAGATACGAAGATACATCAGAGAGTAACTAGAATCGACTATTTGTTATAAGTAAACCTATTCAGCAGCGATGACACCAGGGGTTAAATATCTACACATTCTCTATTGATCTAACCTGACATGGTTTTTATATTAGTTTTCAGCACTCTTGTTTGAAACCTCACTTATCCACAACCACTCCATGGTGTATCGGCAATACAGCTTTAACGTTATCCACATAGATACACAACACAGGCCAACTGAAAAATCCACACGTTTCTGTTTGACATGAAATTGCAATGTGACACTCTATAAAGAAAAACAATAGATTAATATGCCAAAACTATCGGATTAAAAGTCATTTAGTTCCCAAACGCGCAAACGCTAAGGACCTAATTTCCAACAAAACTGAGCATAATCGGTAACACGATGTTCCCAAAGGAGTCTAACATCTTCCAGATAAATACACACAAAGTCACATAATAGTAAGAGGTCCTATCTAGAGAATGGATTCTTTGGGAATATTCTGTTCCCCCCACTACGGGAGACAAGCCGGTGACCTTTTCTGGAGATCTTATGCCGACAGGTTCGTTTAAGAGCAATTTTCTTGTAGATGCAGATTTGATGCATATAGCCCATGGTTGTGACAGGTCTATACCATCACTCATTACCGTTTTCCGTCGATACCAGACAAATGTATGGATCCCGGTTCAACCTTCCCTCATCTGGCACAATGTGTCTGTACTTCATCTGGTGTGAAGCAATGTCTACTATCATCTGGTGGCTCGGGGCTGCATGTCATGACGCGTTTATACATGTAATTGGAATCAGTATGAACTGGGGTTTCTGGAAAACGAGTTTTTGCGCAATTATAAGTTTCAATGATTTGGTTTGATGCAGGGCATTATGGGAGACGTGTACCACTCATCATGTTAGAAACGTCATATATTTTAGTTCTACTTGTGTTTATACCACCTCTTCATTTATCAAGCTTTACATTCACCGAATTATCCGTCATATTTGGTTTCTCACATAGCACTTTGATAAATTCATAACACGGATTGACACCAATATTTAAGCACACCGATAAGTCTGGACATGAAAGTTCTATATAACCTATGTCTACACATGGGTTGGTGTTCACTTGCAGTCACCAGATGAACATTCAGTGTGACGTCGGTGATCTGACTCCGCAATATATCTCCTTTACGCCTGACACCCAAGAACAGGATGAATTGGACAATTGGTTGATTGAAAATCCATTGCAGTCTGATATATGGATTGCATATACATATTGAGGACTGATATATAGATTGTGCATGCAGATTGTTGATTGATATATAGAATGCAAAGACTGATTGCGGTCTGATATGTGGATTGCAAATTCAGATTGCGGTCTGATATGTGGATTGCAAATTCAGATTGCGGACTGATATTGTGGATTGCAGATTCTGATTGCGGTCTGATATATGTATTGCATATTGACTGTTCATAAGGTGACCATGTTCATAACTTGTTCATAAGGTGACCATTTGAAAAACAAACAGAAAAGGGCCCGAACCTGAGGGAACTCTGGCTATCTGGCAACTCAATCAAATATTGCCCAAGTTTTTTTAACAATCCAAAAGTGTTGCCAGCAAATTCTAATATCACGATTTAAACCCACCTTGTAGCTGATGATGGACTTAATTAACGATACATAGATACTGTTCTGAGTTTAACCATCATCACTAGTTTAAGACGCAGCCGTGAAAATGGCCAGGAGGTCTAGGATTGCTGCTGATCTAATATGCAGAACATCCAGATTGACACAGTGTGTAACAGTGCTATTCCCTAATCGCCCTGACCCAAGGCTTTTCTTTTATAGCGAGACGTTGTGTTATAACTCGCATAACTGTACTCGATCTAGAAGGGTGCTGCTGGCAAATCTCATCGCCGTATGATCTTTAAATGTTCATTTGACAAGCATACATGGTCACCTAAAAACGTGTAAAACCTCCACGAAAACCCACCACTGTCAGCATATATGAGTGACGTACAGTCCTAGAATTTTTTATCGTTCCGTAGAGAACGGCATTACAGCCATTATACATTGCTCTGAACTTTTTATATCAATACCCTCGGAGACTTCGGTTTATGTTCCTCATAAATATTCGTTGTAATCGTAAAGGTGCTACTTAACCCTAACGGATGAGATGTTGGGAAGAGAAGCAACGCCTGCTGTGTAGCATGAATCTCACACTGTGTTGTGTGGCATGACATCTCACACTGAGTTGTGTGGCATGAATCTCACACTGTGTTGTGTGGCATGACATCTCACACTGAGTTGTGTGGCATGAATATCACACTGTGTTGTGAAGCATGAGATCTCACACTGTGATGTCTGGCATGTGATCTCACACTGTGTTGTGTAGCATGAGATATCACAATGTGTGTTGTGTGGCATGAGATCTCACACTGTGTTGTGTAGCGTGAGATCTCACACTGTGTTGTGTAGCATGAGATCTCACACAGTGTTGTGTGGCATGAGATTTCACACTGTGTTGTGTAGCATGAGATCTGGCACTGTGTTGTGTAGCATTCATCTCACACTGTGTCTTGTGGCATGAGATCTGGGGCATGGTGGGCTAGCTGACTGGCTAGCTGGCTGAAGTGCCAGGCTAGTGATCCAGCGAGCCTTTGTTGTCGGGATCGAGCCCACCTGTGACCGGGTGTAAAAGACCTTGGAGTCAACTTTCTGTGCAGACTCTTTCAGTGTTGTCACAACCCCTAGTGTTTAGTACACAACCCTGTGCACTTAAAATAACCTACGAATCCGTTGGTAGATGACCAGATGGTGGCCACATGAAAACGTGCAAACACCAAGTTGCAGGTACAGCAACTCTCTGATAGTTTACCTCCCCTGTCAGATGATGTACAAAAGCATTCCTTGGCGGCAGCACGAACACCTCTCCTCCAAGATACTGTGAATACATGTGTATACAGGCCCTTCTACTGCTTGTTCTGTTGACCTGTCTAGTCCAGACAAGTTGTGTCAGAAACTGACCTTGTGTTCTACGATCTGAGAATGAGGCTAACTCCAGGACAGCGTTTGTGAAGTCCGTGTACTCTACTGACTGACAATAGGAGTCGCTCTATCTGAGAACTGACATTGTACAAATCTTTTATTCACCTATCCGATGATACGGGTACGTCTTCTCTACAAATCTGATTGTACAGACCTTGTACACCGCTATCTGAGTATACTCTAGAACTATGGTATTACACAACGTGCTCTATTTGATAATACAAGTTGCCCTATCTTTATCTTTATAATCTTTATTTGCACTGAGAAGGCCACAGGCCTATAGTTGCCCTATCGTAGAACTTGAATGACGATCTGTTCAACAGTCTGATACTACCGGTAGCTCTTCTGTGATTATACAGATCAAATTTCACATGTAGTTCTCCTCAAGAACCACGACAAAGACATTGTACGGGACACTCGCATACGATGGGTAGTTCTACTGTAGGCCGTGATTATACAGATGTTGTATTGTCCGTGCTTATAAAATGGGTAGCTATACAGTAGAACGTGATGATAAAGATGTTGTATGAAACGGTCTTATACTATTGGTAGCTCTATCCTAGAACTGCGATTATGCAGATAATGCACTGAACGTTTTTATACTATAGATACTCTGCTGTAGACCGTGACAATATAGGAATTGTGTGGACACTCGTGTACTATGGATACTCTGCAGTAGAACGTGACCATATAGGTATTGTGTGGACACCCCTATACTATGGATACTCTGCTGTTGACCGTGATCATATAGGTATTGTGTGGACACTCCTATACTATGGATACTCAGCAGTAGACCGTGGCCTTTTTCAGAGTGAGTGAGTGGGTTAAGATTTAACGTCACATCGGCAATATTTCAGCCATATCGAGAAAAGGAAGATACCAATCAGTGAAAATAACGGTGTTTGTCTCAGTGAAGGATGCGGTCAAGGTATCGTGTGATCAATTTCACGGGTCAGGATGACATGCAGTAATAGTAGTCTTTTCTGGAAGATGGAGTGGGAAGGAAATTGGTCTAACGCCGCTGTGGAGTGTTTCAGTCGTGTCGCAGCTCTTGTTTAATCTGTTCAATCAAATCATAGACTAAAGGATGATCTTCGGAGAGACTCGATCCCGACCAGCGGAAACGAGATTGTCTCAGGGACTCAATTCTGAGCACCTTTAACTTCAAGGCCACCCATTGGTTTATCCTCAGATGTCACGGAAATGACCAATGCACCACATATGTTAGAAATTGCCCTTCCATCTGTTGAATGTCAAGCGAGTGATCAGTTACTGTTATCTCGCTAGACAACAAGGTAAACTTTTTACGTTCATCTAAGTGTCTGAAAGGGCATTCGGACGAGATAAGGAGATTGGAGGATATACTCGCCGCATCTGAGATCACTGTGGTGCTTGTCACTTGACAGTGATTTCTGCTCATCTTATATACATGTATATTAATACGTCGTTAAAAAGAACTTAACGCCTTTTCATGATGTCACCGAATGGCTGGATAAGCCCTCTTTTGCGAACAACTGTTTTTATCAAAGTCGAAATCAATGATAATAATGATTAATGTAATGTTTTGGTCGCTTTCGTTTATAGTCGTAACATTGAACAAGAGCAAGGTGTATTGGTGCCCAATTCAACTGAAGCGACGCTTTGATATCTATTTCAGCATCTCAAGGAAAAACTTGACGCTGTTCCCAACACAAACCTATTCTATTCAAAGAAGTCTTTGATGTGAATATTTGCAGTCATGTTATCCACCAACCCAAATCAGTCAACTAGATGGAGAGCTCCATCGCTCCTCTGCAACAAATCGGAGCTTTCCGACACTCCTTTTTGTCTACTGGAGATGTAACAGCTCTGCTGCATCCTAATGGAGATGTCTGCGGCTCTGCTGCATCGTACTAGAGATCTCTACAGCTCTGCTGCATCCTACCGGAGATCTTTGCAGCTCTCGATGGTTCTTCGATGTAGTACGATATAGGTATCATAGTTGTGTTATGTAGCTTAACTTTGCAATGTTTGGCGACTGTTTAAGACTTCGTAAAGTGTCATAACGCCTGTAAATCTATTTTACCCAATCTGATTGTCAAGTGTATACTGTCTGTTGTCTGGCATTTTACATTTCATTTAACTGCAATGAGCACGTCTTCATTCATCACGGAAGTGTTTTGACACTATGACCTTGACAGTGAATGTGTCCATCAGTCATAGTCATTCAAGGACATCCCCAGGAGAGATGCTGCGGCACACAAACCAAGTATGTTGTCCCGAAATAGTATGCCTCTCATTCATTCAACAGACATGGCAGTTACCGACCACTATATTTATAAAGATGTCATGTAATCCTACGGTCTCTGCAGGACTTGAATAATTAAGTGAATACGCGATGACGTTTCACTGACCTGGAGTTAATGCTGCTGGAGTTATTGTGAGCATAATCTTTGTCCTTGAAACGACTAATCAATGTCGCTGAGGAATTCCCTAGGATTGTCCTAAAAGGGCAAAGTGTGGCGGCGGAAATGTCATGTGGATAAAACCTTCCACCATGTCAATAAGACCAGTGGTGTACACGTATCATGAGAGCCAAGAGCTTATGGAGTGAACGTAATTTGTTAAAAGGGGAATATTTACCGTACACATAAACATTTTAGCATACTTAAACAACATTATATTTGTACAAGTTGAGTTCATGTTCAGCATTTCTGTCAGACATAAAGTAGGAAAGGCTGATGCCTCCATGGAAAACGCCTCATTACACTTACGTAAATGCAGAACTCTGTGAGAAGTTTGGATTTATTAACACTATGCAAATCCTGTGATTTCCCCTCGAAACCAAGTAGTTTCCCTTTTGAGAGTAACATAGGTCCTCTAATCAATTGATCAATGTCTAAGGAATTCCCTACGAAAGCCTAATTCCTCCATGGAATTCACATACACTTACAAAAATGCAGAACTCTGTGAGACGTTTGGATTAATTAACACAATGCAAATCCTCTGAATTTTCCAGATAACCAGGTAGTTTCCCTTGACATGGGCACCAGGCAATACATCCATGGTACAAATGCTGAGTTACAGATGTGACTATTTGACCGTACTGGAGGAAGGACGGCACCATATGTCGATACACTACGCTTTGCCCAAAGGAATGCTGTCAAACAGGTGACAAGATGATCTGTATTCTCGGAGAAACGTTATTGATGTCTGAGAGTCGATTCAATCAGATATCCCGAGGGGGGATCTGGAGGACCGGTCTAGTGTAGCACGCTTTCCGCTAAAAGAGTACTTACTTTGTTGGCGAAAACAGACATTCATCTCAAAACCATCTGATAGAGAAACCCTACAAAGCATACTTCATATCACAAAGTTATTGTCGACAACACTATTGATGTGGGATTTAACCTTGTATACCCAGGTTGATACGGAAGCAATGATTATTTTTAACAACTGCGAACACCATAATTCCGACTATTAACTTTGTCAACACCGGCGAGATCTGTTGAAGTTTTAAACGAACTGACAGCCGATTAAACCCTTTCCGGTTTGAAGTCGCCAAGTTGAATAAAAACTTCTATTTTCAGATTTAGCAGAGAGGCGTTGAGAGCTTAAGGAGGTAATTTAAGCAGGGAAGCGCAATAAAAGCGAGTTTATTGCAGACAACAGAAAATAGATTAACGTGACTATTTCCCATATTTATTGCATTGATGTTCGACTGTTAAGATAGGACTTCAGGTCATTGACAAAGTGACAAAAGGTTCTGCCGAATCGAGGAGGAAACGTATAGATAATGCATAACCATAATACCACAAAAACCGGCACTTAAGGTGTCTTGATTGCAAGCTTTAACTCGTTTGGGATAGAATTATTGACAACATCATGGATTGAGAGACGCCAGCATCTCAACAAGGTGTCAGCGGGATTAACGATTACATACTGGTCAGAGAGGTTGCAGCAACGCTACCTGGTGTCAGTGGGTTGCAGTTATGCGGGTTCTTCTTTCTCTTTTAAATCTGTCTTTGATACCTCTTCCAATGGTACCAGTCTTCATGGGTACGTTTATATGTGTATTTCCTATACGATGTGTGCATTTAGCATCACATAGATAGCTTTAAAATCACTAAATGCAGGAAAGAGGGTTCGGTTGATCCTTACAATGTCAGGTTCACACTCCGTTTAAGGCTCTTGTCCACTTCACAAGGAGTCCACTCAGTGACAGCGGCTCCTCAGGGAAGCGAACCGGAGAATGTGACGACTCCCTAACGCTGCAGTCTTCTGTATAACCCGCAGTAACAAAAGAGCTGCATTCTTGGCAGCAAATTCGGGTACTCTACCAATATCAGCCATGAGATTGTTCAGGACAGCAACCCTACAGACTGCGAACTCGTACCATCCCTGACAAATAGACTCTTATCTTGAAAGTTAGTCCTACGACGTCACGTATCCACGGTAACAGTGCGAGCAGTGCAGTCGGCCAGCTAATATTGACGTCCACGTCAAAAGTGGGAATGACGATACTTTCAGTGGACGGCACGGCACGACAGAAAAAGTTAGAAAAGTCCTCTTCAGTGATGAGTCATGTATCCTTTCACCTGCAATTTTGGAGGTTATGATCTAGTGTAGAATAACGCCATTTGAGCAACTCGTGTGTTTGTTGTGCTTTGACTGATGTTAGAATGTACCTGGAAGATGCCTTACCTCTGTTTGCAAGAAAGCTGTCTTTGGGTGTTACTGCTACAGGATAACGCCACACAACCTATTCCTGGAGTCGTGATGCAGTGTCTCAGCTAGATACCCAATGATCTGTGGCACATGCCAGTGATGAAGTTGCAGTCTGCACGTGTTCTGAAACACATACAACGTTGTGAAACGTATTCCTTCTCAAATGTTGACAACCAATGACTTGTCCTCAGATTGTCTGACCTGCATCGATGCACAAGGTCGACAAACTTGTTACTGGCAGAACTTCCCTCTGAACTTGTGAAACTCAAGCATTTTCCCTTTCAAATATTAACAACCAATGAACATTGTTCAGAAAGGTTCTATGCATCGATGAAGAAGGTCGACAGACCTGCTACTGACTGAACTCCCTCTGCACGCTCCCGAACGATTTAACTCATTTATGCATGGCAGAAACTTCTTCATATGGGCTGTTGATCGTTACAGTATTGTCCCGTCGTTGAGATAAAATCTCATTAATTGTTCAACAGTAGTTAGCCTATTTTTCTGTATGTCAAAATAGTATCTTCCTTTACGGATAGCAATAACGATAGCAATAAGTCAGAAAGCAGATAGCCAACTCTGTAGGAAACTGTCGTGTACTTGTGGTCTCGCGTTTTCATATGTTATCTTGTTTCCAAAGGTTGAGATCGTGACAATGTCCCACGCAGTACTTCATAATATATCTCCTTTATATAACTGTTGCACATCAATCTGGCCGCATCTACATGTCTACAATGTGTTTTGTCTGTACCGTAGACCCACGGCTTGGTTTGGGCATGAGGTCGGCGTATTCTTCAAGATATTAACTACATCCACACACATGCAGGCATGGGGTTCATGGCGCCATCGGCATGGAAGCGGGTTCCCAGACGTTCATTTATATTCACAGTGTCACTAGGTATTTTCTCACATCATTACCACGTCGCCATCACGACTACAAGATAACTGCTATTAGATTATGTTCTCAAATGAAGTCACAGTTACTTGCCGTAAGGCGGAATTGGCTTTTTAGAGGGGTCTAAAACTGTCTAACGCTTCCAAAAATACTTGTCCCAATATTGCCATATTAGCTGTGGTCTGTTGAAACATTTGAAATTATCGGCTTGATTGAAGCCAAGTTATAATATGATCAGTTGTGCTGTTATTTCTTATGGCTGCCGTGTTGTATATTGTCAAGGAGTGTTCTGTACAACCATTCACTTCCTCATTGATATAATGTTGTACATTTTTGTTGTTTATAGCCAGTCACTACCTGGTGGATATTGTGTTGTATTCGTCTATATGTTGTATACGAGTTATCACCACCTGAAGAATATAGTATTGTATATGGTGCAGTTGTGTTGTATATGGCCAGTGGATACCTGATGGATATCGTGTTCTTTATCGTCCAGGTGTGTACATGACTAGTCACTACCTGGTAGGTAATGTTATATATGACCAGTCACTATCCGATGGATAATTGTAGTATAATCTGTTATATACTTAGTAGACTAGTATAATCTGTTAAATACTCATCACATAAAGCTAGAGGATACTCGGTAATATAAGTTATAGCATTGTGAGGGTATACGGGGTTTTATGCAGTGCACATTACAGCTAATATTTCGCCACGGAGGCTTGTAAGAGTTGTGGTGCATGATATATAACCCATACATCATAGCAAATCATAAATTGTCCGTAGGGTGAACGGTTTATATACCATACCTTATATTTCATTGATCTAATATAATGTACAACCTATTTATATGTCATGCTCATTATTTGTGTAATATTAATACCATTTCATATTCAGTGTATGATTGGAAAAGTGTGAAATATACCCTAATCATTTATATGACGAATCAGCTGTGAATATGACCTAGCATTAGTACGTGCATTAAAGTACAGTCTTGGTGTCTATGTATCTGCTTAGAATGAGACGGATGTGGGATGAATATTTTGTTTGTGTTGTTGTTGTTGAATATGACACAAACGGTGGTGGCGTGTGGCCATGTGCATAGAGCTCAGGTCACAATCAATTGAAGTTAAGCAACGTTTGGCGCGAAGAGTCTTTGGATGGGTGATCGTGTGTGACAGCTTGACTCCTGAGTGTTTCTAGGACTTCAGTCCTGTCCCACAACAAAGCACATGTGATAAATGTGGTCTCACCTCAAGTGAGTTTGTTCAAACTTGCCTCTGTTCACCCAGCAGAAAATGGGTACCGGGTGAAATAAGTAGTGAGACTATTAACCTTCCCGCGCCTAACAGGCAGCTTGGGTTATCCGGGATAATAATGATCAGATTGTGCACTTTGAGCAGGATATCTAGCCTGGAAAAGGTGCGTTATAAACATTCTCATTATGATGATGATGTCTGTGTCGCTGCGCTGAAAGGAACAGGGTCAGAACCGATGCTGGAGTTGCCTCCGTGCTGGACGAGACAAAGATACAGAACGGTCATGGTTTCTAAATAAGACACGGCTACGGTCGATGACGTCATGGTCTCTTTTAGGAATCGGTGAAGTTGCAATGTTTTGGGGTAACGGAGGCAGTGTTAAGACAATGGTCTGATTTGCTGAGTGTGAATGAAACAGGGACAGTTGAGTACCGCGTCAAGAGCGGTAATCAACCATAGATTGACTGAGTAGATGATAAACCAACTGTAACATCTTTCCTTGATTTTTCACCTCCCACATCGCCCTATTGCCCTGTCTAAAATTGCCTGACACATGGAGTGCATCTACATCTTTGCCGGTAACGGTTTAAAGTACGTAGTGATCAACCATAGATTGATTGAGTAGAAGATAAAACAACTTCTACATCCTCATCTTTCCCTGATGTTTCACTTTCCACGCAACCATATTACCTTCACCTGGAATTAGAATGTCACGTGGAGTCTCTCGACATCTTTGCTTAATTACTCTATATGGAGCATGAGCGTTGGCGTAACCATTTAGTGAGCACCAGTAGGATTCAGTTGATACATTTCCTAGTCTCTAGTGTCTGCTTGAACTAAAGACGTGTGAGCTGAAGTCTTTACGGTCCTATCGGATACATTCACAGTTCCAGTTTGTCACGTAATTAACCGTTAATGGCTTCCGACGGGAATGATAGGGCTGAGATCGATTTCTCGTTGTGAAAAGCTTACCATCTGATAACGTAAAAGTATCAATGCCATGCTCATCTTCCTGACATGGGCAAATCTTCACAAATACGTTCAGATAACACTGGCAATAGGAATCAACGTCGACGTATATTACTATTAAAGAGAAACATTTATCCAGCTTCTTTTTCTAAAGACCTCAACGTTTCTGTATATATGGTTACTCCTCCATCAGGTAAACGTCAGTTCCTTTACCTAAGAGAGTAATCATGATATGTTCTTTTTGAAGAAAAGGTCGACATCTAAAAATTGTCTGTCTTATGTGTATCACTTCTGAATATCACTCAAAGACTTGTATTACTGCAGTTTTATTATTAGTGACGTCACAGTTGGACTCAACCATTACAAGACTGAAGTTTCTTTCAAAGAAATGTAATTATAATGAATTCAAACAGACTGTTAATTAGTTAACTATCAAGTTTTGAGTAAACTAAATACAGCCATTTTCACTATCATTGCGCAAGACAAACGATGTAAGTTTTGACATCTGGTTGGTTGGATTTCGTTGACGACATATAGAGAGGAGCAGTTTCCTAACACTGTACGGTATGGCAGATTGTTTAGTTCTTGCGGATCATTATTGCGAAATGCTAAAAACGTTTAATAACATCCATTTTGCGCCCCATTATGTGTAATGATGACTAACAAATAGTGGATTCATCTCCAGTTTGGTGTGATATTGGAAAGTTAATCGACAATACTCGCGTCTTTAGTGCAACCATTAATGATTAACGGGATGATGTTGACATTTCCCATATGGAATAATAATTATTTATGTTTATCTTTTCCACCTTTAAGAATTTAATACACACCAAATTGATCAAATATTATGGTAAATTCAGCATAGTAATTAATTCGTCTATTGTATGGGACCTAAAACATTTGTTGGACTGATTCCCTAGCATCGTTCTATACATTGCAGGCAAATAATGCTTCTTTTGGGAAAATCCATTCGCCATGAAAATAAGCTTCAGGAATTATATGAGAAGATATCCTGATTGAAAGATGTGTTGCAGTATTCTTGAAGCTATATGACTCTAATTACAACAATAATTCCCTGTTGTAATCAATTTTGATAAACTATGTGGTGTAATGTTAATATTTTAGTCAGTACGTCGCTCTAGATCTGACACTTGTGGAACATGAGGTGGGCGATTTGGTCACAACAGATTTTAGTTGTTCGATGAAATTCAGGGAGCCCTTGACTCGACCTGTAAACCGAGTTATAGGAGTATTTATGGTAGTGTTAGAGACTAACTTAATGCTGTCGCCATCAGAAATATGGTTACTTTGAGACTGCTGTTTGTTGCCTCCTGGTGGTTGGAACATTAAGCTTTCAAAGTGACTTGTAGGTCGTGTCGATGAGATGAATGTGGTTGCAAAGGACCTTTTGATTTGGATCGCATTTCCAGTATCTTCTGAGACAGTTAGCTTAAACTTGTATACAGCCAATCTACCTGGCAACCTCCAATCTGAAAATATGAAAACACTTTATCACATCATTTTAATCTATTGACACATAGTTTCCAACACTCGATATAATGAAAGGAACCCTTAATGTTCTGTGATTGTATAAACATCAGTTCACTTACACCATTGACAACAACGGTTGTTTTCGGTTATCGAATTTGTATACTATTAGGTATGCCACTAGGGAATGGAAGCTTTAGCTAAATGATAAACCAGATTAGAAGCTATCAGATTAAAAGCTGTCACACCATTGTACCTGTGTTCACTGAGAATTCAACCGGGTTCACGGAGGGAGATCCACAACAATGGGGGAGAGATAGAATCCGCAGTGCTTCGATTACGTGTTAAACCATCTTGCCCAGACACCAGTCACCAGCGACCACAACTGCACCTCATCTCAGATCACGGCATCGGCCTGATATTTTAGCCAGTTACCAGTAATTGTCGCGGTTTGGTAAAATCTTTAACGTCAACAAAGATCTGGAAATACAAGTAAGTTTTTTAACGTCAACAGAAAAGCAGAAGTAGTTTGATTAGTTTCCCTAACATGAAATGTAGTTCAAATAATATATTTGTCTTCATTTCTGCTGGCGAGTACTCATAGTTTCATTTATATTCATTACAGTTGGGCGATTTGTCACTTTGACGTGGATGAAGAAAGTCAACTGCTGGAGTGTGAATTGGTCAAATTGGCGTTCATAGTCTTCATGATACGGAGAGTGAATGGAGTACACGTCATAACACGGAGGTCAGATGATATTGACGTCCATTAGTGTTGTTGGTCGGGAGGACATGGCGGTGGATGATGTTGGTCTCTATGGTATTTGTGGTAAGGAACGTGTATAATATTGTTGTACAAATAGATTTTGTTACCTGCTGTTTAGTATAATAACAAACCGGGTAACTCTTCATACAGCGGGTCATCAGGTGCAGGTTTCCAAAACCACTCCGTAAATGATATGTTAACCATGTTGGACAAAAATCAATATCACAATGTCTTCTGTTTCCACGTGAATGGTTAAAGTTAAAACGTAGCAATTATTTGCGAGTTCAAAAACTTGAAAGTCAATTACAGCTCTTGACAGAAATGTGATTTTCAACCAAAGCCCTCAATTGCTAGCAGTTAAAGTGATCTGCCATTAAAATTCCAAACACGGACAAGATAAATGTAAATTATCACGGCATAAATACTCTTTTTAGCAAAACGGGAACTGAAAAACACACGATCAAAATAGCCATTCACTCTGAATGTACAAAAAGCAATGGACGCCATCCAAACGCGAGCACCTGTACAGAATGATTTAAGAATCATTCAAAAGAATGCTCAGTATACAAATTTCAGTATGGGAATAGATGGGAAACTGCTATATTTCTGTTTTAGAATAATACAATGACTGCTGTTATGGCAAATATGTGTATGCATATTCACAATGTAGAGCTCGACAGTTGTTATTTTTCTTGTATGAGTTGCGAGGGAGTGAGGGAGTGAGTTTAGTTTTACGCCGCATTCAACAATATTACAGCTATATGGCGGCGGTCTGTAAATAATCGAGTCTGGACCAGACAATCCAGTGATCAACATCATGAGCATCGATCTGCGCAATTGGGAACCGATGACATGTGTCAACCAAGTCAGAGAGCCTGACCATCCGATCCCGTTAGTCGCCTCTTACGACAAGCATAGTCGCCTTTTGTGGCAAGCATGGGTTGCCAAATACCTATTCTACCCCGGATCTTCACGGGTCGTATGAGTTGTGAATCTTTGTAAAACTGTTATTAGAAATATGTTTTATATATTCACATCTAAATGTGGTGTGCCTACCATGTATGTTGTAAACATAAACGTTTAAATGAAAAAAAACCAGACGTGGAAATAGCAATTTGCAAGAATCGTGACTTATTCGAAAAAGTGCCAGCTTATCACTTCCACTCAGTGCTATCTTAAGAAGTCTGCAAGTCAGAAAAACAGCTCTATTCATCGTTCTGGAACAAGTACGACAAGCAACACCTGTGGGAAAATGACAAATGGAGAGCTATAAGTATGCTTCAGTCTGGTTCCTCTCAGCGTGGCGTTCATTGTAGGTTCACAGAAACACCATTTGGAACTTCAGCAAATAAAATCACAATATAGACCGTCCCGGACTGGTCATTCACTAGTAACAATCCTATGTCAATACCAATGGTTTCGAACCTCCAAACAGGAAGCAACCCTCACAGCTCACACCATACCTGGCAACAAAGGTGTATCTTCGAGCCCAGTTCAACGACGTCTATACATCTACAGTTTCCGCGCAAGACGCCCAGCCCGACGGTCAGTTCTGACGACAGAATAATAACGTCAAAGTTATAATAAAGCATATGCCACCCCATTGTAGGTGCACGCACATGCATCTCATTTAATAAATGTGTGATCCACGGCTTGATTCATTTCTAGCTTACTAATATTAAAGTTCAGACAAAACCAGATGCCCATGTATCGTTCACACAGTCGCCATCATCGGTACCTGTGTACCTCTTATACCGACAACACCACGGAGGATTGTTTACCTCTTTTACAGACGCCATCATGCATACCCGTATATATCTGGTGCAGGGACGGTCATGCATAAGCCTATGCATAATATAAACGCCCTCATCCATACCTGCGTATATTTGATCATCATTTGTACCTAACGGCAACCGCACTGGTACTGTGCATATTAAATTATGAAATTTGCGTTTGAATGTTTCATGCTTTCAATCCACATGCTACATTTCAAAACCTTATGCTCTGTACAATCGTAGCATAATTTGATGGCATAATGGTTTCAGTTCGTATTAGCGATATACCGTGAACAACGTTACTGTTGACGTTACCTCTAAATACATGTAATCCACTGATACATGTTTACGTAAATATTAAATTGTATTCCTCTGATAGTATCTACAGAGAAACCAATCTACAGAGAATGTAATCACACAAGGGATGGTATCGACACCCACGCATCACGCCGGTTCTGTTCATCCTGGATGTATCCCATATTGCAGTAATTCCAAATCAGTTGGCGTTCAATCAATGTCTGTATCATGTCAATTGGAGGGAAATCCCCATTGAACACAATGATAAACATACTGTAAACACATTGTTCACCAAAACATCAACACACCATCATCTAGAAGAGAGCATAGATCTGTCTTGAATTTTGGGTTTTGCGAAGCCTATGCTTTGTACCAACATGATGTTATAATGCCTATCCAGAGTGACCCTTGTGTCCAGAGAGAGCACCGGCTCCGTATTTGTGGGAAGGCGTTACGCCTCTGGTCATCGAGTGCGCTAAGTGAGAGATTCCTGGCCTCATTAATTCCATTACACGATAATTCCCACTTGCCCAGACGCCCGAGACACCAGCTCACACATGTGCACAGTGGTTAAATTCAGGATTATTTGTGATCATTAAGCTTTTTGCCTTAGCTGAGAGCTATCAGAACTCCTGTGGGCATCGGACTGATCTTCTAAAGTGAACATAAAAGCAGTTCGGGGAGAAAGGATTTGCCCTGGGTCCATTTGTCTTATTTAAGTTACGCTTGCATACCATATTATTCAGCCAGTGCCGTGTTTTCCTACAAACACAAACCCAGGAATGATTTTCGACAGAAATCAGTGACTGTTTGATTGCTATTTTTCATGCGGATTAATATTATCACTTGATCATGGTGTGTACGTGGTGAACAGTTCAACAAGTCATGGTATCTGTCAAGGGCGTGTTTCTTCCCCCGTGATCCTGAGATGGAATCAGGGCCAATTAGAAATACATGGACTGATGTACATAAGACAGATGTGGGTTGTGAGTGTCACTATTACGCACGTCAAACGAACTCCGGTTTAATTTGAAAATTTAGTCTTGAAAATGATTCAGCTCTACACAAAAAGATAGATTGGAAACAACATGGGCTGCGGTTTAACAGCTTACAGAAGCCACAATTGGACTTTCTATTGCCCCTTTTGTGAAAGTTATGTGTGATAGAGACAAACGCTTGTTAGCCGTAGTTAGTCGTCTGTGTCTCCTTCCTGCTGACATTATGTAATGCTGCACGTATTCCAGGACCTGGATGTAGACCACCGTCCAACACACGCTTCAGCATACTTTGGATTGTCTTGTGAACCAAATATGTGGTACATTCTTTTGTACGGTATGATGCACGTGAAAAGAAATGACGGAAAACACAACTCAAAGATGCTTGATACTGAACAGGATAATCGAAAAGAACACCGTGAAGAAGCAGCTGAGCCTTTCTGACTTGGCCCCTTGGGTTATGTGAAATATATTGCCAACTTTTCATATTGCAATGTATCATGTTTCTCGTGGCACGAAAGTACTAAGCTGACATTTCTAATGTTTGTTTGTATTTTCAAATGATGGAGAGGTTGTTTCCCGGTTTCATGCAGCTCGAAATCAATACTCGCAGTTGCAGTTAGTTGAATTTCATCTTTTTCATTTCATTTATTTCATTGAAGTTTTAAAAGCTAGGTTATTGAAACTGGCAGGTATGCAGGTATACAAGGAGAAAACAGAATATGTCAACTATGTAATATGAATACTGTTGAGGATGAACTACATTTCCTTCTAATCTGTCCTGTTTATACGACTCTACGAACGAAATACCTAAAGCCATACTATTATAAGCATGTACATCTATTTCGCTATGAGTTTAAGAAAAATTATTTACAATAAGGAATTTATAAATGACTTCTATCTACTCATGTAATCTCTAAATGTATACAGGCCTGTGGCCTTTTCAAGTACTGAAATACAGATTGCTTGCTTGATTGATTGAACACCTAGGTAAATCTTGACATTCTACTTCATGTTGAAACGCAACATTTTTAACCAAAAAATGAGTGGATACAAAAATAAGTGCTCGTATACTAAGGGTAGCTCTGCTGTAGACCCGGAAGCCTGCTACAACGTCGGTGATAATACGATAAAACTTTTCCGAAGATACGTTCGATGGTAGTGTACTGTTGTCCTTTACTGACGAAAGATAACTAAAATTAATAAATATATAATATTCAAACGCCCAAACACAGCAGCCTAGTGTGGAAGACAGACTTCCCATGCAGCTTGTGGCAACGTTTCCTTTAAAAGAAGCTACAGACAGTATTGAAGCCTCACATCTTCTTCAGGGTGGTGGGGTAGCCTAATGGTTAAAGCGTTGGCTCGTCACGCCGAAGATCGTGATGTTGCTGGAATTCTCAGTCACCATGCAACCTAAAACCAAACTCAGTCAGTCAGTCAGTCACATCTTCTTCACCATGGCACAGCACAAACCGTTAAGCGCCGCAACAGAAGCAGGACCATTGCATGGTTACAGGATGGTGAAGTGTTGCTCTCGGTCTTCAGGTGTCTCCCTCTGTCATTCATAGACTGAGGGACAGGTTCCAGGCCACTGGTAGAGTAAAGGACATACCTCGCCCTGGAATACCCAGAAAAGCATCAAGGGCAGATGACCGATATGTTATGGTCCAAGCCCTTCGGAACCGATTCACAACTGCCTGTGCCCAGTTGCCACAAGCTGCATGGGAAGTCTGTCTTCCACATGCACTAGGCTGTTGTGTTTGGGCGTTTGAATCAAACATGGTGCTGGTGTGTTTCAGCATCCTTGTTTTTCGCTGTTTTTAACAATGTTTCATTTCACTCAAACTCAACGAATATTGAATCAGTTGCTTCACTGCATGTTCCAACATGTCGTTTAAAGTGCCTATTAAGCACACAAAAAGTTGCATTTACCTTAGAGTATAAATGACCTCACCACGTTTCAGTTTACATATGACTATTACATTTTAGGGTGTTCCCATAATTTTTGTTTGTAGTATATATTAGTACGTCGTTAAAAGGAACTTAACACCTTTTCATGATGTCACCGAATGGCTGGATAAGCCCCTCTTCTTGCGAACAACTGTTTTTATCATTTATGGTCGTAACACTGACCAAGAGCAAGGTGTATTGGTGACAATTCTTTACAACAACTGAAGCGACGTTTTGGTATCGATTTTAGCACCTCATGAAAAACATGACACTGTTCCACACACAAATCTATTAATGCTATTCGAAGAAATATTTGATATGAATTTTGATAGTCATGTTTTCCACCAACATGAATCAGACAACTAACTGGTAAACGCTGCTCTTCTGTAACAAATCGGAGGCCTCAGCCACTCTTCTTTATCCGCAATTGCAACTGATTGTCGCTCTGCTGCAACCAGCTGGCACTCTTTTAGCTCTTCTGCTCGGTTGCGCCCTACTGGAGCTCTCTACCGTTCAGTAGCCTCCTACTGGAGATCTCTGTTGCTCTGCTGCATCCTACTGGAGATCTCTCCGGCTCTGTTGCATCATACTGGCGATCTCTATAGATCTGCTGCATGTTACTGGAGATCTCTGCGGACCTGCTGCATCCTCCTGGAGATCTCCACAGCTCTGCTAAATCCTACTGGAGATCTCTACAACTCTGCTAAATCCTACTGGCTCTGTGGCTCCGCTACATCCTACTGGATATCTCTACAGATCTGCTGGACACTACTGGAGATCTCTGCGGCTCTGCTGCATCCCATTGGAGATCTCCACAGCTCTGCTAAATCCTACTGGAGATCTCTACAACTCTGCTAAATCCTACTGGCTCTGGCATCCTACTGGGAGATCTCTGACACTACTGGAGATCTCTGCGGCTCTGTTTACTGGAGATCTCAACTGCTGAAGATCTCTGTCGCACTGTTTCAATCAACGTGAAGTCCCTAACAATGTATGAGGCACTTCGTTGACTCTAACACTAGAATCTTTCAAGTCACAATTAAAACGCAACCTTGACATTAGCGTACAATCAATCAAATATAAAACATTTGCAAGTGCTTGAGAATCTAAACCTTAACAGCCATTAAACATAACATGCAGTTTTAGTCTGATGCCATTACATTTGATTGGAAACAAAGAAACAGTCTGATGCCATAATGATTACATTTGATTGGAAACTTCAACAAGAAAGCAGATAAAAGAACCTAGTTTCCAGACACAAAGTGCAATGCCTTCCAGTCTCATGAGATGACATCTGGTCAAACAGTGAGTTAGTCACATGGCATTGGCATTTCTTTCTTTTATAATGGTGTGAACGCTGGAAGTGATGCAGGTCTGATACGCTGACTGCCATTGCTACATGCTCGATCGTTGGTATCATCTTAATCAAGATCCGACATGTTGACTGCTATGGTTGTTCGCACGGGCGTTGATATCATCTTAATCGAGTCGAGGCGTCGACTGCTATGTTTACACGCACGATATCATCATTATCTGGGTGTGAGATACCTCATGACAACAGGATCGTGATACGCACATCAATAACAAAGGCAACCTGAAATTGAGGAACCGTAGACGAAACAGTCACCCACCCGTTTGTACGACTTGAAAACAAGTACCACGTTTCTAGCTAATCTCCATGAAGAAGGTAATGGCATAGATCCTCAATTACAGTAAATCCCAAGCTTGATATCTCAGGCTACAAACCTAAGCAAATTTCCAGACATATGTCAACAACGGTTCAGTACATTAAGAGAAGTACAAACACCTTCAGAAACATTTCTGTGGCTAAAATACAACAGACAACAGATGGTTCTTCGATGGCAGTCCGACATAGTTATCATAGTTGTGTTATGTACCTTAACTCTCAGTGTATGGGCAACTGATTTAAACTTTGTAAAATGTTCATACACTTGTAAATCTATTTCACCCAATCTGATTGTCAAGTGTATACTTTCTGTTGTCTAGCAGTTTACATTTCCTTTGACTACAATGAACACGTCTTAATTCATCATGGAAGTGTTATGACACTATGGCCTTGACAGTGAACGTGGTCATCAGTCATTCAAGGACATCCCCAGGAGAGATGAGGCACACAAACCACGTATGTTGTCTCCAGGAGCTGTCGAAATAGTATGCCTCTCATTCATTCAACAGACATGACAGTTACCGACCACTATATTTATAAAGATGTCATCTAATCCTACGGTCTCTGCAGGACTTGAAGAATTAAATTAATACGTCAAGACGTTTCACTGACCTAGCGTTAATGCTTCTGGAGTTATTTTGAGAGTAACATAGGTCCTCTAATCAACTGATCAATCTTTAAGAAATTCTCCTACGAAAGCCTAATACCTCCATGGAATAAGGCTCACATACACTTACAAAAATGCTAAACTCTGTGAGAAGTTTGGATTAATTAACACAATGCAAATCCTGGTGATTTATGAAACCTTTGTACTGGCACTCCATTGTTTCATACACACGTTAAATGCTAGATATGGTTTTGTCACAGGATTCATGTACAGTACTACCAGAAATTATTGAGAATTTAAGATTCTAATTTTATATATTTTTTTCACTCATTACTCACGTATTAAATATGAATACTAGCAGAACATAACTCAAGATTCAAAGACAGGTGAACAGTTAGTATTTTGTCAAGTCACCATGGGCAGCAATGCAGGCTTCAATGCGGCGGGGCATACTGCTGATCAAAGAAGTTAGAAAGTCGTGGTCCATGCTGTCCCAATATCGGACCACCTCTTCGTATATTTCAGCAATATTTGTCAGATTTTTCTTATTGACACTTTCCTTCATAGGTCCCCAAACATTTTCTATTGTATTTAGGTCAGGGATTAGCTTGGCCAATCTAATAATGTCATATTTTGGGTCCGAAACCAGGCCTGTGAATGCTTTGAACGATGTTTTGAGTCGTTGTCCTGCTGGAAAATCCAAACATTTCCATAGAACACGTGAGCAGATGGAAGTAAATGTCCCTTGAGAATATCTGTGTACCGCTCACTGTTCATATTCCCTTCAAATACACAGACGGGCGTTGCCCCTAACACAGATATGCCACCCCACACGTTAAATTTCGGACTTTACTTTAGGCGCTGATACAAAGGTTTTTTAGTTTGTTTGGTCCAGAATTTCAGTGTATTAGGAAACAGCCACACAGAACTTTCATCTGAGAAAATCACATTGTCCCAGTTCAAATTTCTATGCTGTAAGCACCAGTTCAACCTTCGCTCTTTTTGTTCAGGTTTCATGATCGGTGATGGAATTCTTCGACTTTTCTGCCAACCCATTGCCTGCAGCTCAGTTCTTATTGTCTCCTTACACAGACAGCCACAGTTCCTCTATCAATCATATCCAGCCTTAAGTTTTCTAAACTCCTTCGTTTGTTTTAGAAACAAGCCGCCCTTGTCACCGACAGTCAATTTTCTTGCCTCCCTGGTGCTCAATGCTATATCCATTTGCAATATTTTTCAAAACACGATAAACAGTGGACAAAGGGATGCCTGTTCTACTTAAAATCACTTTAGCTGATCTGATGTCCTTGTTATAATACTCTAAAATCAACTTCCTCTTCTCTAAATCATCCATACTGAGGATCACTTAAAATGTCGTCTGCTCGCAAGTAAACAAAGGGGGATAACTCTTCACAAACTAATGAAAAAGGATTAACGGAGTTGTCTCTCTTGAATGAAACCAAGCACTTGATAGCTGGTCAAGGTTGTTTATACTAGAAATCCAGTTAAACATATTCCTCAAATTCTCAATAATTTCTGGTCATACTATACACGCAAAATGCCAGAAATTGTTACAGGTTCCATGCATACATGGAAAGCTAGACAACGGGAAAATAGATTAACGATACTATTTGCAATATCTATTGCGATTTAATATTCGAATGTTTAAATGGGACTTCGGATCACTGCGATGTCACAGTGACAAAGGGTTCTGTCAGGATCAATAAATCTATCTCCCTCATGCCGTATCGAGGAATCATATAGATGGTGTATGTCTATAATACAACGCAACTGGCACTTAAAGTATCTTGATTGCAAATATTAACGTTTCGGATAGGGTTATTGATAACATAGTGGTTTGAGAGACGCCAGCAACGTGTCAGTGTGATCAACGATTACATACTGATCGGAGAGGTTGCAGCAACGCTACCTGGTGTCAGCTTATACAGTTTTGCATCTGTGGTGTGTGCATTTAGCACCATGTTAATAGCTTTAACATCACTAAACGCAGCAAAGAGGGTTCGATTGATCCTTGCAAACTCAGGCTCATCTTCCGTTTGGGGCTCTTGCCCACTTTACACGCAGTTCAATCCGTGAATGTGACTTCTCCGAGAAGCCGAAAAGCGTTGGCAGGTCGAACACATCAATAACGCTTTGAGAATGCGACGACTCCCCAACTCGGCAGTTTTCTGGGAAACCCGCAGTGTTAAAAGAGCTGCATTCCAGTCAGCAAATCCTGGTACTCTCCCAATGTCAGCCATGAGATCGTTCAATACAGTAACTTAACAGACTGCTAACCCCATGCCATCGATGTCCCTGACAAATAGACTCGTATCTCTGAAGTTAGTCCGATGACGTCACGCATCCACGGTCCCAGTGCGAGGAGCGCAGCCAGACGGCTAAGATTGACGGTGGAACATCAACGTCGACGTCGAGTGTCGAGGAGGATACGTCCTGTGGACGGTACGTCAGGGGGGACAATTCCTCTTCAATGATGTTTCCTTTCACGACTAACTATCTGCAAGCAGGGATAATCTACAACGTTATATAGTCTCCCTGCTGCAAGGCACTTCGAAGTGAACGTTAGATCACATATTTGACATTGAAGGCGATCACCTTGGAGATGATGGCGACGTGAGCTAATTAGAATAATATCACATGAAGAACTCAGGTAATTGTGATTGTTAATGCTGGAATGTACCTGAAAGGTGCTGTACAAACGTTTTACATCTTTTGCAAGAACACTGGGGTGTAACTCTTGCATTATAACCCCACACCACCTTTTCCTGGAGTCTCTCAGTATATCAGCTACACGTTATAGTGCCCTGCGAGATCCTGTCAGCTGTCAGGGATGAAATGGAATATCATTTGCCACGTGTTCTGAAACCCATACTACGTTTTGAAACTCATGCTCATTCCTTCAGATAAATCTCAAAGACTGATAACCAATGCCAGTTCCTCAGTAAGGTTACGGAGTCAGGCCTGCATCAATGCACAAGGTCGACAGACTTGTTGCTGACTGAACCTCCCTCCGAACGCTTTCGAACGATTTAACTCATTTGTGCAAGGCAGAAACTTCTTTATAAAAATGATGGACTGTTGATCGTTACAGTGCCTTCAGATATTGTTTCTTTGTTGACATGAAATCTCATTAATAGGTAAAAAAATCGTAAGTTTTTTGTATGGCAAAATAGCAGCTTTAATTTCCGTATATACTCGAAAAGTATACATATTCTAACGGGAATCATAACAATAAGCAGATAGCCAGCTCTGTGGAGTAATGTAGGGGAAACTGTCGTGTCCTTGTGGTCTGGCGTAGTCTTTTTTTAACTTGCTTCTGAAGGTCGAGATCGTGACAATGTCCCACGCAGTACTTCATAATGTATCTCCTTTATATAACTGTTGCTCATGAATATGGCCACATCTACATGTCTACAATGTTTTTGTCTGTGCCGTAGACCCACGGCTTGGTTTGGGCATGAGGTTGGCGTATTCTTCAAGATATTGACTACATCCACCCATATGCATGCATGGGGTTCATGGCGCTATCTGCATCGATCGGGGATTCCAGACGTTCATTTATATTCACAGTGTCACTAGGTATTTTCTCAAATTATTACCACGTCGCCATCACGACTGCAAGATAACTGCTATTAGATTATTTTTTCAAATGAAGTCACAGTTACTTGTTGTAAGACGGAATTGGCTTTTTAGAGGGGTCTAAAACTGTCTAACGCTTCCAAAAATACTTGTCCCAATATTACCATATTAGCTGTGGTCTGTTAAAACATTTGAAATTATCGGCTTGATTGAAGCCAAGTTATAATATGATCAGTTGTGCTGTATGTAACCAGTTATTTCTTATGGCTGCCGTGTTGTTTATTGTCAAGGAGTGTTCTCTGTAACCAGTTACTTCGTGATTGATATAATGTTGTACATCGTATGTATTTGTTGTATATAGCCAGTCTACCAGGTGGATATTGTGTTGTATTCGTTTATATCTTGCATACGACTAGACACTACCTAAAGGATGTAGTGCTATATGTCGTACAGATGTGTTTTATGTACCCATAACTATCTGTGGAATATTGCGTTGTGTGTCGTCCATTTGTGTTGCCCTGATGAATATAGTACTGTATATCGTCAGGACATGGTGGATACAGTGCTGCCTATCGCCCAGCTGCAGTTGTGTTGTATATTACTAATCACTTCCTGATTCATAGTGTTTGTATATCGTCAAGTAATGTTATATTTGACCAGTCACTAATCGATGGATAATATTTTGCTAAATATACTTCAACTGAATACTGAACTCTTGCAAAGACAAATTCCATCTGCATCTGATCAAATTTTAGTAATAAGAGTAATTGGTTAAAATTTAAAAGTGTTTTGGTACGTGTTCCCAGACTTGGGTCTCAAGATACATGGCCAGTGTCACTTGATTCTGTGATGATGTCCAAGCTTTTCTTTTCGGAGATGCTGAAGCTTGCAGTTTTGTTTATTGGCCTATTCATCACAAACTTGCATTCCATGGTCATCTAACGGGGTTCCTCCTGTGAATTAAGTCTGACAAGAGTGTTCGTTGTTCTTTAGTAGGTGAACTAGCTTGCCCCCTCGGACATTTTCGATTTAGGTATTTTTGTTTGTTTTCAAAAGTCTCACGTCAACGTCAATAGCCTAAGTCTACTTCAGCATAAAGTTAAATACTCGATTAAATTTGACTCTACCTGGCCTCAAACAACAAATTGATGCTTTCATTCAAATCCTTCCTGAAACGTTTTCAGGAAGAAGATGAAATCTCCCAGATAGCGCCTTGTGAGTCAGAGTAATCAGCACTAGATACCAATGCCCAATGAACAACCTATTGAAATACCTCGGGATATTATTCCACCAGCAGAAATACTATTCCAGTTCAAATAAATGTAACATCTTAATGTCAAGGTTTGTCTGTCGAAACCGATTCCATTGACCTTAAAAGTAAAATTAGTGATGACACCACTCAGGGTCAGCAAATGAACAACACAATATACTGCTCGAAACATAAGTACCCTTAACGGAAGAACAAGTATCCTGTAACGGCAGATCTATAGAACATTACTGATCGCATGGATATGTTATACCTGGAACCTTTTTAAATAATGTACGTTACTGCAACAAGATTAGCCAGGTAGTCTTGTACAAAATACAAGTCAATTGCTGGTGCTGTGAGTGTGTTTCCCCACCAACCTTCACTAAAACACATTGCAAATCATCATAATGGAGAGGTCCACCAGTAAGTCCGCCTAAAATTTGTGTGAGGAGAAAACACTTCCCTAAATGGCACCAAAACAATGCCCATGTGATCTATAGAACTGTAATTGGTTGTAATGTGTATTCATCATCTGTATGCGAAGGGAAACGTTTCAGTATAAGCATATTTTGGTATATGAACAGTACAATCCTGTGTTTTCAAGAGACCAGAAACAGCCTAGAAAGTGACATTTACGAAAACGTGAATATTGTGCAACAGTGTCTTAACATTATGTTTTGAGCATGCGTCAATTAGAAATGAAATGCCCTTGCTTTGGACAAAATGTACATCAAATAATGGCAAACATGAATCCCGTTTTAACTGGACCAGCCGTACGTAATCTACCTGGGAATGTTGTTGCCACCTTTTCAAAATGCAAAGAGAACAAAACGTGTTCTTTTCCTTGCCCCCCCCCCCTCCCTCCCAAAGCTAATTACATTGCAGCAAGACAAAGGATTAAAGGACAACATTTATTAAAAAGCTCAAATTTCATGGCAATTTCAAGACAACACCGTAGGTCAATACGTTGTATCAACAGTAACAGTCTCAAGAAGTATTGTTGGTATATTTACGAATTTCCTGGATTTTTTCCATAATACACTGCACGCACATGAGTCGTTTTTAATCCATAACACAGAGTAGAATAAAAGACTATCTACTTGAAAAAGAAATAGTTTTACTTCAGAATAGGCAAGAACATCAATATGAAGCGTGTATTGTGTGTCCGTCTCCTTCTTCAGCTTCAAACCCCTTCCTAACCTTGCTGACCTGCGTGGTGGCACATATACACAGCCATCCGTACAATTGTTGAACATGTCACTTGCGTCAGTGCAGTTGGCAAATAAAACTTGGAAGAAGGACCTCGGATGGCATAGACATTTCAAGTTATCAGAGGGACTTTGTGTAATATCTGTCCCAGACGTCAGAAGGCAGACTTTGTGTGATGTCAACCTCAGACATCAGAATACAGACATAGTGCAATATCTAATCCAGACATCACAAGACTTTGTAGCCCAAACGTCATGATATATAAATAACCAGATAATCAGGCAGACTTAGTGCAATATCTAACCCAGACATCACAAGACTTTGTAGCCCAAACTTCATGATGTATTAATAACCAGATTATCAGGCAGACTTAGTGCAATAATACAAGACAGGCTTTTGTCAGACAGACTTATTGTAACATCATATTGGACAGACAGCATCAGAAAGACTTGGTTTGATATTTAGACAGACATCATCAGACAGACGTATAGGGTATGATACAGCCAATGAATCTCCAGGCAGACTTGTAAAAGATGTGGTGCATGTTATGTAACCATATATCACAGCAATCGTTAATTTTCAGCAGGGTGAAGACCCGTAAAGATCCGGGTTGGAATTGGTCTTCAATAATCCATACTTGTAAGAGGCGACTTACGGGATCTGTGTTCAAGCTCGCTGCCTTGTTTGACACAATGTCATTGTATCCCAATTGCGTAGGTCGAAGCTCATGGTGTTGATCACTGGATTATTTACAGACCGATTATTTACAGACCGCGGCCATATAGCTGGAATATTGCAGGGTGCGGCGATAAACAACAAACCAAGAACAACAATTGTAGGGTGAACGGTTTATATACCATACCTAAAAGTTTGAATATGACACAAACGATAAAATGATTCTGTGTTGAAGGAGACAGGGTGGGGACCGATGTTGGCCCCGTGCTGGATGAGACACGTATATAGAACGGCCAAAGGCGATGAGATCAGGGCCGATGATGTCACGGTCACCTTGTCGAATTGGTGAGGTTAAAGTGTCTGAAGTACCTGAGAGACCGATGGTCGGATATTTTGAGGGTGAATGAAACATGGACAGTTGAGTACTACATCTAGATCAGTAATCAACCATAGATTGATTGAGTATAAGATAAAACAACTTCTACATCCTCATCTTTCCCTGATTTTTCACTTTCCACGTCGCCCTATTACCTCACCTGGAATTGCCTGTCACATGGAGTCTCTCTATATCTTGCCTAACTACCCTATCTGGCACATGGGCGTTGGTGTAATCATTTATCTAGTACCAGTGGGATTCATGTGAAACATTTCCTAGTTTCCAGTGTCTGCTTGAACTACAGAAGTCCGCGCTGAAGTCTTTTACGGACCCATTGGATACATTCACAGTTCCAGCTCGTCACGCAATTAAACTGCTTGTGGTTGCCATATGTAATGATAGGATGCCCATGTGAAAAAAACATATGGCGTAAAAATATCAACGACATGTGGATCATAAGAGAAGTTACACAAATAAGTTCAGATACCACTAGCAATACCAATCGATATACTTGTATCGGAATACATGTATATTACTGTAAGAGTGAGTGAGTGAGTTTAGTTTTACGCCGCACTCAACAATATTCCAGCTATATGGCGGCGGTCTGTCAATAATCAATCTAGACCAGACAATCCAGTGATCAACAACATGAGCATCGATCTGCGCAATTGGGAACCGATGACATGTGTCAACCAAGTCAGCGAGCCTGACCACCCGATCCCGTCAGTCGCCTCTTACGACAAGCATGGGTTGCTGAAGATCAATATTCTAACCCGGACCTTCACGGGTCTATTACTGTAAACTGTATGGATGTTACCTTCTTTCTGATGAGCACAACGTTTCTGGGTATATGCGTACTCCTTCATCAGGTGAATGTCAGTTCTTTTGCTTTGGAGTTAGCATGTACCGCGAACGGTTATGTTCTTCATGAAAGGAAGTTGACATCCATAATGTTTCTGGCGACTTCTGTATGCCATTCAAAGACTTGTATAAATGCAGTTTCACAACATCCTTTTCAAGTGCTAGTTTCTAGTTTGGAGTAAACTAAATGCAGACATATGCACTAACATTGTGCAGGACAAGTGTAATACGTTTTGAAATCTTGATAGTTGGTTTTGGTTGACGTCATACGGACAGGTGCAGCTTCCTCTCAAATAACCGTACAAAACTGCTTAGTTCTTGCAGATCAACGCTAAAAACGTTTAATAACATCCAAGTTGTGCCCCATCATGTGTAATAATGAGCAACAAGCAGATGATTCACCGCCAGTGTGGTGTAATATTGGAAAGTTAATCGGTAATTCCCGTGCCTTTGTCGCGACCATTTACGATTAACTCGATGATGTTCACATTTCCCATATGGTAAACAAAAAATATATATTTTTATCATTTTAACTTTTGGGTTTTACTCAGTTAAGAATTTAATACACCCAAAATTGATAAAATCTCAAGGTAAATTCTGCATAGTAATTATCTGTTCTTTAGTATGGCGATGATGCAGTGTTATTGGTTACAAATTCTTGTGACCTAAAACATTTGTTCGACTCATTTCATAGCTATTGTTTACCTTGCAGGCAATTAATTTTCCTTGGCAACATGAACTGAAACAAATAATGCTTTGCAAAAAGTCATTCGTCAGAAAAATAAGCTGCTGGAACTGTTTGAAAAGAAACTGATTAAAGGGTGTGTTGCAGTATTATTGAAAGTATATGACTCTAATTACAGCAATAACAGTTCATTCCGTGTTGTATTTGACTTGAATTATCTCTGTGGAATAATGTTACTACTTTAGTCACTAGATCTGACACTTGTGGAACATTAGGTGGGCGAGTTGGTCACAGCACATTCTGGTTGTTCGATGAAATTCAGGTATTCCTTGACTCGATCTGTAAACAGAGTTATAGCAACATTTATCGTTCGTTACAGAGTAACTTAATGTTGTAGCCATCAGAAAAAATGGTTACTTTGAGACTGCTGTTTGCTGCCTCCTGTTCGGAACATTAAGCTTTCAAAGTGACTTGTAACTCTTGTCAATGAGATGAATATGGTTGTAAAGGGACTGATGACTTGGATATCAAGAATATAAATCTCTATTGACAGTTGAATATTATTTATCCACTCTAAAGGATCGCGAATATAGAAGGCTTTTATTTTTGCTAAGATCTGGGGAATTGCCTTTAATGATAAATGTTGGTAGACGTTGTGGTATTGTTCGCGATGAACGATTTTGTAATTTATGTATGAATGGATGTATAGAAGATGAATACCATTTTCTATTAATATGTAAAGTTTATTCCATTTTAAGACAAAAGTATATTCCTGAAAATGTCTGGAAACATCCCTCTATTTATAAATTTAACATGTTATTAAGTTGTGACAAAGTGAATATCCTAATTAACTTAGCAAAATTTGTAAAAGAAGCTTTAAGGTTAAGAAGTGCTTAAAATGTGTATCTAACCATTTTGTCACTTGCATTATTATTTTGTGAGTTTTTGTACTTGGGCCTATGGCCTTTATACGGAATAAAAGAATTTGAATTTGAATTTGATGATTTGGATCGTATTTCCTGTATCGTCTGTGACAGCCAGCTTATACTTGTATACAGCCAATCTGTATCTCCCTGGTAACCTCAAATCACTTTATCACACCCGTGTAATCTATTAAGACATTGCTTCCAACAGCTGACCTTATGAAGAGAACCCTTAATGTTCAGTGATTGAATAGACACCAGTTTACTTGCACCAGTGACAAAAACGTCCGTTTTCGGTTTTGTTTTGTTTTGTTTGTTTGTTGTTTAATGCCGCACTCAGCAATACCTCAGCTATATAGAAGCGGTCAGTACTCAAATGAGTCTGGACCAGACAATCCAGTGATCAATAGTATGATCATAGATCTATGCGATTGGGATACGATGATATGTACAACCAAGGCAGAGAGCCTGACCACAGTATCCCATAAGTCGCCTCTTACGACAAGCATGTCTCTTCACTGGTTCGGTTATCTAATTTGCATAGATATGTTAGCAGGGAAAGGGCGCTTTAGCTAAATGATCAACCAGATTATATACACTCATAAAACAGTCGACATTCACACCATTTCACATGTATTCACCTTCCAGCCACCAAGTTCACGGAAGGAGATCCACAACCATGGGAGAGAGATAGAATCCGCAGTGCTTCGATTACGTATTAAACCACCTTGCCCAAACACCAGTCACCTGCGAGCACAACTGCAATTCATCTCAGATCACGACATCGGCCTGATATCTTGGCCAGTTACAATTGCTTATAGTTATCACAGTTTGTTATCTAAACGTGTAACAAATTTGGAAATAGTTTTCCAAGAAGCAGTTTGAATTTGGAATGCAGTTGAAATAATATATTTGTTTTCATTTCTGCAGGCGAGTACTCATGATTTCATTTATATTTATACAGCTTGGCAATTTGTTGCTTGGCGATCATGGTCTTCATGGTACGGACATACTTAGTGCGATATACAACACAGGCTACATCAGACAGACTTAGTGCGATATACAACACAGGCTACATCAGACAGACTTAGTGCGATATACAACACAGGCTACATCAGACAGACTTAGTGCGATATACAACACAGGCTACATCAGACAGACTTAGTGCGATATACAACACAGGCTACATCAGACAGACTTAGTGCGATATACAACACAGGCTACATCAGACAGACTTAGTGCGATATACAACACAGGCTACATCAGACAGACTTAGTGAGAGGCTACACAACACAGGCTACATCAGACAGACTTAGTGCGATATACAACACAGGCTACATCAGACAGACTTAGTGCGATATACAACAGACAGGTTACATCAGACAGACACTTAGTGCGATATACAACGCAGGCTACATCAGACAGACATAGTGCGATATACAACACAGGCTACATCAGACAGACTTAGTGCGATATACAACACAGGCTACATCAGACAGACTTAGTGCGATATACAACACAGGCTACATCAGACAGACTTAGTGCGATATACAACGCAGGTTACATCAGACAGACATAGTGAGATATACAACACAGGCTACATCAGACAGACTTAATGTTATAACATATTTCACAGACAACACCAGGTAGACTTGGTTTGATATCTAAACACAAATCATCAGGCATACCTATAGTGGAGGATGCAGCCAACAGTTCGCCACAGAGGCTTGTAAGGATATCGCCCTGATATGTTAGCAAGTTACCAGTACTGATAGCTGTTCCGATCTGAGTATCTGTCAGTCCCGGTTTGTTGAGTAAACGTCAACCGGTTTGGAAATAGTTTTCCCAGAAGCAAATTGAAATTGATTAGCTTGCTTTACATGAAATGTGCTCATGATTTCATCTATATGTATTATAGCTAGGGAATTTGTCACGTTAACGCGGATGAGGAAATTCGACTGATGGAGTGGAAATGAAGTAGTTGAAACGTCAGGCCATACACGTAGGTGATCAAATGGTTAGCGTAAATCATTAAGGAGAGTGTCCGTGCCTTCCCTTCACAACAGGTAATTTATAGATTTCCCCTGTGACGTGACTGAAGCTATATATCTGTGTTTATACATGTAGAAACAGATGGTTTCATTAAATATGTTGGTCTGGAAGACATGGACAGTGAATGATATTGGCTTCAGTGGTATTCATAGTGGGGAGTGTGTATGATATTGTCGTTCATTGCTGATATTGGCATGCAGTGTCTCGATGACGGGGTGTGTATGATATTAACACACAAATAGATTTTGTCAACTATTTAGTTAACAAACCGGGAGAACTTTCCACACAGAGGGTCATCAGGTGCACGTTTTCGTTTGTAACACCACTCTCAACATGTTCTGTTTACAATGTTTGAAAAAAAAAAATCAATATTGCAATGTCTTCTGTTTCGACGGGAATGGTTAAAGTTACACGTTTCGGAAAATAAGAACGTCAATAACAGCTCTTGATGGAAATGTGATATTAAACCAAAGCTCTCAAGTACTAACAGTTAATGTGACCTGCCATTAAAATACCAAAAGGGGCACGACAAATGTAAATCATCAAGGCACAATTCTATGTTTTAGCAAAATGGGAATTAAAAAGACAACGATCGATATAACCATTCACATTGAATATGACATTTACACTCTGTAAAAGGAATGGACGGGGGCGCCTGTATAGAACTATTAAAGTATTATGCAAGAGAAAAACGCGTTGCTCAATACACATCTTTCAGTGTAGGATTAGATGGGAAACTGCTATATTTTTGTTCAGAATAAGACAATGACTGCTGCTAAGGCAAATATGTGTATGCATATATACTGGCCACATAAAGAAACTGTGCACACAGAAAATATAAAGATATTCAGACAGTGTCTTCATACATAAATAAAGGTGTGAACATAGCAACTATTGGAGACAATCAAACGCTCATGCAGGTGCCAGGCGACGTGACGTCATTGATGGTGGCCTATGGACTTGTAATGTGTTACTGCACGTGCAGCCTGTGCAGCTGCACACAACATGTGAAACTCAGAAATTGATGTCACTGTCAAAAGCTTGATCTTTGCTCATTCAAACGTTCACAAATTCACATGAAAAGTCACATGCACATCATGCCAAGATTAACATCTGCTCAACGTCACGAAGCCATTGGAATGGTTCGAGCAGGCATGAGCCAACAACAGGTGGCAGCACATTTCCAATGCCATCGTAACACGACATCTGCATTTGTCAGGCGTTAGGGAAACCGTAATGACGTCGCCGACCACCCACGTTCTGGGCGTTCCCGAGTAACGACGCCAAGAAAGGACAGATGGATTCGGGTGACTCATCTCAGACACAGGTTCCAGACGGCAGTGACTACGTCCCAAACCATTCCCCAGGCCTTCAATGTTCATTTATCTATGCGTCGTCGATGCACTGCTGTGCTTCACGCGCATGATGGTCATACCCGTTATTGACTGACTTCGACGTGAGACCCCCTACTCATTTTTTAACTTCTGACGTCATCGTTACGGATATTGTTCATGTTCTTTTGACATGTTGTTGAGGCCCCATACTTCAGCTTATAAAGTGTCTACAACATTTCGTCTTTTCTGTGTTGTATTCCAATTCTGAAGGAATTTTCTGTGTGCACAATTTCTTTATGTGGCTAGTATATATATACCGTAGAGCCCGACAGTTGTTGTTTTCTGTTATGAGTTCGGAAACATTGTAAAACTGTTGTTAGAAATATGGTTTATATATATTCACATTTAAATGTGTTATGCTTACCATATTATGCTCATATTGTACTCAAACAAAATGCACGTATAATATTTTAAATGAAGAAAACAGATATGGAAAGAATCGTGACTTATTAGAGAAAAATGTCAGCTTATCATTTCCACTCATTCATTAAGAAGTACACAAGTCAAGAAAAACAGGTCTATTCATTGTTCTGGAACAAGGACGACAAGCAACGCCTGAGGGAAAATGAGAAATGGAAAGCTATTGGTATGCTTTAGTCTTCAAGTTAATAATAATGCATATGCCATCTCACTGTATATGTACGCACATGGATCTCATTTAAATGTGTGATCCCCGTCTTGATTCAGTTCTAGCTTACTAATGTTAAAGTTCCTATCAGACAACACCAGATGTCTGTGTATCGCTCACTCAGACACCATCATGGATTATCAGGCGACAAAGTACACTTTTTTTGCATTACTTCACACTGTACTGACGTCACTACACCATTCTTGTCTGCCCCCTCGTAATGAAACGTACTCTTGGTAACCGACATCACGATGTATATCAGTTGTCATCGCCTCGTACAGTCTCCTACAGTAAACTACTCTGCAGCTCCCCGTTCCATTACTGGTGGGACCATTACGTTTAACTTTCTTCATCTCGAATTAAACAGCGACACGGCAATGTTCGCTGACTAAGCCTATGTTCACGGAATATATTTTATCCAAACGTAAACCGTCTTCAAACTGTTTATCATTCGGTTTCAAGGTTTCGTGCGTATTAACGTGTGTGTGTGTGTGTGTGTGGGGCAGACACTGGAAGAGCCGTCAGTTAGCCTTGAAATACAGTTCGCTCTATTCCATGTATAGTGTAATAAAGTACCTTTTTCCTCACCTAGAGTATGAGGACGCTTAATAGTTATACACATAGGAATTAATCTGGGCAGAAAATCGTCCTCGAACTTAAAATATAATGGTTCAGGGCAAAAGTGTACTTTATTTTAACTGTATTTCTTAAACACATATAACCCATCCATGCATTTTTACCTGAATATAAAAAAAATCTATTTTTAACGTTAGATTTTATTCCTCTGATAGTATTCTACAGAGAATGTAATGACAAAAGGGATGGTATCGACACCCACGCAACACGCCGGTTCCGTTCATCCTGGATGTATCCCATATTGCAGTAATTCGGAATCAGTTGGCGTTCAAGCAATGTCTGCATCATGTCAATAGGAGGGAAATCACCATTGAACACAATGACAAACATACTGTAAATTCATTGTTCACATCAACACACCATCATCCACTAGAGATCATGGATCTGTCTTTGTACCGACATGGTGCTATAAATGCCGATTCAGAGTGACCCTTGTGTCCAGACAGAATCCCGGCTCCGTAACCGTGAGAAGGCGTTACGCCTCTGGTCATCGAGTGCGCTAAGTGAGAGATTCCTGGCCTCATTAATTCCATTCCAGATAATTCCCATTTGCCCAGACGCTCGAGACACCAGCTCACACATGTGCACAGTGGTTAAATTCAGGATTATTTGTGATCATTAAGCTTTTTACCTTGGCTGAGAGCTATCAGGACTCCTGTGGGCATCGGACTGATCTTCTAAAGTGAACATAAAAGCAGTTCGGGGAGAAACGATTTGCCCTGGGTCCATATGTCTTATTTTAGTTACGCTTGCATACCATCTTATTCAGCCAGTGCCGTGTTTTTCTACCAACACAATCCCAGGCATGATTTGCTTACGGGTTAATGTTATCAATTGATGATCAACGTGGTGAACAGTTTAACAGGTCATGGCATCTGTCATGGGCGTGTTTCTTCCCCCGTGATCAAGAGATGAAACCAGCGCCAATTAGAAATACATGGACTGATCTACATGCGACAGATGTCGGTTGTGAGCGCCACATGGCGGTGTGGTGACAGTACGCAAGTACAGAGAACTCCAGTCAGTTTGAAGAAAATTGAAAATCATTCAGCTCTACACTAAAGATAGCTTTGAAAGAACATGGAATGCGATTTAACAGTTTACAGACGTTTTGTAGCCACTTTTGTGAAAGTTATGTGTGGTAGAGACAAACGCTTGTTAGCCGTAGTTAGTCGTCTGTGTCTCCTTCCTGCTGACATTATGTAATTATGCTGCACGTATTCCAGGACCTGGATGTAGACCACCGTCCAACACACGCTTCAGCATACTTTGGATTGTCTTGTGAACCAAAATGTGGTACATTCTTTTGTACGGTATGATGCACGTGAAAAGAAATGACGGATAACAAATCTCGAAGATGCTTGATGCTGAACAGGACAATCAAGAAGAACATCACAGCTGTAGGTGACAAAATGAATATTAAATACAATGTTTCACTTTATGGTGCAAGTAGATTGCCTCCTAAATGATTAGGACCAAGGGGTTCGCCTACGGTGACTCTAGTGATGCATACCTAGGAGCGGTTGGCGGAGTAGAAAGATAGGGAAATTACTTGGTTTATCCACGCGAGTATACAGAGATGATATCTGACCACTCATGCTATATTTGGGATTACACTTTCTCAGTAAAGTACAGATTCTGGTAGTTGTGGTGGGTGAGTGGGTTAGACAGCTGACTGTGTGTTACTTTTAACCAGTTTCTAAATGACATTGTTTATTCATATCTGACCATCCTTTTAATAAAAATGAAGTCGAGTCGAGCCCGGATGCAATGGCCAGAGGTTTATACGTGACCGGAGGCACTGGTCATCGCCCACTATGCAGAAGGAAGCAATCAGCTTTTTCCGTCTTCCAGGAAAAATAGACTCTTGGTCGTGATGTCTTTAGGAAAAGGCCCCAATACCTACAACATACGAAGAAGTCATACACATCGCAGGAACACACGACAGAGGCAGGCGGACGGCTGACGAAGAGGAGCAAGCAACATCACCAGCCACACACAATAAAAGTGTTCAGAGTCAGTGACAGAGCATAGAGACAAGTCAATTGTACTTCGTTGAATACACCATCATTCCTGAATAGCGAAAACATGTTGTGTTACATCCTTTCTTGTAGCATTAGATAATCCAAAACGTAGGGCATCAGGCTTGAGTGCAGCAAAGAATTTGAAAGGGAAAAAACAGAATACGTCGTGACTTCACTGACGGGAAGAGACAAACACCCCACAAGTTAAAACAAGAAGACAAAGTCATCAATATCCCCCGCGGTGCAAAATACTCTTATGAATATGTCAATTAGTTATGATTATGTCAAATATTTTGGTGTGTATATGGCAAAGTGGAAGGAGAGTATTGAAAGGTTTTTAAGTTCTACTCCAGAAAGGAGCACAACCACCAAATTCAATCGAAGCCAACTTGTTGCCATGGAAACACAAAAAAATATTTTATTCAAAAATCCAAAACTAGCACCAGTACACCACCAGACCAATGTATGTGCCAAGTTTGGTGAAGAAATAGTGAACGGTTTTAGAGTTCAGCTCCAGAAAAGAACACTACCACCAATTTCAGTCAAAGTCAAACTCGTTGCCATGGAAACGCAAAAAATGTTTTATAAAGAAATTCAAAACTACCAAAAGGCACCAGTACACCACCAGATCTATCTATGTGTCAAGTTTGGTGAAGAAATAGTGAACGGTTTTGAAGTTCTGCTCCATAAAAGACGAAAGTGCACGGACGGAGCGCATTTTAATAATCCCCACCCCCAACCCCCACCCCCACACAAAACGCGTTGCGGGGGATAACCAGTCACTGACAAGAGAAGACAATCAGTTTGGAGCATTGAGGCATGACAAACTATGTATAAACTAGACGACCCCCAACTGAAACTTGTAATAACACTGAACTACCTGGTCAGCAAACTTCATTTCCACTGACTTCAACCCTAACAGCAAACACTGCCTCAGATATAAGTTACATCCTACCAGCTGCATCATAAATACTTCCACCCCAGGAAAGCCGCTCCAACAAAAACACTCCAGCATCAACAGCATGAAAGGCACGACAAGTTTCATTGTTAGAATACGGAAGGACTAAACGGGAATCTGAGCTTCCAACATTCATCAGCTTCTCACTTCAGAATATGAGCGTTAGTTTTGTAGCGACATGAGCAGATGAACACACTGTTACAACCTGGATCTTTGTAAAACAAACTGGGAAAAAACAGACTAAAATGTTTAATAGGAGGAACATAGATTGAAACAACTTTAACGTACATAACAACTTCTTTGGTCACTTTTATTTATGAAAATATCCACATTTCCAGTAAGATATCTACAAAACACTGGTCCAAGCATATCAGGACTTTGTTCATGGAAAACCAAGTTTACGGAGAATTTTTGACTTGCATAGAAATGTTGATCAGTGGGTGTTATCTTTGAATGATAAATTGATCGAAACGGAAATATTGGCCATGTTCAATTAAATATGACATCTCTTATGCATATCACAGAAGTGATGACGGTTATCTGAATGGGTCATTGAAAGCCATAGATGACAGATAAGATGCTGTAAGAATGAAAAGAAATGACCCAATTTAGGGTTAGCAAACTAATAGCAAAACAGAATAGAATAAAAGCTTTACAAGAGGTATCCTGTATAGAAAGTACCATAGAACGATACACGTCACGTGAACAAAATATTCCTCGAACTCTTCGAATAAGAAATAGTTAACTGCCAACAAAATGATTAGTACTGATCTTGGATAAAGGTAGTCATTACCAAGAAGAAGCAAGTCAACGCCTGGAGCCCTGGAAGTGATGTTTCACCATTTTTCACCATCCTTCAGGAAAACACATTGCAAATGATCAAAATATGTTCTTAATAACACAACCGAGTTAGATGAAAACACTTCCGAAAATGGCGAAGGATGCAATGCCCCTGTGATCTACAAAACAGTAATGAGTTGTAATGTGTATGCATCCCTTTTAAGCGATACAAAACCTTTCTGTATGAAAAGCAGGTACTCGTTCCTAATGTCAGCAGGTATTGGCACCTGAACAGTATAGTCATACTTACACTGTTTAATGACCTGATAAATAGGCTAGAACCTGACATTTCTAAACTCATTTTTGTCAAGTTTTTTGCAACAGTGTTTTGATCGTGAGAAAGAAGAAATAGTTAAAAATATAATCCCCTGGCTTGTGACAAGATGTACATCTTATAATATCAGGTATTGTTCAGTTGATATCTTAAGTTTTGCCTTTTAAAAAACACTTCGCCATGACATTAACCAGTGCCCCTTGGGTCATTTGAGATTTGTTGCCCACATTTCAAATTGCAAGAAAAAGTATCATGTTTCTTGTGAAATGACTAAGGCGACATTTTAAATTTATAAATTATGGAGAGGAGTTTTTCAATTTGCTCGAAATGAATTCTTACCGCTCTTTAAAGTTGCAATTAGCAAAATTTCATTTCGTTCATTTCATTTTTTTTCGTTGAAGTCGTAATACCAAGACTATAAAACCTGGATACATGTAATAAATCTGCTTTCCGCAAAACCTTGACATTCTACTGACTTGAGGATTCAACAGATTTCCCAACCCCATAATTCCATATTACCATTATTAAGATCACATTAATCATGCGTACAACAATAAGGATATGATTATTATAGCCACATATTTCACTGAATTGTTTTTGTTTGAAGATGTGTAATTCTCCGAACAAATATAATTCAGTGGATGAGGCCCCAAGCTCTATTACGAGATGATATTAAAATTGAAGCGCAACATTTTAAACCAAACTTGAGACCATACAAAACTAAATTGTGAAATCAGTAATAACCCCATAAGATTCATGATCAACAAACAGTTTTAATACACATGATTAATATATTACATGTATTGACACACGCAGTTCTAGGGCTGCACTATACATAAAGTAAGTTAAGTTTACGCAGTTCGAGAATGTTATCATTGTCGATTGTCAAATCCAGATTACAGTACACGTACCCTTGTCAGCGCACATATGGTGCATGCATAATACGTAGCATGAATAAAGTAATATTTCAAAATTGTACTAGTAATATGATTGATATGAAATGAAGAAAGCTACTAAAACATCATCAGTCTTCAGTCATCAGAGATCATATGTAACACACATTGACTTCAGAGGACAGAATAAGTGTGATATGTAGCCCGCACCCCATGAAATAGACTCAGAACCAAGACTGACCCAGAAAATTACGAGACAGATTTAGTGCAACAGCTAATCCAAGCACCATCAGAGTTCATGCAATAACAAGCGTAGACATTAAAAGAAGGACTTAGTGTTAGATCTAACCCAGACATCAGAAGACAGACTTAGTTTAATATCTAAGTCAGACATTAGATGAAATACTTATTGTAATATCTAACCCAGATATTAAAAGACCGATTTAGTTCAATATCTTGTCCAGATATTAAAATACAGACTTAGTGTACTATCTGGCCAAGGCATTTAAAGACGGACTTGAGTAACATCTAACCCAGACATGAGAATAATAATGATAATAATAATATGCCACATTTCCATAGCGCCCTATTTGAATTACTTCTAGATCACTCAAAGGCGCTTCACAAGCCGATGTGACTTAATATTTTTCTAAAGGTGTTGATTGTTGTAGCCTCTCTCAGACTTGGTGAGAGCTTGTTCGAGTGTTGCGGCTTGCCTTGTTCCCATACATTTCAGTTCTTGATTTTGGAACGGTGAGCAGTGAGGCTGATTCAGATCGGAGAGACCGTGCTGGTTTGTATGGGAGTACAAGTTCCTGCAAATATCACGGTGCAGTTTACTCTATTGCCTTGAATGTGTATATTAGGATCTTATATTGGCATTTGAGATGCACCGGCAACCAGTGCAAGGATTTCAGAGTTGGTGTTATGTGATCTCATTTTCTAGTGCGAGTTATCAATCGGGCGGCGCTGTTTTGGACTCTTTGTAGTAGACTCAGCACAGATTGGGGAACTCCATAGAGAAGGAACTTGGCATAATCCAGTCTAGATGTGACCAACGAGTGAACTAGAGTCTTACAGCATTCCTCCGTGATGTACTGTATAACGGCACCGATGTTTATGATGTGGTGGTAGCAAGACCTCGAAACAGCGTTTGTTTGATTCTCAATCGTAAGACACTAGTCGAACTTGACGCCGAGATTTCTCACACAGTCAGCAACATGAATGTTGCTGAATCCAATTTTGAACTCATGTCTAGGACACTCAGATTTGCAGATGTTTTAGTCTGAAAAACAACAACAACCGTTTTATTCTCATTGAGTTTCAACATGGTTGCACTAGCCCAGTGAGAGATCTCCCCCACATGTTTCCATCCTCACTATAGCAGACTTGGTATCATCTTTGGGATGGATGACCTTGTAGATCTGCTTATCATCAGCATAAACATGATAGGGTAGGTTATAACAATGACAGATCTCCCAGAGGCAGTAGAGGACAGGTCCTAATACCGATCCTTGTGGTACACCAAAGCTCAGCAAAGACTCTAGTATGACTGTAGCCACAACATATCATTGCCTGTTACACCATAGCGGCACTGGAGGCGTTTGAAGAGTATATCGTGGTCAGTGAGATCAAAGGGTGCTGATTGGTCAAGGAGAACAAGCGCAACAGAGCACTTGTTGTCCAGAGCCTTGGAGATGTCGTGATATACTCTGAGGAGTGCTGTCTAAGATGAGTGACCAACACGGTAAGCATACTGAAAAAGCATCGTGTAGTTGATGCTCCTGTAAGTGCAGTTGAAGACGGGTTGAGACCACTCTCCCCTGTACTTTTGACAAGAACGATAGATTGGAGACTGGTCGGTAGTTCTTCATCTCCTCCTTATCCATGCAAGGTTTCTTCAGTAGAAGAGTGTAATATCAATAATAACCCTTAGTGTAATATCAAGTCCAGACATGAGAAGACGAGCTTGGAGTAATATCAAGTCCAGACATGAGAAGACGACCTTAGAGTAATATCAAGTCCAGACATGAGAAGACGAGCTTAGAGTAATATCAAGCCCAGACATGACAAGACGAGCTTAGAGTAATATCAAGTCCAGACATGAGAAGACGAGCTTAGAGTAATATCAAGTCCAGACATGAGAAGACGAGCTTAGAGTAATATCAAGTCCAGACATGAGAAGACGAGCTTAGAGTAATATCAAGTCCAGACATGAGTAGACGAGCTTAGAGTAATATCTAACCAAGACATTACGACCAGCAATGGGGTGCTGGGGACGTATTGTACTCCGGGTCCACACGTGCAAAGAGCTATTAGCGTTATCCAATACTCGCCATGAGGAAATTACTATTCAAGAGAGCCCAATCAGACAGACGTAGTGCAGTATACAACATAGGGTTCACCAGACAAAGTTAATGTAATAACATATTAGACAGACAACACCAGGAAGATCTGGTTTGATGTTCAGACAGATATCATCAGACAGACGTATAGGGTAGAATGCAGCCAACAGTTCGCCAGGCAGACTTGTAATAGACTTGGTACATGATATATAACCCATACATCACAGCAATCATTAATTGTCCGAAGGCTGAACGAATTATACACCATACCTAACATCGTATTGATCCATTGAACATGTGTAATGTAAAACAGATTTTTAAGTTAGTTTGTGTAACACGATAACCGTTTCATATTCAATGTATGATTGGAGAAGTGCTGAATATGACCTTATCATTGATAGGTGCATTATAGTATAGTCTTGGTATCTATGTCTATGTTGTAAGAGAAGGGCTGGGGCTGATGTTGGAGTTGTCTCTGTGCTGAAGGCGACAAGGACGTAGAACGGATATGTCATGATCTTTTTGCTGAATGATGTAAGTGAAGTCCAAATGTCTGAGGTTACTGAGACAGCGTCTGGAAATGATGATCTGATATTGGAGTGTTGAATGAAACACCGACTGTTATCTGTTACATTCCGTGTCTAGCACCTTGCCTCATATGACGACCAGTTGAAAGCCAGGTTTAGAGTCCGTAGTAATCAACCCTAGATTGAATGAGTAGATGATAAAACAACTTTTACGTCCTCATCTTTACCTGATTTGTCCATTTCCACGCAGCAATATTACCTTACCTGGAATTATACTCATGTGGAGTCTCTCTACATCTTTGCCTTACTACCCTCTCTGGAACATGCGAGTTGGCGTAACCATTTATTGAGCACCAGTAGGATCCAGTTGAAACATTTCCTTGTCTCCAGTGTCTACTACAGACGTGTGAGCTGAAGTCTTTTACGGGCCCATCCGTTACATTCACAGTTAGTCACATAATTAACCGTTTCTGGTTGCCGACGGGAATTATAGGATTCTGAGATTCCCCTTGTGTGAAAAACTTACAGTTCAGATAACACTATGTATAGTATGACCAGACATTATTGAGAAATTAGGAATATGAGAATTTGGGAGCTATATGTTTAATTGACAAATTTCCTAGTAGCTTGTGAAAACAACCTTTGACCAGCTATCGGGGCGTTGGGGTTTCATTAAAGAGAGACTCGTCCGTTAATCCTTTTCATTATGGGCACAATGTGTGAAGATTTCTATCCCCCCGTGATTTGTTTGCTAAAAGCGGCGTAAAACTAAACTCAGTCAGTCAGTCAGTTACTTGCCAGCACACGACATTTTCATTTATCCTCAGTATGGATGATTTAGAGAAGAGGAAGTTGATTTTAGAGTATTATAACAAGGACATCAGATCAGCTAAAGTGATTTCAAGTAGAACTGGCATCCCTTTGTCCACTGTTTATCGTGTTTTAAAAAATATTGCAAATGGATATGGCATTGAGCATCAGGGAGGCGCAGGGAGGCCCAAAAAATTGACTGTCGGTGACAGGAGGCGGCTTGGTATTCTTGTTTCTAAAAACAAACGAAGGTGTTTAGAAAACTTAAGGCTGGATATGATTGATAGAGGAACTGTGGCTGTTTGTAAGGAGACAATTAGAACTGAGTTGCATGCAATGGGTTGGCAGAAAAGTCGAGGAATTCCATCACCGATCATGAAACCTGAACAAAAGGAGCGAAGGTTGAACTGGTGCTTACAGCATAGAAATTTGAACTGGGACAATGTGATTTTCTCAGATGAAAGTTCTGTGTGGCTGTTTCCTAATACACTGAAATTCTGGACCAAACAAACTGAAAAACCTTTGTATCAGTCCGAAATTTAACGTGTGGGGTGGCATATCTGTGTTAGGGACAACGCCCCTCTGTGTATTTGAAGGGAATATGAACAGTGAGCGGTACACAGATATTCTCGAGGGACAATACAAATCTTTAAATTCTCAATAATTTCTGGTTGTTCTGTATATTACTGTAAGAGAGCAAATATATTAACTTGTTTTTGAGGAGCACAACGTTTCTGTGTCTATGCTTACCCCTGTCATCAGTGATGACAGGTATTTAACTAATGGAGTATGTATGTTATGTTTTTAATAGAAAATAATTTGACTTCCAAAATGTTTCTTGCTACTTATGAATGCCGTTCAAATACGTTATTGCAGTTTCAAAATATACGTTTCTAGCGCTATTACCTGGTTGTGAGTAAACTAATTTCAGACAGTTTCACTATCATTGCTCAGGACAAACGATATACGTTTTGGCAACTTGGTGCTTGGTCTTCTACAGACAAGTGCAGCTTTTTCACACCGTATGAAAGACTGCCTAGTTGTTGCAGATCATTATCGCAAAATGCTAAAAACGTTTAATAACATCCAATTCGAGCCCCATCATGTGTAATAATGAGTAACAAATAGAGGAGGATTCATCGCCAGTGTGGTGGTGTGATATTGGAAATATCAACCAAGTCAAAGTTAATTGGTACTTCCCCCGACTTTGGTGCAAATTTTAACGATTAACGGGGTGATGCTGACATTTCATGTCTTGGGAAAGACACAAATTTTTATATTTATGATTTCTACCTTTACGCTTTACCCAGTAAATAATGTAATACACCAAAATTGATGAAAATCTGTGACGAGATTTTATTATAGGTTATTATAGGATATTTATATAGCGCACATATCCACGCACTAGTGCATGCTCAAGGTGCAATTACTCCGTTGCAATTTGAAACCAAACAAATAATAAGTTGAAGGAACCTTTGTATAAAAGTACTGATTGAGGGATTGTTGAAGCGTACTTGAAACTGTATGACCTAAATTCATTGCAACAATAACGTTTAATTCTTTAAATTCTTTTTATTCCTTTTTCATCTATCAAAAAAGGGTTTCTAACAGTTGACATAATGCCTGTTCGTTATTCTCTATTTTCTGAACTGTAGGCCAGAAGGAAGTAGTACAAGTAAAGTTGATGAATGGAAGCCATAATGTTCCTTGATTGTATCAACACTAGTTCACATGCAACAATGACAAAAACGGCCATTTTCGGTTATCTAATTTGCATAGATATGGCATCAGTGAAATGGAAGCTTTAGCTAAATGATAAACCAGATTATAAACTCTAAAAACAGTCGACATCCACACCAATGCACCTGTGTTCAGTGAGAATTCAGCTTCCAGCCAAGTTCATGGTGGGAAATCCACAACCACGTGGAAAGATAGACCGTAGTGCTTCGGTTACGTGTTGTACCATCTTGCCCAGAGACCAGTCGCCGGGGAGCACAACTTCACTTCATCGCAGATTAATATACAGTCCTGATATTATAACAAGTTACCAGTACTGATAGCTGTTCCGATTTGGGTATCCGTCAGTCCCGGTTTGTTAACTAAACGTCAACCAATTTGGAAATAGTTTTCCCGGAAGCAATTTGCAATCGATTATTTTGCCTGACATGACATCTAATTCAACCAAAATATATTTCGTTTCACTTCTGGAGGCGGTTACTCATAATTTCGTTTATATGTGCCTCCCTTACAACCAGGCAATTTGTCATCTCAACTTGGATGAGTGGAGACGACTTCTGGAGTGTAAACGAAGGCGTTGAAAGGTCAGGCAATACAATATACTTCGAGCAGAGGGTTAGTTAGTTAGTATGTGTAAGTCGTTAAAGACAGCTGTCACGTTATTTAACAGCTAATTTATAGATTTGTGCTGTGATGTGATTGTTGTTATATAACTATTTATGTAAATGAAGGAACTGAGTGTCGGCATGACTGTGCGAACTGCATTGGTACCCATGCTATACTCCACATAGACGTGGATGATATTGGCGTTTGTGGTCTTCATGATACGGAGTTATAAACGCAAACGTCCCTGGTCTTCATGTCAAGGAACATTAATGATGTTGATGTGCATTAGTGTTGTTGATCTGGAATACATGGACGGTGGATTATATTGGCCTCCATGGTATTCATAGTGGGGAGTGTGTATGATATTGTCGAACGTTGATGATATTGGCATGTAGTGTCTCGATAGCAGGGAGTGGGGATGATATTGGCATGAAAAGCTGATGCTGACAGCTATATTTGTTTAGTTAACAAACCGGGAGAACTGTCCTTATAGAATGTCATCAGGTGCTGGTTTCCGCTTGCAACGCATGTTTGACAAAAATCAATATCGAAATGAATATATTCTGGTTCAGAAACTTCAATTTCAAATTACAAATTCAGGTACAAAATCAATTACATTTCTTAACAGACTTTTGAGTATACGTCAAAGCTCTCAGTTACGAACAGTTTAAGTGATCTGCCATTAAGATACCAATGACGAACAGGAAAAATATGAAAATCACGGTACAATGTTCTTTTCAGAAAAATGTTTCTATTGTTCAGATATAGAAGTCACCCAGGCTACCGTCTGTTTCGGTAATTTATGTTCGAGCCAGCCAAAAATGAAATGTAAAAGTAAATATAATAGTGATTATTCATTCACATCTCATAATTCGAGCAATGTATTTATATTAATTATAAGTAGAAATAAGCACAATGCAATTCTGATCAATATGTACATATCATGTAACAATTAATTTAGATTTGCAGTCATTCTATATATTATATCATGAAATGAGCATTCGGTATTCATTTTATAATCATAAATACAATAGCCGGTCAATTAATATGTGCATAACAAAATTCATTTATCATTTTGGCGCATTCATACATATGTTAGACGACAAACGGTATGCTATATTCAATTTCAGAATATATATCACGCACTGGATGTCTTCAGGGCGTTAAGGCGGCCACTCATGGCACGATACGTTCTTTCTACGACGGCTGGACCTACCAGCCGGTAACTTTGGATTGTACTTTAATACAAGTCTGACAATTTCTTAGCTTGGAATGTCATTCCTCATTTGGTGGTCGGGTAACTCTTGAGTGTTGAAGTGGCTCCCCATGGAACGATCGTCACGTTCGACCCACTGTTCCGTCACCTATTAATCTGTCGGTACTGTAGAAGATAGGAATCTGAGAAACAACATGCAAACGAAATTTTGCAATAAATAAATGAATGAACAAACAAATATATAATCACATCATACATACAAAGAAAGGTAGAATTTACGGTTTCAAGGCTTTCAGAATAACATCATCATCAGTAATCTTACTGTCGAGTGAATTCTGGTACGTTTCGTAGTCTCAGCGTTAAATTACCACATGCATACCACTTCAAGAATTTGGGATACTTTTTTGTTAACCTGTGCGTTTGCCATTTTGCTATGATCAGGGTTGTCAGTGATACCATTACACATTGTTAAGATTGGAAATTGTCCACTCTATAAAATCAAGCTGATTTCTTCAGTTGAAACCATAGTACGACCCACAGTGCCGACTTCACCAGTGAGCAGGGTTCACTTGAAACAGACTTTGGTCAGCTTTGGTCACTGATCCGTGACAACAACATTCAGTCTACTGGCAAAGTTGGAACAAACGGCCAGCCATAGTATTAGGTCATGAGGCCAACCGTTATCCCAAGTGTGTCATACTTAGCACCAAGGTGGTAGACATCCGGTTGATATCCAGTATCGACCCAGATCAGAGGAATAAATATCATGAGAGTTCTATAGCATCAGCAGCTGGACATGAGCCAGTGATGGGGTAGACGACCTGAACTTGCAAAGCCGTCTGTTGTAAACTATTACGAGCTCTCGTAAAGCACAGGGTAATTACAGTGTTGCATTGATATTGGGTTCTCTAACATGACGGTGACTGAATAATGGCTGTCGTGATAATGTAGATGCCATCCTACTGTAGCCGCTTCGATATAGATCATCTTTAATACATGTGATGTCCACGACTTGAGATGCTGGGATTCATTTGTAGCTTATCGATATAAAGCATCCTACCAGATAGAACCGTTTCTCGATCATGCCGACACAATATGGATACGCCAAACTAATGTCAGGATGTCACTGATACAGGCGGCAAAGTGGATACCCGACTATCCCTGATACATATTCTTTGGCATAAAAGCGTCTCTGATGAAGGTAATACCACGCATACATGTGTACATACGACAGAGACACCATGCAATACCTGTGTATGCTTGATACAACGTCTGTCATGAATAGCCGTGTATATAAGGATCGACGGTCATGAATAGCCGTGTATATAAGGATCGACGGTCATGAATAGCCGTGTATATAAGGATCGACGGTCATGAATAGCCGTGTGTATAAGGATCGACGGTCATGAATAGCCGTGTATATAAGGATCGACGGTCATGAATAGCCGTGTATATAAGGATCGACGGTCATGAATAGCCGTGTATATAAGGATCGACGGTCATGAATAGCCGTGTATATAAGGATCGACGGTCATGAATAATGTCCATGTTGTGAGAACAGCAGAAAATTCTGGGCGGATGTTGAACAGCATGGAGAGGGTGACTGATTCAAAATTTGAAATCACAACAGAAATATTGTAGCCATATTGTGACTATTAAATCTGTACATTCATAAAAAACAAACTTAAAAGGTGGAGATACCTGTCACCAAGGACAGTAAAACAACTACCATATCGCAGATGAAGATTTAAAACCAGCATGCAGCTTTAAATTGATATCCCTATTCAAAACAGTACAATATGAAAAACGAGCTATAGATCGCGAACAACTGAAGGCCACACTGGGAACCACTGGTGCATCCATAATTTTGCTTCCTTCATGGACCCAAGCTTGAGTTACACCACTCCTTCAGCCTCTGTTGATTGTACTCAGATTTAGCCACCACTTAATGTAACAGTTATGTTACGATTACAAAAACTGGTAAGCCTAAATGTGCTTTGAATATGTTGAGACTAACTTAGGCTCTCAGGAGAACAATAATTGTATTTAACTCCAACAAGGATACAGCCACTAACAATCTCAAAACCGTACTAAGACTGATCTACAAGTTCAAACAATTCTATTCCTGTTACAAAATAAAAAAATAAATGAAACTTTGAAACAATTATCCTTTGTGATTGAGAAATGAATACGGTTAAGCAGGATATGCCTGGCTGTGATCCACGTCCTCCATTTTGTATCTTCGTAATGAAACGAAGTACAGTCAAGCACGTTCTGCTTGACTGTATTGATTTTTCCATCACACGGGATAATTATTCTTAAGCTTATCCATGAAGGGCATTTTCAATAATATCAGTTTTCGTTTAGATATTGCGTTTTAAAGGAAATTGAATTAAGTGGAGAAATGATGAATATATTTTGTAAATTGATATATGTTATTAAATAATTGGCAAATATGATCAGCAACTTAGGTTGTTCGTTTCAGTATCGTCCAAGGGGGTTTATGAAAGGTTAATGCCCATTGACGGCAGGTTATTTGTGTGAATGTATTCCTTACCAATGTCAGATTTGTTCTCGTCACGATATAACTGAAATATTGCCGATGATTAATACGTTAAATATTAAATCACCTACTCACTCTTTCATCATTAGGGATACGAAATGAAAGGGCTTCACTTTTCAGTTAGTATTTATGCGTGTACCCTGAGTGGCCAATACGACATGATGACATCTTCAAATCTTCCATTATTAAAAATGGATGTTGACAGAATATATTTTAATTGCCTGAATCAGAACATATAATCATCTGTTTTTGTTTAGATTGTGCATTTATATATTCAGGAGCTGCTAATATAGCAGTTGAGAACATTTCCCATCTCCAGGAATAAGGATTTTTTCTTCTAACTCAGATTCTCATACAGAGTATTAAAAATACAGTCATAAACTGGAAGTGACTGATTTGAAAGGAGTTTGATGTATAGTGAGGAAAGTTTAATGCGCTGTTGTTTTGTTCGTCAGCCTCCAAATACATGCTATCAGTGGCCTTTGATGATGAACTGTTGACATTTAGAATTAGTTTAGATTATGCATCAAGTTTTTCCGTGCCTTCCTCCCAGCTCATGGTTTACGTATTTCGAGAGCTGCGGAGGACACAGGAATACACTCCGTGACTTCATGTTAGACTGACAGTTTACCAAACTACGGGCTATGGTGTTCAGTTCAGCAGACAAACGTTTTATAGGATCAGGAACAGCAATGAAGAGTTTAGGTTTAAGCTTGTCTCAACATAGAATTTAGTGTCAAGGCCAGTAAGCCTTTGCAAGGGTCGATCGTGATGATGGAGGAATATCAGCTGAGACCACAGGTTGTAGAATGGTAAGAAAATTATGACTCCATAGAGTTCGTCATGGGTTGATCATTCAAATACACTGAGCAGATAGATTTGCGTCTGTAATGGACAAATCAAGAGAAGATTATGTGCCGGTACCAGGATGTACATGTGTGCTTCAATTTATATTGAAGTTACATAAATCGTTGGGGGGACATAAATGTTCCAGAATCTTTCCCTCACTGCTGGTATGACTACTACACTAAAGTGAATTCTGTGACTTCAGATTGCCTATTATATTACAGGGCTTTGGAAGCTGGTCATAGAGTGCTTGAAGATACGTTTGCTGAAGAGTAAAGGATGGCGGAAGATAAAGAGAGCACAAAGTGAGGGCAATTGAAAGGAACAGGACTATGCATGATGCCTTGTCTCACCACGATTCAGGAACCTTTAGTTGCTTTAACCACTAGAGTGAGTGAGTTAAAATTGAAAGTCACATCGACAGTATTTCAGCCATATCGTGACTAGACACGTTATGTATTTGATAAATATTGACATGAGTCTCCCAGAAGTGTAAAGCTACTATGTAACTATAAAATATTCATTTTCATGCTTAATAATTCAACATAGAAACGGGCGGTAACCAGTACTGAGGACCGATTCTGTCTCGGGTCCAAACAGGGGAAAGAGCTATGAGCGTTACCCATCCCTCACCACGAGGAGTGCCTTTACATTATATAATTTGTTATAAAGTGGTTAAACTATGTGATCAGAGTATCAGAATATAAGTAACTAGCACTGTTGACAACATACAAATGTTTAAGAAACAGTGCCACATTTAGCTGCATTGAGAAAAGGTTACAAAAGATCTGTTTTGATCTTTACATACAATGGAATCTGTTGCAAAGTCAAGACTGGGTATCCCCTTCACTGACGTTTTATATTTCAGGGGCACAATAGAGATGTCTTGTTTGTGCAACCTACTTGTGAACGTTTTTTGGAAGAGTACTTATGGAAAAGGTTTTGTCGCTTTTATTATGGTGATACTTTTTTGATCGGGAGAATGCAGAATACATCCGTTTTGAAGGAAATGTAGATGTGCGAGACGAGGTCGGAGGTACTGACGGATATCAATATGATGTGATAGGAGGAACTGATGATACGAATGTCTCTGTTAGAGGGAGTGGAGATGCTTTTGACTTTGGTTTTTAGTGATGCTAATGACGTCATTGGAGGGATATTGTTCAATCGACGATGAATACAATTTAATGTTCTTGTGTATGTGTGTCAGCATATGTGTATGCGTGTTAATGTGTCAACGTGTGGTTAGGCGTATACATATGTGTATGTATGCGTGCGCGTGTGTGTGTCGGTGCCTGTAAGTGCTAAGAATGAATGAAACAGTTTAATGTCACGTTGGGAGTCGGTCCCACTGATTCAATACAGAACCTGGAATTTACAAATGCTGTAGACGACAGTATGTTCTCATTTACGAACTGCACGACCCATTTCATGGAATTAACCCGATACGCGGCAGCAACAAAGACACCAGCAATCACAATTTACTTCCCACCACCAGTAATACACAGGCGAAAACAACGCCAGTTAATATACCATCCTGTATTCTCAGCTGGCTATTGTAGTGAGTCTTGTGTTGTGACAGGTAGGATCTCTAAACAATACGTTCTACCTTAGTGGGTTTATCTGTGAATACACATTATAATGATTAATTATTTCTTTTTTAAGGAAATTAAATAATTTGACTGTTCATGTCGAAATTATTATTTGTTCCTACAAAATGACCAAATCGTGTTCCTGACTGAAATGACAGTTATTTCCCAAGTTTTGGGAGTGATCAACATTGTTCGTAGGGTTTATTCGTTGGGTGCAAGGAAATATACGACACTCATGCCATGCACAGAGCAAGCATCTATAGACACAATACACGGCCTGTGCATACCAGAACCCTAGTTATTCTGCCGTATGTCCTGCATTTTTCATATAACAAGATATTATTGGTATTTAATCATAATGATAACTTTTCGGTTACATGAATACTTACAAACAAAGACCCATTTCTTACCAAGCAGAATATATCTGAATGTATACTAAATGTAGAACGTCAGTGCATAAGAATACCCAGGCTTGATTAAAGGTGTAAAGAAATGCGAAGATGTGATGTCATAAAACTGAAGAGATGGACTCTTAATTAGACAAGATTCCTTTACAGTCCTAGGCCGAATGTTAGAAAAGTCCCTATCTTTTAGGATCTCTCAGCAGCAGTAAAAGCGTTATCCAGTAATTGGTATGACAACTCCCACCCTCCAGAGATTCTTGTCAATGTGGAACTAGACACAGAATGTATCAGGTTGCTGAAAACAAACAAGGATTACCCCGCTGTTGAAACAGTGTCCACATGTTCATAGACCAACTGCATGAGTATTAACCACATGGTTTAATGGACGGTGACAAGCACTGATGTTCAACATGATCAGGATATGCAGTATGGGTGATAAGGCCTGGTGTATCATATTACCTGATAATGATGTTATCTCTACATTTGGCCTAGGAGTATTTATATTTCCCCTTCATCAAACATAGCTTGCAATAACCGTTCTAAATGCTCTGGAGAAAGCGTAAAAGATGGAATTCTGTATTACAGACGGTCAGATAACATTTCAATCGATCCTCTGAATATTGTGACCCTAGTGGAACAAATAGCTAGTATTTTTTTTGCAGTTTTATTTCAGTTTTGATACATCATGCCCCATATAATTCGGGAAAACGTTTTCGGTTTTGTGGAAGTCGGATTGAGAAGCCAGACATCTTGGTGTAAATCATGACGGCTTCATGAACGTTAAGAGTAGGCCAACAGCGCTGATAATCGTGTACGAAGCGGACGAGAGCAACAACAATATCGGTACATGGTAAGGTCACATCTGCGCGAGTGGTTCCTTCGAAGAGACCCGACTGTGGCCATACAGATAGATGAAGGTTGCGAGGTGCCATTCTCCACTACCGTCGGCTTTACATGGGACAACGTTTAAATAACCTTTTTCGCCCTGAAAATAGGCTCAATATCCTTGAAATATCCTATGTTGCAAAATCATGTAAACGTTTTCATGCATATTAAATATTTTAAAGCCAAATGTCTCCGGGCACTCGGTTTGTCGAAAGTCGTTTCGAATTCAAAGTGTGCAGGTGATCGGACAACCCTCTTGCACAGGCCACTGATCCGCTTAGAACTTGAATACGTCTCCTTCGTCTGTGGTACACCATGTACACGTAATTAACATAACCTAGTTACTATCTATCATCAAGGTGTAAGACTTTGCCTTTGCGCGTTCAGAATATCTCCTATTCATCGAATGCATGTGGAGGCGGATACCTAAAACAACACCGCCTCGAATTATCCTTCAAATATGTCAGCAGTTAAATTGTAATTGGTCAAATCCATCCTTTGACAGCTTATTTTATGTTCTTTTACAAAGGCATTTGCAATGAGAAATGGTCTCTTCTTCTACTACTTGGAACAAGGATTAAATCTGCTGCTGGTATAGACCTTACAGATATTGCGCCCACCCAACGTTTCCATTTCCTTCTTGGCAAATGGTAAAACAAGTGGTGGACCAACAATCAGTTAAGAAACACTTATCACACTTGCAAGCACTATATACAGATGGCCCCACGAAAGGTGGCGCTCTCACTGGAGCCCTAACATTATGTTTCATATTACCAGACAACAACTCCAATTTCACAACAGAAGCAAAGAGCTATATGCACTGCCCGTTAATGAAGTCACTAACCCAGTGTTATGTTATGTTATCCTCAAAGTATGTTCACTTAAATCGCAATCTCGTTTCATTCACATGTCAGATATTTACTGCATGTTGACTATATCCTTACATTTGACATTAAAATATAAAATCTGTGACTGCCAAAAAGGACCCTCAAAGCAGTTGTGTTTTCTGTTTGAATTGCAGGAATCGATCATCAAGGTGGTCTAAAAAGTGTGTTGAACTATAATGCTTATTTTTTCACATAAAACGTTTAAAAATAAAAAGTCTTCTATTAACTCAGATGGTGTATATGAGGATACCGGTAGAGTTGTGAACCCATATGTATTTTGACATCAAACATTGTACGGGGCACTGGAAGAAATGCTTTTCCTGCGTCTAACAAGGTCTCCCAGGAGATTCCAAACAAGGTAGATACCACTTGTAATACCTGTACTTTCATTGATCAATCGTTCCTTTCGGGATGACTTTTTGTCAAATGAGAGTACATTTGTTTCGGTTGGTGCTGCTCATTGTCGAGGACCGGACCCTATTCTCTCCAAGCAACTTATGTCTTCGTAAATCCTGCAATTCACATACTAAACAGATGGTGTATTGATGAAGAAATGGAGACCTCCAGAATTTCCGCTGAAGATAAATGGGACATATTTCACTAGATTAAGGTGGTTCAACGGACATTTAGTAGACAAGTGATGAGTTTGGCTTACGGTGCTCCTATAGCTCACGACAAATGAAACAACCTTGTGATGCGGCTCATGCTATTTCTTCTGGGTATGTATCGGTCTTGTATGACTTATGAGGCACAGCAGGTGGTAGGAAACCTAATCACACAGCATTTAACGAGCGAGTGGGGTAATGTTTTATTGTACTGGAATGGGTGAGTATGGTTTCACGCCGCTTTTAGCAATATTCCAGCAATATCACGGTGGGGGACACCAGGAATTTGCTTCACACATTGTACATATGTGGGGAATCGAACCCTGGTCTTCGGCGTAACGAGCGAACGCTTTAACCACTGGGCTATTGCATTATACCCTTGCTTAATCTGGTAAATGTCATAATTTATGCGGACAGTAATGTGCGCTTTTACACGAATTTCAAAGGTCAAGGTATTTGATAAGCCTTTCAGCATGGCTGACTCGAAAGTAGTGGAGTATGTACTGATATCGGCGTTGTTTCAGCAGAGAACGTGTAAAGTGGGAGTTACAGAATGAATGGAACGAGACTGAAACACTAATTCCTCTATAGTTAGGTTCCCAAAATGAGTGAGTGAGTACGCAATGGGTTCCCAAAATGCTGTAATGTTAATTCTGTATCATCCAAACTGCCGAAACGTCTAGATTCAGTGAGTAAAGACAATATCTAGAACTTACAATCGTGATTAGTCGTGAAATATAATGCCTTATGATAACACATGTGAAACATCGCTGGATACATCATAGATACAGGAGTATAATCAGGTTGTGTTGATCGTCGACGTTAGGAATTAGCTATTTCATAGTCATCCGCCATCACTCCAAAATAGCAAGGAAAGCTTAACTGCTTGTCCACGTTCAAACGTCGATATGTGTCGGCTCACCTTTCAGCGTCACCTTCCGTTATGCAATCAGATGTCCATGTTCATGTTCACGCTGGACATGGAAGTGACCCATAGACGTCTGTGACACCCAGCTCCATGATAAAACACACTATGTTCCCCTTCAATAATGTTTAAAACGTCATGCTAGAAATTTCTACAAGTGTCGTATAAAATGTCACTGAGTATATTAGGGATTAATATAGCAGAGATAAAACAAAGAAACCTGGAAAATGAACATCGAATTAAAAATCTGGAGATTGTTTTCATTATTCGTCATGGCAATAAAGTAGTACAGAGACTTTCAGTTTAAGATTTGGTAAAAGCAAATCTTTGTTTTTGTGTTGAAATGGTGAAAGCAGCTTACCACCAAAAGAAGATTGAAAGAAAATTAAAAACTGTATATCCTCAAAACATGTTCAGCCTAGTACTCCATAAAGTCCTGACTGAAAAAGAACTTAAAACTCCTATTTGGTTTTTGACATAACGTTATGAGAGATTATCGTAATCCTCGTCCATTAATATGTGACCAGTTAAACGGTGGATAAAGAACTGGTGTATTTTTATTTCAGATGTCAGAATCATACATATAGCTACATGTTTTGTAAGTACATAGCCATGCAACAAGGTAAAACACAACATGCAACAAGGTAAAACAAATGGATGACAACTTTCATCTGTATTGATTGAACTTCCTGCCTCTTGGAGATCAAACACATGGCAGTAATAACATTTTTGTCATTCCATCTGTGATAAACCGACCTCAAGACAATACGCTCGGGGACTGGAAACCGATTACCATGTTATTTACAAAGTTAATTTACTGTGCAGAATTGTGAGGATTAGTTACGACTTGCCTTGGAAGAAAATTGCAATGCACAATTTTTATGCAGTCCTCAAAAAGTAAAAAGATGAAACGTATTGAATGTACATTAAGTTATTAAAAAGCAAGGATGCTTATCATTCTTTTATAACTGTTATGTTTTACAGCGTTCAATATACTTGTGAATGTTCATGCATGTTCATATTTTCGTTTGTCTTTCAAGTTTTCAAACGAAAGAACGTGTGCCAGTTTGCATTTCTGAACCTATAATTCTACAAAATCTACGTGAAAGTAAATCAAATTCACATTTCTCGTTTTCTTATCCAGTGAATTTATCGAATGATATTTTTGATAGGTTTGACAAAAGCAGAACGTTGGAATTTGGCCAAGTATAACTCAAAGCTCAGGTATATAAATGACATGATATGGTTCAATAATGGATAAAACATAAAGAATTCCCCTTTATGTTGGACACTTTATTGTGTACATGTCAAACCTTTTTAGGTATAATCCAACATGCTTATTCTACGCTTTCTACGACTCATGCTGAAAAGCTGATGTAACTAACTTAGCGTTAGTATCATGCCATTTCCTATCGTAAATATAACCACCATGATTTGACAGTAATTTTCGAGCGGAATTGCCTTTGCATGTGTGCGTGCCACAGATAGGTTAGGACACACTCGCCTTTGCACGAAGACTTGATATTATCGCTGTTCGACACTGATTCATAAACACGTGTTAATCATGTAATCAGAATCATGCAATGGACGCTGTTTTGATCAGATGTTTCTTTTGGATTTGGAAATATTTGTGTTCCCTTTTGTAACAACAGTAAAAGCATATATCCAGACGGTATGCATTCCACAGAATTTTTTACGTCGGGCGCGTCTCATGCACATACTTCCATAAGTGCTTATTATAACATAGGCGAATGTATCAAGACTTGAAATAATATATATCCGTGATAAAGGTAAAATCTAGTAAATCGAGTTAATAAGCAAATGAAAATAATGCCAGAGGACTAATCTAAAGTGTATTTTACACCAATTGTTATATCTCAAGTCTCGTTATGCTAACATCCATTTCAAACAATATTTTCTTTTCCTGACGATTACCTAATTTCTATTTAAGAAACTATGAAGTCAAGCAAAAATACAGCTTACATAGGAAGAGAGAGACGAGACAAGGGTGCCAACTGGATATCTTTACATCTTTGGGAAAACATGCTTATAAAAGGAATTCAATAAAAGTGTGCGATATATCTTGCGAAATCATTGCATAGGAGAACCCGGTCATGTGGAACCGAGTTTACTTTACCATTATCACCTGAAACTCTTAGCATATCACAATGTCAAATGTTCTCGTCACGATATGGCTGAAATATTGCCGATGTGACGTTAAATAATAACTCACTCACTCACTCACTCTTAGCATATCATAACATGCTCGTAGATATCGATAAGGCTCAAACACCTACACAAATAAGTAATACATCGAGTAAAATATCAAACATAGATTGGATGTCTCCCATTATCACCCAGAATCGAGTTGACCAATAGTTAGATATGCCTTAACATCTGTTGAGAAATATATTTTGGACTTTTCATTTTCTCCCGATATGAAAATCCCCAAATTTCGGAACCAAATGAAAGAATTTGAATTATGTTAGTGTCAAATATTTGACTTGATATTTGATCACTTGATATGGCATATACATGGGTATGCCTTTATTAGCCTCAAAATAGGGATCAGATGGTTTCGAGCATGAATCGATAGCGTTTCACACACCTTTGACAAACTTAGCCTAGATGTAAAAGAAATCCCCAAGTTACATTTACATATAGATTGGTGTAATGATTCTCATTAATGTAAACTATGCATTCATGGCGAAAATAACACAATTAATGAATGATATGGAGCCGTTTTGGCGACTTATCAAACTTATCAAACATCGGAGACTATCTTATTCATGCCCCACATTATCATAAAATGTGAATTTGCGTCAGAGGCTTATTCATGATGACATAATCTTAACATACACCCCAATGCAAACACAAACACCCACCCTATAAATATCCAATATGTTATTGCATCAGTGTATCAATTGTACTGTAACATGTCCCGATGATGTTTTGACCGAAAACTGACACATTTTGCACTGACAAATTTCAAGACAATGATGATGTTTCTACTGTTGCCTTTTTTGCGGTATATTGTATCTAAATGTTATAACAGTTATTTATCTTAAGAGGCGAACTAATATGAAGCGGTGATCAAATGCAAGTTAACGTTAAACATGATGAATACATCAACTCGCAGTCGTTTCAGCAATCTATTTCATAACACAAGCAAAACGATCGGGAAACCACTTAAACGTGGTCATGTTTACACTGAAGTTAAATTACCATTGCTGACTAGAAAAGGTCTGCTGTCGGCCTGGGCAAGTATCCAAGAGCACATAACTTCAGTTTCCCGAACAATTACATGTTTGAGGACTGGCGCCACCAGCGGTATCCGACGGGTCCACACCTATTGTCCCCTGCAGGAGCTGCATCACTAGGGTATTTACTCGGCAATGACCTTGTGGAATGGAGCAATCATGAAACTCTTTGAAGATTTTCATGGATGGACACTGATCCCTTAGTAAGTCATTATCATGAACCTGATCGCAGACACGTTTGAAAAGCGCTGATAAAACGCTACCAGTAAAGTATAGACAGTTCCGTTTGCTCACCGTTTTGCGTGAATAAAGAACGAAATGTTGGATGAAATATCGATGACGACTATATGTGTCAACAACGCGGAATATCACCCTCTACCGACTTTTACCTTTTTTAGCGTCGAGAAACATGTCGCATGGTGTACCTGAAGCTGGTTCTTCACAGAACGGTGTTTGTGGTTCCAATATATACTATCGGGCAAAAGAAAATGATCTCTTATCAATTGTATGCAAAACAAAACCGCTGGTACAGGTTTGAACCCAAGCTGAAAACATTCGCCAAAACGCATCATGGTCCAGCTGTCCGAAATCTTCGTACGAATCATGCATTTGTTAAAACGTGAAAATCATAACTGTGGGACATTGACCCAAATGCAAGTGCAGGATTGGAGCATAAATAACGATGTTGTGCAGAGCAAGCATGCAATAACCAAAAAAACTACCACGAACATGCTAAGACGTACGCAAGAGCTACGAGACAGTGCGATCGGCATGGCCAATTTGGGGGTTTCACAACGTCAGCTGGCAAGAACCTTCAACTACAGCCAGGCCACCATCAGCAAGTTGATAAACCGCTACCAGCAAACAGGTCAGACCCAAGAGCGCCCAAAATCAGGAAGACCAAGGGTCACGACACCGACCAAAGATCGCTACTTCCGATAGATCCACCTTCAGAGCAGATTCGTGACGGCGGCGTCAGCACTAGGACACGCCATCGAACAGTCCTTCGACGACTTGGTACTTGGCCGTGACCCGTCTACACCGTCAACGCAGACTGCATTGGGCACGAACTGTATGTCGGCGGAAGCGACGCGCCTTGGGAGAGAGTGCTCCTAACAGATGAAAGTCGGTTCAGTCTGTTTAGAAGCGATGGCAGAGTTCGTGTTTGTCGACGTAGAGGAGAGCCACTGACGCCAAACTGCGTTAAAGAAGTTCACCCGCCAGCGCATTCTTTAGACATGAAATCCATTGAACATCTCTGGGATCATCTTGATTGTCAGCTGTCACAGCGTGTAGCACCCCAACGAACCGCCAAGAACTTGAACAGACTCTCTTGGACTTATGGAACAGGATTCCTGCTTACGTCATCTGCCGACTGACGACGTTTGTTGGCGTGTATGGGTGGTCACACCTGCTGTTGATGACTCATTACACTCAAGGCCAAAAGAAATTAAAGTGGCCAATTTTATTTTGGATATATGAAATTTATTCAAAATTGTTGAAATATAGTTTCTGTTGTTTTACAATCGCCAAAACACACCAATAATGTTGTCATTAGGAAAAATTGACTTCGAGCTAAAAATTGCGAAATTTGTGCAAATGGTGAAATACACGTTTTTGAAGGATAAAAGCGACAATACGTCAGCCAAACGAGGCATTTAACGACCGTTGGTATAACACAGACGTTGTGAAACAGGAAAACACTTTAGATATGCCTAGACTTACTTCAGAACAGCGTGAAAGAGTTATAGGAATGATAAACATGGGAGCTTCTCATGCCAATGTCGCAAGAACGTTTGGTTGTCACAGACATACTATCAATAGACTTATTCAACGTTTCAATGAGTCTGGCAGGACTGTTGACCGACCAAGGTCAGGTAGACCAAAGGTCACTACCCCCAGGAAGATCGACATCTACGAATTCTACATCTGAGGAATCGGTTCCTGACAGTTTCGGAATCGGCATCAACGGCACTCGGTCGAGTTGTCAGCAGACACACAGTTAGACGACGACTACAGCATGCCGGAATTCGAGCCCACAGACCATTCCGTGGTTCAATGCTGACACGTCAACATCGCCTGAATAGGCCGATCTGGGCACGTCGTGTTCGACGATGGCAGCTTCGTGATTGGCATAGGGTTCTATTCAGCGATGAGAGTAGGTTTTGTTTATACCATAACGGCGGTAGAGCACGTGTGTATCGCCGTCGTGGTGAACGTCATGCCCCGTCATGCGTTATGGAGGTTCAGGCTCATGGTGGTGGGAGTGTTATGGTTTGGGGAGGTATCTGTGGCGAAATGAAGACACAATTGGTTCAAGGCAACCTGACAGCACAACAATACACTGACCAGGTTATTCGTCCAGTTGTGTTTCCTTTCGGTAATCAACACCAAGGGACATTTTTTCAACAAGACAATGCTCCTGCACACACAGCTAGAATTGTGACAGACTTCATGGGAACCAATAACATCAACGTTTTGCTTTGGACGTTTCGTTCCCCTGACCTCTCACCAATAGAGCATCTCTGGGACTTACTGGGTAGGAAAATCAGAATGAGACTAAGCCCTCCAGCAAACCTGAGACAACTGGAACGGGCCATTCATGAGGAATCGAGGAATATCCCAAATGCCTTCATAAGACGTCTCACAACGTCAATGATACGTCGAGTACTTGCATGTATCAATGCAGAAGGAGGACACACAAGATACTAAGTAATGCACACCTAAACGTTGACAAATGTGTTTAAATCTGGAGTTCACAGATATTGTTCAAGACAACTGAAAACATGTAACTTTGCCTTTTGATACCAGTGTCATTTAATTAAATGTTGCTTAAACATTACTTCATGTTTGATGTTGTAATAACCTCCGTATGTTTAGCAAGTGGCCTTACTATCAACATAAATAGATGTGAAATCAGTTTTTTGTCTGTGTTGATATTTATTTAGATTTTTAGCACAGGCCACTTTCTTTTGGCCTTGAGTGTATGTGACTCTTTATGCACTTTCTGAATGCTCTCTCTGATTTGTGTAACTTATAATTTTGACACCTTGACTCTTTCTTAATGAATTGCGGCAAATGCAAGACCAGCATTACAATGAATGTTGAGTCAAATTGTAGGAAAATGATTTCTGTTTGTAAAATAGTTGTCATAAATCTCACATACGTCTATGTTTTGGTCAAGTGAAGTCGGTGATGACTTTCTTTTGCCCGTTAGTTAATATATACGAGTATAAGGTCATCCACTAAATGACAGCACAGACTTTGACTTTCTCTCTAACCATTACATGCTGGATCCTTCATGACAAATCAGTCGTATTTCCGAGTAATGAGTCAATTTTGTCTCTTCACGTTGTGTATGAAACCAACATCGATCATCGGGCAAAATCCTACAGTAAGTATTTGACATTCGTCATCACAGTACTCGATCATCTCTAAAGATCTTCAACCTGATATAACATCTAAGTCGATACTGAGATCCTTTTTAGTTTGCCTGCGTGGGAAATAAATAAATTTAGCGAGTGTATTATTATATAGCTACCTAATACGCACGTGTCATTTCAAGACGAATCAACAAAAACATACTTCATTTCTACAAAGATATTCACCGTGCTTTTATATTTTGTTTGGATATAAAATACCGTTTTGGCGTTTTAACAATGCAGTAATGTAATATCATAATGGAAAAAAAATCTGTTCCCAACTTTGCCCTTTGAAGTAGAACCCTACCTGGACACACACATGTAATGGACTAGATGTCATTCTGTGCTGGCACATCACATAGCAAATATCAGTTGACGTTAAAAGGTCCCTCTGCCAATCTCCTGAATATAAATATGGACAAGGCCCATCATTATTTCAAACTTTCTGTGCAGATGCCTCACACATGGCAGATATGTTTAAATGAGAACGACGGATAGCACTTCGGAGACCAAAGAAGGAAATTAGTTTTTTATCCTGACGTATCGAGTGGGTGAGTTAAAATATATATGTAATTTGGCAATATTTCAGCCATATCGTGACTCAAAAGTGTCATATTCAAATAATGTTTAATGTTATATCTTAAAATATTTAAAAGGACAGTAAAACAACTAGAACATCACAGTTAGAGATTTAAATCTAGCATGCGACTTAAAGTATATACTATTTAGGACATTACAGTATAAAAACAGGCCATAGATCACCAGATAACTGCCTGCCATATCGATTTATGATCGTACCACAATATAACCTAAATGTCAAACACCCAGTGGAATCGAGCAATTAGATGGAAATATACTGTATGACGCGTTGACGTTTTGTATATACACTGAGAAAAATAGGTTGAGACATTACATCATAATGAATTATGCACGTAAATAATCAGTTTAGCCTTAAACATCACAATGGCAAAAGTTTGACAGTGCTGCTATTACATTCTGCCCAGAAGAAATTTTGGTCAAACACTGATTACACGCCACGCGTTTGCTATTTGACTTAGTGTTGGCGAAAACGGTAACTAATTGCACCAGTATAAAAGATGTTGAAGCCTTCGCATAAATAGAAACTTTGTTGTTCAAACTTCTGGCAAGATATTTAGTGGTGGCTTGACATGTGCACAGGCAGATTCAATTATATATGATCTATCTTTTCCCAATATGTATTCAGGGGTGACCACTACCTTGTGAAGACCGATTCAATGGTGACCATGTTCTTGTCCAGATTTAATTGTTGAAGAGGGACAGATAATTGCTCTGAAAGACACCACGATAGTCCAACGTGGGATGTGTTAAGAGTGGAAGATAGTGAGTGAGTGAGTTAAGATTTAAAGTCACATCGGCAATATTTTAGCCATATCGTGACTAAAACTAGTTATAAATTCATAATACATACATATAATATACAAAAACCTGTCGACAAAGGACATTAACATTACTAAATTATCACAGAATGAGTTAAACTAGCTAGCATATATCTTTAAAATTAGAAAACTAGTTTTGGACAATACAATGTAAAAATTGGTTATTGATCGCCAACAACTGAAGGTAGATCACCGTACAAGGGTCCATGGGGACTTACATTACTTTTGCTACCTGCAAGGACCCTAGTTGGATTTACACCATCCATTCAGCCATTGGCGTTTATGCTGAGATTTAGTCATGCATTACAATGACAAATATACTACGATTAAAAGCCTGGTAGATTTAATTTACTTCAAATGTTTTGGGACGTACACAAATATAATAGTTTCAGTAAGGCGTAAATACATACATTAACGGACAACGACCCTTGACATGCAGTAACTGATACAAGCCATTCCAGACGCACATACACCCGAAACGTACAGCAACGGATACAATCTAAGCTAGACAAAGACAGACCCTTGACATCTGGTAACTGCCATATGTTCAGCCAGGGAAAGATAGCCCCACGTCATACAGTAACTGACACAAGTTCAGCCGGGGAAAGAACGTCGCACGACATACAGTAACTGACACGTGTAACTGAGCTTGACCCAGAGCATGGGGCTATAAAAACTCCAAATATTAGAAAAATTATATCTTCTCAAAAACCAAAATGGAGAAAAAGAATAAGCGGTTATGATCTCAAATGGACTATTCTCTTTACCAGTCAATTTAATATCAGGACTCCATTTTACTAACGTATAGGTACTATATACAAAATGCAATAATTCCATCTTCAACTAATTCCTTTTGGAAAGACATACTTTTAGAATGGTCGAACTTCATATCCATGCGCAAAAGAGAAATTGTAAATGAAGAAGAGATACAATGCCAGTCCTTATGGAATAACGACAATACTGGAATTGATAGTCATCCCTTTCTGTATCTTGAATGGTACAGAAAAGGTGTTGTTTTTGTGAATGATTTGCTATATGAAGAAGGCAGACTGTTTACATATGAAGAAGTTTCCAATACGTTTTCAATAAAAACTAATTTTATAACGTATGAATTGGTGAAAATAGCCACTCTAACATATGCTCGAACACTGAATATAAAGCAATTTAAAAAGAAATTATGCGAACCAATTTATCCTTTTAATGTCTCAAAAATTCACACCGTAATTGAGAGTAAAACAACTATACGATTCCCTCTTGAACTCAAAATTTGTTCTGTTGCCAAGCTTTTCAAAATGGGAAAGAGTTCTACAGAGTGATTTTACTGAAAATGACTGGAAAGTGTTTAACATTATTGCAAATAAATGTCATAGCATAGACTTGAAATGGTTGCAATATAGAATCATTCACACTATCCTCCCAACAAGACAGTTACTTTATAAAATTGGATACACATCTTCACCAATATGTTCGTTTTAAGAAACAGAAACCATCAACCATATGTTATGTAAATGTGAATCTGTTTTAAGATTATGGAAAGAAAAAGAATCATGGTTACAACTGGAGTTTACAAATGAAATCGTTATATTGGGAATGAAAGGAAAGAACAATAATCCTATTAACGAAATCATTTCAGTAGTTAAACACTATATCTATAGATGCAGCATAAATGGTTTCAGACCAAAAAATGAAATTGTCTGTCACTATGATATGTCGAGATATGTTTACCAATCAACGGGAACTGAGCAACTGTTTTTTTCAATATTAGTTAACTTTACATCTATTACTTGGAAAATAACCCTGCCTATTGTACATTTTCAGCCAAATTGTACATTTTTATACATGTATACGAAAACATTTGTATTATTATGAAACTTTTCTATACATGTTTGCCTTTACCATGAAATATGGGAAAAAAGATAGACCTACGACACACCGACACTGACACAAGTTCAGCCAGAGAAAGATAGCCCCCATAACATACAGTAACTGACACAAGTTCAGCTATCGGAAGATAGCCCCACAACATACAGTAACTGACATAAATTCAGCCAGAGAAAGATAGCCCCCTGACATACAGTAACTAACACCAACATAGGCAGAGGTCGACACGCCCTTTACAAACAGTACCTGATAAAAGCAAAGCCAGATGTAGTCAGACCCATAACATACAAGTTCTGATACAAGACTTAATACATGTACTAAAGTGTTATATGAACGACGTCGTCGTCTTGAATCTGATTGATATTTCAATTCTTCGAAACAATCTGCACCGCCTACTCAACAGCTTACTCTTAGTAATTCGATCAAAACATCCACATATCTAAATGAGGAGGCTATGTGAAACTACAGACTTCAGCGGTGAGTCATGTTGTGTTGTCTTTCTCGTAATCGTATCTGGTCAAACTGTGGATTAGGATTAGGGCGACGCAGCGTGTTTTCGATATGGCTGCAATATTGCCGATGTGACGTTAAATTTGAAACTCACTCACTCACTCACTCCAGCTTGTTTTAAAAAACGAGGGCATGTATTACTGGCGAATTATTGAAAAATCAGCTTGCAATCACGCAGATATTGCATTATAAGAAATTACATTTGAATCACTGGATCACCATTTTTGTATATAAACTACTTTTTTGACAGAAATAATGTTATGTATCAAATGATGAGAGAGACTTTGATCTTAGCACAAAGTTGAACTTCCATACGTTACCACAGACTTGCGACAGTAACGCTCAGTTTGCTTTGTACAACGGCACCCAGTAGAATTTTTGAATGTTGAGGCAATTTTGTTTCTTCATTTATAAAATCTTGTTTGTGAATGAAACCAATACCAAATTCCTACAGGCAATATTTGACATTTGTCAATATCACAATACTCGAGAACTGAATAACTTTCAATGTGATATGACACTGAGAAAAAAAGAGAGATACGTTTCGGTTTGCCTGAGGTTGAAATCACCCTGGTGAATGTATTTGCCTTTGAAGTATTAACCTGTCTGAAAACAAACATAAAATGAACTAGATGTCCGTGCTGGCTCTTCAAACAGTACCACTTTCGCGTCGACGGTAAAATGTCCTGTCAATCTCCTGAATAAGAATATGGACAAGGCTCATAATCATTTCAAACTTTCCGTGCAGGTGATTTTACATGTAAATGGCAGATATGTTTCAATAAAGATTTTGAGAACGATTGGCAGCACTTTATCGGATACCAAAGGGTAAATGGTCTCTTTATCCTGATACCTCGAGTCCCATATCTTAAAGCCGTTACAGTTGTAAATTGAATAATGTTCACGTTCCACTCAAAGCCTACGAACCGATCACCCTTGCGTCTACGTACAGTTTAAGGTACATGAGCTCGAAGCTCAAACGGCATTGTCGTATTGAGGATTAATGATGCTATTTATGAGTAGTTTACTATTAACCGTCACAGTGGCAAACATTTTACAGTGCTGCTATAAAATAATTTTACAAGATTTTTGCGGAAGAGTGAGTAAATTAACATTTACAGTCACATATTTCAGCCATACATAAAGTAGTGAGTTTCGCGTAAGACCTATTCCCCGAAAACCTTTAACTAGTATTATGTTATGGGGAAATGTACCTACATTGTTGGACATAAAAGGTGAAGTGTACAAACGATCTTCACCTGATCAAATGTGCAAATGAACAAATATATCCAGTCCATGAAAGTACGGATTCAGGACTAAATGCCATGAATGGCTAAAATGCGTAAACGTTGTGAACACCAGATCCCTGAGTACCTTACAACAGGACAGCTAAATTTCAGAACCTACAGGGCATTGCGATATTACAGTTGTTCCATAAAAACGATCTCTCACGTAATGATCGGCAATATAATAATAATTCATGAATTTCTATAGCGCATCATTCACAGTCCTATGCTCTGTGCGCTTAGCAAGGGTAAGCCTGGGAGACGAGAACGGTCTTTAAATGTGACTTGAAAGATTCAAGTGAAGAGGCAGATTTCAGGTTTTCGGGTAGACAGTTCCATTTTTCTGCAGCTGCATACATGTATGTGAATGTTCTCTTGCCAAATGTTGAGGTCTGAATTTTTGGAATGGTGAATGGTTTTTGCTTTCGTGATCTCAGGGGTCTCGGAGGACGATAGAATGTTTAATAGTTCAGTGAGGTATGGTGGAGCAATTTTGTGAAAACACTTGTAGGCATACAGAAGGATTTTAAAGTCAATGCGGAATGAAACTGACAACCAATGGAGCTCTTTCAGTACTGGGGAAATGTGATAATACTTTGACGCTCTAGATGTGAAGGGTTTGAAGTCTTTTGATCTGTTGTTTAGTGGTATTGACAAGTCAACAACTACAATAGTCCAATCTGGATAAAATAAGGGAAACAGTCAGTTTTTGTGCAGCAGGTCTGGTGAGGTATGTACGGATCTTCCCGATGTTTCTGAGAAGATAGTTTGTTGTCTGGAACATACGAGTAAGATAGTGATTCATTCTCAGCTTTGCTCAAACAGTACACCAAGTTCTTCAATTTTGCTGATGGGGTGATGGTGGACTCTCCAATGAGAAGCTGGGGAATACCGTTGCACTGTTGGAGTTGCTTTTTGTGCCTATTACCACGAACTCTGTCTTGTCTTCATTGAGCTTCAGTAGATGAAACAACACCCATTGCTTGATGTCATTCAGCCTTGATCACACTTGTATCTGCATTCCCAATCGTGAATCCGATGTATATCGGATTGTCATCAGCATACTGATGTTGATTTAGACCATGCTTGTCTGCAATCTTGCTGAGCGATCGAGTATACAGTGTAAACAAGATAGGACCTAATATTGAACCATGCGGAACTCTATAGTTAAGACCACATGAGTCTGATGTTGAGTTGCTACAACCATTGGTTTTCGGATTAAATAGGATTTGAACCATGCAAATGCAATCTCCGTAATGCCAAGATCACGTTTAAGGATTCCTAAGAGAATGTTATGATCCACGGTGTCAAAGGCTAATGAAAGATCTAATAACACCTAGATTACCACTTTGCCTTCTTCAACGGCAGTTATGATGTCATTTGTAACTCGGATCGAAACCGTGACCGTGCTGTGTCCACATTTGTAGGCAGACTGGAATTTTTCATATAAACTGTTGTTCTTTAGATGTTGTTTTAGCCTCACAGAAACAAATTTCTCTAGAACTTTTGATATGAACGTCAGGTTCGACACAGGCCTATATTTAGTTCATTTTGATCTAGATTATCTTTCTTGAGAAGTGGCTGTAGGAACTGTACCCTCTTTGAGGGACATGTTCACAATGTAAGTGATGGTCGGAGAGAGACCATCCATACACTCTTTAACAAGAGCAGTCGGTTTAGGCAGGCATAGTTTGTATGACATCTAGAATTTCATTCTCAGAGAACATATAAAATGCAAATATAGGTATAACAATTGCATCTTGGTCTTTCTGGCAAAACATTGTGTTTTCCTGACGACTTTCCTCCATATACATGTATATATGTTACAGACAATGTGTAAAATGTGCCTGATTTTACACATCGACAGTAAGCTATACAATATTGTTATCCCCCGCAACGCGTTTTGCGGGGGTGGGGTGGTGTATTAAAATGCCCTACGTCCGTGCGTCCATCCGTCCGTGCACATTCGTCTTTTCCAGAGCAGAACTTCAAAACCGTGGTGTACTGCTGCCTTTTGGTAGTTTTGGAATTCTGAATAAAATGTGTTTTTGCGTTTCGATGGCAACACGTTTTACTTTGACTGAAATTGGTGGTTGTGCTCTTTTCCGGAGCAGAACTTAAAAATCGGTCACTATTTCTTCACCAAACCTTCAACATTAGTGAATGGTTTTATTGTTCTGTTCAAGAAATAGTGAATGGTTTTTTTGTTCTGCTTGAACCCACTAGTTTTGGAATTCTTAAATTCGAGTCGCAACATGTTTGACATTTGTTGTTGTGGAAACACACAAAATATATTTTATTCAACATAGAAATCCAAAACTGAATAAAATATGTTTTGCGTTTCCATGGCAACACAGTGAAACCACTTAAAAAGACCTATCTGGGTCTTGTGGTTTACTGGTGCCTTGTGGTAGTTTTGGATTTCTGAATAAAATATTTTTGTGTGTTTCCATGACAACAAATTCGACTCCGACTAAATTTGGTGGTGGTGCTCTTTTCGGAGCAGAACAATAAAACCATTCACTATTTCTTCACCAAACTTGGCACATGGATAGGTCTGGTGGTGTACTGGTGCCTTTTGGTAGTTTTGGATTTCTGAATAAAATATTTTTTTGTGCGTGTTTCCATGCCAACAAGTTTGGCTTCAACTGAATTTTGTGGTAGTGCTCCTTTCTGGAGCAGAACATAAAAACATTTCAGTACTCTCCTTCCAATTTGCCAATATACACTCCAAAACATTTGAAATAATCATAACTAGTAGAAATATTCATGAAGAGTATTGTGCCATTGCGGGGGATATTGATGACTTCTTGTTCATATTGCAATGCAAACATATATTATTTTAATCGTAGGTTTTAGTTTGTTACCAAACACTTTTGTCGGCATTCAAACAACGAACGATGGAAAAAACACTGTTGACCTCATCCCGATGAGGGGGATTTTCCTACAGCCTTGAAACAACATCCCTGCAATCCATAGTCATCATTTATACACGACCAAGAGCTGCTTTATTGAGAGGTTTTGACTTGGTTGCTCAACATGATGGGGACGTTTCTAGCGGTTCATTTCCGCTTTGCTTACTTAGGTGGCCACATTAAACCCCTGTCTGCAAGCACACAAGGCGACAAGCCAGACAACTTTGAATGATTACAAATCTCCACGACCCAAATAACAACTCGGGGTTCATAGATTTGTCTCCATAGCTTCTAGAAAGCTGATGTCTATATAAATCTTGATTAAAATTTTCATTTCATGTATCAGTTGACATGATATGTGAGTGAGTGAGTGAGTTAATAGTTAACGTCACATCGGCAATATCTCAGCCGTACCGTGACGAAAACAATTTATACAATACAAAAATGAAAACATTGTGAAGAGTAAAACCTGTCGACGATTGACAGTAAAAATACTAGAGTATAGATATGAACATAAAACTAGCATGTAGAACAAAAACAGTGTAATTAAAGAAGACAATACATTATATAACACAGCTATAGATCGTCAGCATCTGAAGGTAGGTCACCATACTTATATGTATTTAATAACCCAAACAGAAGACGGTATCAATTGCCTGAGGCAGGAGTGTTTCAAAATGTTTTGAAAACTGCTCACGCTGAAGACAATTTCAGATGTACGTGTTTTTTTGTTTCTTCATGAGTAACCATTACTTCATATATTTTCAGCAACAACACTTCTACAGTTACAAATTAGGTTAGTTACTGCTGTGCGCCGTCGGGCTGCAAATACTTACTTCTTAGGCACATTGTGTGAAGGGCGTCATCCTGTGCGAATTTTCAATGGTCGATTCTTCATGTTCACTGCTATATCTGTTACACCTTAACACCAAACGGAATCTGGTTCTCAGGATAGTCATGACTGGATATTCGTTTGCGCTGCAGTGAATTTACCAGTTAGTTATAACAAATCAGAGATGCATTCTGAAAAATCAAGTCATTCTAGATCATAACACAAGGTCAATACACTGGTTGAATTCAATGAAGCTGGCCATAATTTAATATTGGCTAAAACATTGTACGTAAAAGCCGTTAAGTAACTGTGAATATATGAAACTGGGTAACTGAGTCCTGGTACAATGAACTCACAAATGACGGACTCCAGTATATCTAATCAGCTTGTATCTTAATCTGTAACACCAGCGACGTCTGACATTTACGATCCTCTACTGATGGTATTCAATGAGAAATGGGGATTCGGGTCAGTTGGTCAAACATTTATCAAACGCCATACGTTTGTCATTTGGCTTAGGGCTGTCGACAACGGTCACTATCCGCACCAGTAAAATTGATGTCCAGGCTTCCACAGAGGTTTGTTCCCAGGTATTTAGTCGTGGGCTCGATTGGGCTCAGGTAGATTCAATTACGATCTATCTTTTTTATCCAAGATGGATTCAATGCTGACCAGGTCTTCGTTGATGCAACAGTTGAAGAGATCGATAGAGGTGATTCAGATCAAACGGGATATAATAAAGGATAGATTCACTACAACGATAGTCAAACGTGTGATGTGTTAGAGTGGACGATATCAACCATACTTGCTGTTTTGCAAAAAACATAAGTATACCTGCTGCAGTGCAAGGTATATAAATAAACGGATAAAAAACCATTGACTGATTCATACATTTCCAGACGTAGATGCGCCCGTTAAATGCAGTAACTGGTACATTCATGGCCAGACACTCAATACACAATACACAGCAACTGATACATGCAAAGCAAAACCATCAATACACAAAACACAGTAACTGATACATGCATAGCCAGACCCTCAATACACAGTAACTGATGAATGCATAGCCAGACCCTCAATACACAATAACTGATGCATGCATAGCCAGACCCTAAATATTCGGAAAACTGATACTAGTCCAGCCAGACGAAGACAAACTCTTGACATTGCAATGTGGCAGTATTATTCATTGTGCAACACTGTTCAAAGTGTAATCCACTGCACAAGTGGATGGTCAGTGAGTTGCAGTGGTGTGCTATATTTAGACTTGTGCTAACTCTAGACGGAGTACTAAACGGTACTTCAGAGTTCTACAACGTTTTCAGTTATATTCTGACGTAGGGAGTTGGAGAATCTCCTGGAGTCCTTTTATTAATTCTTGCCTCTCATCTCACCTTAAATCTCAAGTTACAAGAAAACGCAAGTATTAATTGGTAAACTTTAGTTAATTTTAGACTAGAGATGACAAAACTTTATAGATGATCAACTTCTTTATTTTCACAATAGCGACGATTCGGTATAGCTTCTTATACCGTTTCCAGGCATATGGTATAAGAAGCTATACCGAAAAGTCTCTATTGTGAAAATAAAGAAGTTGATCATCAATAAAGTTTTGTCATCTCTATACCACTCTAGAATGCCACTCAAACAAACAGAAATAGAATAGTGTTTGTGTTCGAGACTTTATTCAAGACAGCGGCCATGTTACAACTGCTTGATCCTGCCCGCAGATCTAAAGCTGGAATGACATCCGAAAATACGGAATGACGTTGATCTCGTAACAAATAGGTTGTTAATTACAACTCTTTGGTGTTTGTTTCAGACCTGGTTCTTGATGGACTTATTTCCGATTAACTTAGGAATCCACACGTAACACATCGGTAACTGATGCAAGCCTAGCCAGACGTAGATAGACCTTTGGCATACAGGGAGTAATACTAGCATGGCCAGTGGTAGACATGCCCTTAATTACAAGTACCTGATACAAGCAATTCCTGATGTAGTCAGACCCATAGCATACAAGTACAGTAACTGACACAAGTTCAGCCGGGGAAAGATAGCTCAATGGCATACAGAACCTGACACATGCATAGGCAGACGAAGACATGCCCTTGATATCTAGTGTCCTCCTGAGAGTGTACGTAAAGTCCAAAAACCTTCAGAGTTAAATTTAGTCTTATCAGATTTTTAAAACGTAGTATTTTTGGTATTTTAACTGTCGGCTAAGTTTTCCTACAATCGCCAGCGGCTGAAGGGATGGTGTAAATCCATCTAGAGTCCATGAAGGTAGCAAAAACACTGTAAGTCCCCATGGTCCCTAGTGTGGTGATCTACCTTCAGTTGTTTGCGACCTATATAATGGTTTGATATTGTATTGTCTTCGTAAATAAAATAGTTTTACATGTACATGCTAGTTTTAGACTCCATCTGTGATACTCTAGTTATTTTACAGTCCTTCGATGACTGATTATTTAGCAACTTATATTTATTGTTCATGCAAAACATTTCTCGTCACTATATGGCTTGAATATTGCCGAGATGACGTTAAATTTTAATTCACTCACTCACTCACTCACTCAGTGAGTTGCAGTGGTGTGCTATATTTAGACTTGTGCTAACTCTAGACGGAGTACTAAACGGTACTTCAGAGTTCTACAACGTTTTCAGTTATATTCTGACGTAGGGAGTTGGAGAATCTCCTGGAGTCCTTTTATTAATTCTTGCCTCTCATCTCACCTTAAATCTCAAGTTACAAGAAAACGCAAGTATTAATTGGTAAACTTTAGTTAATTTTAGACTAGAGATGACAAAACTTTATAGATGATCAACTTCTTTATTTTCACAATAGCGACGATTCGGTATAGCTTCTTATACCGTTTCCAGGCATATGGTATAAGAAGCTATACCGAAAAGTCTCTATTGTGAAAATAAAGAAGTTGATCATCAATAAAGTTTTGTCATCTCTATACCACTTCTAGAATGCCACTCAAACAAACAGAAATAGAATAGTGTTTGTGTTCGAGACTTTATTCAAGACAGCGGCCATGTTACAACTGCTTGATCCTGCCCGCAGATCTAAAAGCTGGAATGACATCCGAAAATACGGAATGACGTTGATCTCGTAACAAATAGGTTGTTAATTACAACTCTTTGGTGTTTGTTTCAGACCTGGTTCTTGATGGACTTATTTCCGATTAACTTAGGAATCCACACGTAACACATCGGTAACTGATGCAAGCCTAGCCAGACGTAGATAGACCTTTGGCATACAGGGAGTAATACTAGCATGGCCAGTGGTAGACATGCCCTTAATTACAAGTACCTGATACAAGCAATTCCTGATGTAGTCAGACCCATAGCATACAAGTACAGTAACTGACACAAGTTCAGCCGGGGAAAGATAGCTCAATGGCATACAGAACCTGACACATGCATAGGCAGACGAAGACATGCCCTTGATATCTAGTGTCCTCCTGAGAGTGTACGTAAAGTCCAAAAACCTTCAGAGTTAAATTTAGTCTTATCAGATTTTTAAAACGTAGTATTTTTGGTATTTTAACTGTCGGCTAAGTTTTCCTACAATCGCCAGCGGCTGAAGGGATGGTGTAAATCCATCTAGAGTCCATGAAGGTAGCAAAAACACTGTAAGTCCCCATGGTCCCTAGTGTGGTGATCTACCTTCAGTTGTTTGCGACCTATATAATGGTTTGATATTGTATTGTCTTCGTAAATAAAATAGTTTTACATGTACATGCTAGTTTTAGACTCCATCTGTGATACTCTAGTTATTTTACAGTCCTTCGATGACTGATTATTTAGCAACTTATATTTATTGTTCATGCAAAACATTTCTCGTCACTATATGGCTTGAATATTGCCGAGATGACGTTAAATTTTAATTCACTCACTCACTCACTCACTCACTCACTCACTTAATAACTAGTAACTGATACAAGCAAAGCCAGATGTAGTCAGACAAATGACATATAAGTACTGATATAAGACGTAATACATGTACTAAAGTGTTATATTGCAAATCAAATGAAAGTTCATCGTCTTGAAATCTGATTGATATTACAATTCTTCGAAACAATCTGCACCGCCTACTTAACAGCTTCCTGTTAGTAATTCGATCAAAAACATCCACATATCTCAATGAGGTCAAATGATCAGACAGAGATCTTGACGCTATGTGAAGCTACAGACGTCAGCAATGAGTCATGTTGTGTTGTCGTTCTCGTAATCGTATCTGGTCAAACTGACGATCTAGGTGGATTAGGGCTATGCTAGGTTTCCAGCGTGTTGTCAGAAACCGAGGCCATAAATTGCTGTCGAAGATATGAACAAATCATTTTGCAATCACGTAAATAATGCATTCATAACCTGATGTAAGCGTCACTGTTCCATAATTGTAGCCAATGGTCAAAGGTATATCAGTTCAACCTCACCGGGATTTCATATCACCAGCAGGTTCGATTGCGGACTGACATACACATACTTATGTAATACATCGATGAGACCTGTCATTAAAAAGATGGGAGCTCGAACAGTAATGCCGGAATCTAACTGGTTGTGGCTTCATATGTGTGTGTGACTAAAATCTTTCTTGCCAATAACTTCTGAAACGAATTGTTGCAGGTTCTAAACACTAACATCCCAAACTCCTACTCACACCTACCATCCCCATATCCAATTATCAACCAAATGGTCAGTCCCGAAGGCTTTGTTGTATCTTATTGCATGTCATAAAGTTGTCCTTCGTCTGGGGTTATAGTAGGATCATATGTACATATTTGGTGAGTGTATAAAGATCTTTGGTAATCTACCTGTCCTTTATTGGGCAGTCGCAACGCTGACTCCCTCCAACACCGTACCGTATATGGCCTGACCAGTTACACCTATGTGGAAGACTGGCTTCAAGTGCGTGTCGCCCAGAGAGATGCACAGTGTTCACCTACCATATACCAAATTACATGGTGTCGTTATCTCAACAGGGCGATGTTACATATGAGTTTGTCAATAAGACCTATCTCAGCTTCAGAGCCTGGCCAGCAAAGGCAGGTAACTGTGTGATAGTGAGTCCTGAATATCAGCCATGATATAATTGGAATCTTGCAATTTCAACTACTTTTGGCTTTGTTTTTCAAGGCACAAAGTCACTATACACACACACAAGAACTTCAATCAGTCATATACTTTTACATTCGGTTGGTTGGTTTGTTGTTTAACGCCGCACTCAGCAATATTCCAGCCATATGGCGACGGTCTGTAAATAATCGAGCCCGGACCAGACAATCCAGTGGTCAACAGCATGAGCAGGAATCTACGCAACTGGATACGATGTCAACTGAGTCAGCGAGCCTGCCCACCCGATCCCGTTAGTCGCCTCTTACGACAAGGATGTTTTACACTCGGAGGATCATGAATAAACTTCTTTTGTATGAATGTGTTTTTAATAAAAGAGTAATATAATCTGTTGGGTGTGTGGACTGAAGAACTGTTCACAGATTGTCTGAAACCTACATACAACGTAATCTGCTTCGCGGATTGCACCATCAGATTTCTCCATAAATAGATGCGTTTGGGATACGTGTTTAATCTTATGTATATAGATGATGGCTTTGTTCTCAGACAGTGTGCTGTGCACGCGAACGCATTATGCTTCGCGGATAGAACATCTTCCCGTGATTTTGTTTGTGTATTCGTGATATGATTGACATGTTTATGTGTTACAGACAAGAATATTGATAGTAGCTTATTTGTGATAGTCAGCATTAATACAGTTGTAGGGGTTGTGCGGTAGCCTAGTGGTTAAAGCGTTCGCTCGTCACGCCGAAGACCCGGGTTCGATTCTCCGCATGGGTACAATGTGTAAAGCCCATTTCTGGTGTCCCCCGCCCTGATATTGCGGGAAAAAGCTAAGAGCGGCGTAAAACCATACTCACTCACTACAGTTGCGACTGGGTGATGCTATTACAAGCACTGGCCAGACAAATATAACTATAGAAGGGGTTGAGTTTGGAATTAAAGTGGTTTTGACTTTAGCCAACTTGTGTCTGTCAGTCATTATCAGTCTTAAATAAACTGTAGCACCTTAACCCACTCCAGTTTGTCGTGTTTGGCACTTCGGTCATATAAGTAGAAACCCATGGAGACGTTATGTTTCATATGAAATCTGCTGAATCAGAGTAAATTTTCCGACTATACCATCGGTGATTTGAAATTTGCAACAACTTAAGAGGAAAATTTGTAATATGCTTTCAATTCTTCGTAGAAAGATTGTACCCATAATGTTGGGAAATTTAGAAACCCAAGCTCGGTGTGCTTAATGTTCATATAATACAAACCAGGAATATATTCAGGCTATGTTTATCTACAACTGCTGTGAAACTGAACAGCACTAGCATGGAACTCCAGTCTTAAGTCCACGATCAGCAGATCCTGGTTCGATTAAGAGACAATTCAGCAAATTAACTGCAGAGTATTTGACAACATTTGAGATTTCCAGTTTGTAAAAACAACAAAATATCCTATATAGTGAAAGCTTTATTGATAAGATTCAACATAACAGAAAATGACGAAAAAGAGCAAAGTACTATGTACACAATGGGGTGACGCTGTCAAATTACAGATACTCCATATACAATCCTATGTATCGAGGATGGGTTGGGGTGGAGGAAGAGTGGGGTGGAGGAAGGGCGGGGACTGAAATCAACACAACGGAACATGGAAGATGGAAAAGAATAAACAGTTTGTACATTTTGTACATCTTTGTGTACACAGCGTTTGGGGGAGTCTCAGCACATCTCTTGTGCTTGCTGTACAATGTTCCTGGCTAAACAGGGGCGGAAGGTTAGCCTAGTGGTTAAAGCGTTCCCTCGTCACACCGAAGAACCGAGTTCTATTCCCTACATGGGTACAATGTGTGAAGCCCATTCCTGGTGTCCCCCGCCGTGATATTGCTGGAATATTGTAAAAATGCGGTGTAAAATCAAACTCACTCACTCCTCGCTAAACAATGACCATTGCTGGTACAGGTTTTAATCTTTCATTAAACATTTGCATACATCCCAAATATGACAAGTATGTATGCCGAGTTGCCTTGTTTAACCCATGTATGACACGCTATGTGCGTTTTGTGAATGTACTTCCTTATACTGTCAGTAGAATGTATACATCCAGAGCAGCATGGCTCAACTACATCTGTATATATCCATCCTCCTGACAGGCAAAATCAATTCCTATCTCACATGGAGATGTTTTCCCAGACATCTAAATACACCAAAACGTATACTTGAATTCCAAACCTGACAAAATATACAATGTTTTTTAGAGTGTCACTCAATTACATTCTCAAATGTAGACCATTTGCCAGATATCTAATACACCAAAACTTATGTGCATTTGATTTCCAAACCTGACAAAATATATATTAATGTTTGTTCAGAATTTCATTTGGCTGAATACATCCAGGGTAGCATGGCTCAACCACACCTGTATATATCCACCCTCCTGACAGGCAAAATCAGTTACTTTATTTCTCACATTGAAACACTTTACCAAGACATCTAAGTACACCGGCACTTAATGTGCATGTGAATTCCAAATCTGGGAAAATGTATAGTGTTATTTTAGAATGTCGATCGGCTGAATATATCCAGGGTAGCATGGCTCAACCACACCTGTATATATCCACCCTCCTCACAGCCCGAAAGAGACAGTGATTAGTAACAGTAAACCTACATAAATGTGCCTGACACATAGATCAGATATTATTTGGTAATGTAACCCTGAAACAGATAGAGATCTAACACGTTTTTCCAATTGTATTCAAGAAAGACTGCTTTAGGGTACTGCCAAAATATAATGTGTTTCATGTTCCAGGGACACTGACTTTTTGAAATGACAGATAGAAGAGTTACACTGAGATCAATGATTGTGCTGGTGACTGACAGTTCTTTTAAACACCCCGGTCAGTGTACTGTATCATGTAGGACCTGGACAGATCCTGACATCTTTCTGGAGGGATGACAGTCACGGCGTCAGTCAGGTGCTTCATGATGCCTGTTGGATAAAGATACATGAGTTTAAAGTCTGTAACATTGACGAATGAATAACAAATGTAAGCGTGGTGACTACTGTATTCATTTACATGTAACACCTGTTCTAAAAGTATGAAACACGATGCCGACATCATGAAGTGGCTACGATTTGTCTTCCTTCAAATGCCTTCTAAGTCTGAGTACACAATATATTTTAGCTGCCTGATGTTCAGGTGGAAGATAGCTAGCGCATGTGCATTGTGTATCTGTGTTTTATTTAAAATATACCTGGTCCAACATATTGCTCAGATCTAAGTTTCAACTACTTACCGTAGACAACATGCAGATGCTGATGGTGAGACAGGTGAGTTTGATGTTACAGGTGAAGCAGGTGGGAAACAGGTGAGATCAGGTGAGAGATAGCTAGAGTACTGTCGGGAATAGATAAAAAAAACAACTCTACAATTTCGGTAGTTAATATGTGAAAGTGTGAAATATCTGTTAAACTAAGTCCGGTCTAACAACAGTCTCAGTGGTAGGGAGATAGGAAACATAAATAAGGACTTTACTGTGCAGAGATGAGTGCAGAAATGAGCAATCAATCAATCTATCGACTCCAAAAGCACCTACGGTGGTATTAGAGCAGATCACAAAACAGATATATTACACATAATACATGCGTCTTTGTTACTATTTCTTAACAGGGTTTGTAAAATATTTATTAATCGAGACAGGCATTTCAGTTCTTTTGTGCATTTAGGCGTCAAAATTTTACAAAGGTTATATACATTTGGGTATTGATAATATAGTTTGGGAATATACAATAATCTGGTTGGGAGAAGAGCTTCACATCTAAAGATGTAATGAAGCTCATCTCCCTTTACATTTTGGTTGCATAGTTTACATAAACGAATTCGAACATGTCTCGCAATGCCCTGCGACCGGCCAGTCGCTATGGGTAAGTTATGAATTGAAGTGCGGAATCTCAGAATAGGGATAGACAGAATTAGGTAATAGTACGTAAGGATTGTTCAAAATTTATTCATTGTTTTCTCTCCACTTTTGGTTGAACTGGTATGACAGAATATTTCACTTCGTCCAATATTGTTTAGCACAGTTTGAATAAAGCGTATCAAGGGATAACCATTTAGACACTGTTGATGTTTGATCCAAATACAGTTATACATGATTTGTGACAGTTTTCGGTACAGGGTTAAGTAAGTTTATGCCAAAATGATAACATGCGCTGGAATATCTTCATATAAAGTAAGGGTTCTACTCAGTTCACCACAGATGATAAAATTTGGGGTAGATTTACGAAGTCCAGCCGCCATTTTAAGAAATTTGAAATGTAGACTGCATTTCAATCACTTTTAAATTTTCGTTTCCCCACATTGCTGAACCATACGTTAAAATTGGTAGAATCATCGTATCAAAAGTAGAGAAGAGACAGTCAAGTGGAAAATTTATATTGCGTGATCTCTTAAGAAAGCGGTAGATAACCTGTGTTGCGTTTGCAAGAATGGATTCAATACATGTAACCTTCCTTTTACTTCGATGACGTTTTTACGATGGCTGATTTAAACTTTTCTATGGGTATCATACGCATTTACATATCTCAACATAAACTTTATGAAATATAGACACGTAAGATGTTAATCAATAGATGAGACATATTCATCATACATGAAAAAAGCATGAACATATCTTTGGGATGACCCCTTGTGCCTATAGGCAGATCATGCATTTCATACCAGGTGAGTCGACGGTCCGTCGTCATAGCTGGTTGAGCGACCTAATTGCCATATATACTCTGATCTATTGTTTTCAGCAACTATTCGTATTTTTTCTAAGTTTTGTCCGATTTTATGAGTAAACATGCTTTTCTGCATATCCTATTACGCATCCCACTGAACGCCCAGTTAGACCGATGTGGGTTATTTCCACATATGCTATTTGCAGTTATGTAAATATTAGGGATACAGAGTAACAGACTAAAACATTTTTTCTCCTATTTCCGTCTGTACTTTAGATGGTTAATTAGGGTAACACCTACAGGTATAATTGAACAGTCCACTGTCTTGTGAACAGAGCAGAGTGAGCCTGAAACAGTTTGATTATGTGTAACTTACTTTTTGTGATTAAATGATAATCAGTCTTCTCTCCTAGAAATTGTTTTGCCATGTAAGATGAAATTAATGGCAATCAGTGTTCTATATCTAACAATATTTTCTAAAGATTTTAACAGTTCATGTCTTTGAATAGTATACAATAGACTTTCAAGGAAGTAATAAATAACATTCTCACATCCATGGCCACACTGACATGATGCGTCATTTTTTACATTTATTCTAAATATACCATAATTAAGTGTATTCTTGTGTGCAAAACATTTAACATCCTTATTCCATATGAATAATATTTAGTTGCACACTTGTCTTTCACATGGATATAAGATTTAAATGATGCAACAGTCGCAAGTTCTAAAAGCTAAGGGAATATTATTTCACATTCTAACTGCTGATGGAATAAAAGATGACGTTGAGTACCTCAGTCTTGTACATGGTTAGCTAAATTATCGGAGATTCGTAACTGATAACTTGTCCGGTTGCCTACTAAATGTGGGAGTAGATGCTGAAGAAAAACTGGGCAAGACCTTCTTGAAATATATAGAATAATATTAAACGCCTCTTCTCTCACAATGTGTATGTATATCAGTGTTTTATTTAAAATATACAAAGTAATTGCTCAGATCTAAGTTTTAATTACTTACCGTAGACAACATGCATATGCTGATGGTGAGCTTGATGTTACAGGTGTAAGACAGGTGTGATCTATTGCTGTAGCAATGGTACCTGTACAAGTACAGACTGGGATAAGAATCACATATACCTGGGCCGACAAACAAATATGCAAACAGTGAGTAAAACACGAATGACAGTGTATATTCCTTATGATATTAAATGTACGTAGCCCCCAACAAACATATTCTGCGGGTATTTGAATTATTATGAAGAGCATGTATGAGTGGCTTTCCCTGCAAATTCGTGCAATCTCTGTACCAAAGGCAGAAGATGCTTGGATAGTGCCCGATATAAAGGGAAAGTTGACTATTTGAAAGATGAAGCCATTCTTCTTGTCAGAAAGTCTGGGACAGGTTTATGAATATATATGAATCGAAATATAGAACACCTGAGGCTGTTTCAAAGTTCACCTTTCCACTGGTAGGCTATAGGCAATTTGATCGGGTTTTGTAGATAAGATGATCAATTTGGGAACAAATACGTGAACAGAAAAGGAAACTACAATTTCGAAACATTATTGCATGTATTGCTTGAAATTCACCTTCTGGAGACATCCATGCTAGAGATCTGATGGTAGACATAACCTGGCGGAGTCACATGACTAGGTCCATGTTTGTTGTCGACAGATCTGGACGTAGATATTAGTGGTTGGCAGACATCGGGAAGTCTATCAAAGTGGTTGGCCAAGATCTGGATTTGAACCATCTCTGAAGGATGATGCCCTAGACTTTGTCCATTTTGGTAGACTGTTTCGCATATTGCATTCCATGAGACAGTATTTGACATAAGTGGATCCGATAGGTAAGATGAGCAAGCACTTCGTGATACCAGCCATATGACCACACATGATTAGGAACATACTTCATCATCTATTCCTAGCATCAAGGATAAGTAAAATACTACGATAAACCGAGCAACATAATACGGTTCAAAATGTAACCGAAATATCGGTATGATCTGACATTCTAATTACAATGGTATTGAATCTCCTGTTGGCAGTTGCCTTTAAAACTGCTCACCAAATACAACCAGCCGAGAAGATGCTTACGGATACCATCGAGTCATCGTTCAACTAAAAGGTGTTAGCGAGGATTTCATGTAGGAGTGTGAGCCATGAAACATGAAACACCCCTCAACACCTCAAAGCTGCCCGGTCGTCAGTAGGTACACGATACACCATCAAAGAGTTGGGCGATTTGGCTGAACAAATAATCCTAAAGAGCCCTCTTGGTTATGAAAACAGAAGTGGAGATTGGATTCACATCCTTATCGGATACTGTGATCGTGGGAATCATTATATAATAGTATATGAAGTGGTATGGATTCCTGCACATGGTGCGGTGTAAATGGTAGAGGTAAAGAAGCTTTAGACTCAACACACCTGGGGAGAAAACGATAACATTTTGTTAGGACTAGAATAATTATAAAGCTCTTCTTAAAGATGATGGAAACTTGTTCTTTATATTCGTCTGAGAATTGAAAAATTGAAGCCATCCTTATTGCATACACTCTGGTATAGTTTTTTAAATATATACACACGAATCAAATATGAAATATCCCAGGCTGATTCAGATTGCGAGATAGTTTCTAAACTTTGCTAGCTAGTTGGCCTAGCTATGCTTGGAAGTTACTAGCCCACAAAATAATTCACTAGCACGAAATTTAAATGTAGACACTGGTTTCATCATTAAGCTGCTAATATGATGAACATTAAACGTGCATTATGACTGAACAAGTCGGAGAGAGTGATATATTAACAAACTGACCAGATGAAAATTCACTAGCCAATCGGGTCAGTGACTCTGGTGATTTACTGGCTCGACAGGATTTTTACTAGCAACGGGCTAGCGCGCCAGTGGCTATTTCGCACAGTGGGCTGATTCAATGATTGCTCTTCCTTGGTAGGGTATAGGCCATTTGGCAGGGTCATTTGTAGATTAGATCATGAAAGGAATGCTCACCTTCGAGAATCAGATATCCATGCTTGAGACCTGATGTTTGACAGCATCTGGCCGAGTTACAGGACTATGTCCATGTTTGTAGTCCTCTAAGGTCTGCACGTGCACCTTAGCCTTTGGCAGATATCGGAATGAGTGTCTCAGTGGTTGGCCGAGATCTGGAGTTTCATCACGCTGTGAGTGAGGCATCTCTGACCGAGATCCTAGACATTGTCCATTTTGGTAGGCCCAGGGCTGTGTGGTCCGCTTATTGCATCTGATGACAGTGTTCGACAGACGTGGATCCGATAAGACAGGTAAAATAAGCAACACACTTCATGATACCAACCACATGACCGCACATGATTAGGATACTCCGTCCTCTACGCTTAGTATACGGATAAGTAAAATACTACATTAAACTGAACCATGATACAGTTCAAATGTAAACGAAATATCTATATGATCTGACATTCTCGTGGCAATGGTATTGAATGTTAACAGTTGTCGTTCAAAGTATTCACCAAATACAGCCAACTTGAGACAATGCTTACGGATACCACCAAGTCATCGTTCAACTAAAAGGTGTTAGCGGGTCTTTCATGTAGGAGTGAGCCATGAAACATGAAACACCCCTCAACATCTCCAAGCTGCCCGGTTATCAGTAGGTACACGATACACCATCAACGAGGTGGTCATGTGAAAGGAAGCGGTGATTGCTCCAATAAATTCGCATCCTAATTGGATGACATGCTCGTGGGAATTATTATAGAGTATACGAAGTGGTAATATTCCTGCACATGTACGGTGTAAATGGTGGAGGTATTGAGGCTCTGGACTCTCAACACACCTGAGGAGAAAAAGATAGTATTTTGTTAGGATAAGAATAATTGTCACGATCTTGTTAGAGATGATGAATTAACTTGTAATGTTCCTTAATGATGGTTTTGATATTCAGAGGGAAATAGGTTTGTGAAAGCGAACCAAAAACAGTGCAAGACAGCTGCCAAGTTAAATAAAATCATCTGCACTCAGGAAATGATTCGCAAAAGTTTTGAATGGTTTCATTATCATAACTGTACATACCTGGAGAGGTAACAGGAGGATGGTCATGGAGGGGCTGGTGGCAGCGTGTGGTTGATTACTGGGATTACTGGGGTGATGGATGCCAACTGAGGATGACAAGCTAGGTGGCTGACAGTAGAAGACTGCTAAGGATGGTGACTGATGATTGACCGCGAGACATAACGTTGTCTATTTCTGTGATGATGACATCTGAAGAAAGAAAGGCTCGGTTTAAATGCGGAAGGAGTCACATGTAAGCATTGTTACGTCATAGTCAACATTGGAGTTGTTACTGCATATGTCATATACCAAAAGTGAATGCAAGAACCCATTTATATCAATTAGTTAAAACATGCATGGCATTCAACTTACACGTGACACTCCTCCCAACGCCCCATAGACGACACCGGCCGGCTTCTGTACTCTTTCCCTCCTACAAGGAAAGAAGCAATACTTAGACCCTTTCTCCGATCCAAGCAGTACGGTTCATTTACCCGTTGGATCCACATGGATTCATAGATTCAGCAACGACATCCACACTTGTGGCACATGAACAAAATACGAGTGGTCGTATGGGGTTGCTACGAGAAACATTGGCAGAATCATTCTCCAAAGTCAGGTAAGAAATCTCACTAAGGTACTCTGGGGCTAACTGAGAATAAGCTCCAGGACCTCAGCCGTGTCTGAGTGCGAAGCTGAAGACTAATTCAGCTATCGAGAATGCATGCGTCTAAATGTTAGTGGAAACCAAGCTGCCAGTGATGTATGATCAACTGGAATAGCATACTCACTGCTGAAAGAGGTTGTGTCGTCACGTCCATATTCACCGGTGATGCTGCCGAGCGCTGAGGTTGTTGTTGCCATTGGTGCTGCTATAACAGTTGCCGTTCGAGCTGTCACAGCTGCGGTCAGTGTTGTTTCAGCCTGGAAACAGAAAGTGAACGTAATGCATAGGGTGACGTTTCAAAATAGTGAACATTCACACACTGTCGATTCAACGCTATGAAAAAATATGACGAATCAATACCAGACATGTTGTATTTTCAATGATCATTACAACCGTTATTAAATGATATATTGCACTTTCAATGATATTTACACAACACTTACTATACATATAATCAATGACGTTACAACTATTTTCGACCAATACTATATACGTCTTATCCTCAGTGATGTAACTTATGGTTTGATAATGAAGAAAGTCTTGACTGAGCACACCTGAGGTGAAATATGCTTCTTTTCAAAAGTTTAGACTCACTAGTGTAAATATAGCCAGTTACTTCAGGCAACTGCTCTAAACTGATTTTTTATAAATATTTCACACTGTTTAAAGGTACTGTTTACACATGAATTGATGTATTGTAAAACATATGCGTAAAGATTATCGTCATAATCAGTGAAAACTCGCGAATTCTGAACTAAGCGTAACACCAAAACGCAGCTTTTCACATGTACGATATTTGCACATACGTTGCAGCAATTTGATGCAGGATCCTCGTGCAATTCATGTGCATAAGGTTAGTGGAGAAATCAATCTTTGATGTAACCATATATATATACATAACATATAATGAATGTTTGAAGTGAGTCTAAACTCTTGAAAGGTATTCAGAATCACTGTACATAAAGCCTTTGTTAAAGATGAGTTAACTTGTATGTTCCCAAATAAATGGTTTTGATATGGGACGCCTTGAGCATTTTTCAACCGCGAATAAAAAATAGTTCAAGGCAGTGCAGCGACCATGGTAAATGATGAAATCATCTGCACTCAGGAAATGTTTCTTAAAAGTTTTAAATGGTTTGATGATCACAACTGTATACCTGGAGAGCTAGCAGAAGGATGACGTAGTCAGTGGCCATTGAGGGACTGATGGCAGCGTTAAGGTTGATCACTGGGATTACCGACTGAGAATGCCAATTTCGGGGACTGGCTGAGGAGGCTGGGTGAAGATGACAGCTCTAGACGACAACCTGGATGATGGAGACATTGGACGCTGGCGAGAAACGAAGAACGAGACCTCTAACCTTGTCTTTGTCTCATGAAGACCCGTTGTTGTACGGTAACGACATCTGAAGACAGAAGGTGAAAACATCTTAAACATCGTAGTCACCATCATAGGTGTTACTTCATATGGTATATACACAATGCAGAGGTGAGAAGCCATTGCTATCAAGTTAAGAAACACATGGAGTTCAACTTACTGGTCACTCCTCCTCCCAACGCCATCTGGACGACCCCAGCTGGCTTCCGTATTCGGCCCCTTGTCTACAGGAAACAGTACTTAGACATTATCTCCAGTCCATGGGTCACAGTAACTTTTACCCGTTGGATCTACTTAACATATTGGTGTACTCCCTACTGCACGTGAGCATTTTCAGTTTCATCAGGGGTGTCAGAGTGCGGATAAATGAACGCCTTGAATTTGTTGATCTGCGTCTCCAGGAAACTTTCTAAAGACTACTAACACAAGGAACATTTTGACGCTTAACTGAGACTAGTTAAGGCCCAACAATGGGAAGATTGTTTCATCAACAGATTTGAAGATTATTGGTAATTAGGAGTGAATAGTCTTGTGCTGCAGTCAACAAGGTCTATTTTAATTGATGAGATGAGCAATGACCTGCACCCTCGTGGTACACTAACAAAATGGCCGTATTGGCTCTTACAACCAGCATGATCAGTTAGGGAACGTTAAAAAACCAGCAATCGTCATTCTCAAAAGTCAGGTAAGATGTCTCACCGAAGTCCTCTTCTCCTCATCGAAAAGACGTAGCAGCTCTTCGTATGGTGTTTCTTGATGCTGCCTGTGCTGCTGCTGCTGTTGTTGCTGCTGCTGCTGTCTGTGCTGCTGCAGCCGCTGCCTCTGGAGACGGGGCTGATGCTGCTGTTGGAGCTGTTGCTGACGTAGCTGCTGCCGCTGCAGGCGGGGCTGCTGCTGTCGGGGTTGTGGCTGCTGTCTGGCATGCTGGTGCTGTCGGGGCTGCTGCTGCTGCTGTCGGGGCTGTTGCTGCTGTTGTTGTCGGCGCTGTTGGTGAAGCTGAAAGCGTTGTTGCTGTTGGTGCTGCTGTTGCTTTTGAAGTTGTTGCCTCACTTCCCTTTGCCTATACCTAGCTTGGCGTCTCTGTCTTGCTTCATCAGCTGCCTGAGCCTGAATGAAACAAAGAACATGAAAAGGATTCATGAACGGTTGTTAAAGTTATGAAATGCAATAATGTAGAACTACCTCAATGTACCGATGTGAAATGGGTTCAGAATTCTTTGAGAAGAAAGCAATGAAGAGAAGAATGTCCAGCAGTTCTTTTTGATCTGTTATAACATAGTCATGAAATACTCCGGAGCGAAATAAAAACACATAAATGTAAACAGCTGTTAATATGCTTCAGATATATTTGACAGTGCAGAAAACAATTGGCTTCTGGGAACCTAATCTGATGTTGTAGTAGAACTCGTATTGAAGAATAACGTGAGGACGGACGGACGAGACACTAAATCTGTGTCAAGCGAAACTAAAGACTTTCAGCTATTAAGGATGCATGCCTCTAATTGCGAGTGAATCAAACTCCCAGTGATGAACTCCAATAGCATACTCACTGCTGTAAGAGTTTGTGTCGCCACATTCATAGTCACCGGAGCTGCTGCGGTTGTTGCTGTGGCCAATGTAACTGCTGCTGGTGCTGCTAATGGAGCTGCTGATAGAGCTGTCGATGGTGCTGCTAGTGGAGCGGCGGACGGAGCTGCTGATGGCGCTTGTAAAGAAGCTGACGATGAGGCTGTTGCTGGTGCTGCTGCTGGTGCTACTGCTGGTGCTACTGATAGAGCTGTCGGTGGTGATGCTAGTGGAGCGGCGGATGGAGCTGCTGATGGCGCTGGTAATGAAGCTGACGATGAGGCCGCTGATGGTGCTGCCGATAAAACTGCAGATGGAGCTGCTGTCGATGTTGTGTCCCGCTGCACAAACAAACGTAACAACTTGGGTGACTAACGTACGTGTCAATATAGAGCGCATTCACGCTCCAATATTCAATCCTATGAAACAATTTGACGAATCAATACCAGACTTGTTGTATTTTCAGCGATATTTACAACCGTTATAAATTATACTTGATTTGCACTGTATATTACACAACCATCGCTGTACACATAAAAATATAATCAATGACATTGCAACTGTCATGGTCTGATACTATAATTGTCTTATTTTCGATGATATTACAACTTCTATGAACCATACTTTCAATGACATATCTCTGAGGGTATGATACAAAACACTGCAAAACACGGCCACACTGCAAAACACATCGACATTGAATACATGCATTAAATTTCGTTTATCAGCCATTACGTTGCCAGCTCTATAATTATATGCACCCGAATCGAAGCACCATATTTTCGTGGTTTCTTTTTGTTGTACTTTTTTTATGTAACCATGTGCTGTCCGTGTTGTGTTGTGTGTGCCTTGCCTTGCCTTGCCTGTATGCAAATACCGAACTGCCAGCGAAAGACTTCTGCCCGCATCCCCCTTAAAGTTCATTCTAGTTAAATCATATCATCTGAATATATATGCCTCATCTGTTTTAACACGTTTCTATAATTGTATCTAAACATACTGAAAGTCACATCCAACATTTTAAAAAATGCCACTCTAAAAATGTTTTCCCCATCGTTAAAATTTAGTCTCACCAATTGATGTATATTCCGAAGTTCTGCCCAAATCGAAAGGTTCACGTTCTGTCAAATTAAATATTTCACCTCTGAGAGTATGTTAAACATCAATATACACAAGTCCTACGATCAAGAGGTGATGTGCAGAGCTCATCGCTCATCACATGGAAGCCCCGGGTTTGATTATTGACATGTTAAACGCCACCACGCAAGAACATCATGTCATGCAACGTATATAACTGTATACGGTTAAACGCTGTGTCACGACTGCACTCAGTAAAATCATTTGACTTACCATTCCCTTTAGACGCCTGATTTCATCTTTCAGCCTTCTATTTTCCTCACGGAGTCTTCTTAACTCGGCTGCATCGTTAGCCTGTGGCAAAAGACATCTCAGACAGGTCAGAGACATGCACGTCAATAACATGATACATCTTAACACACTTCTGTACCTCTGTGTACCATCTTACTGATCACCTGATGGACAGACCATATAGCTATAATGATATAGTGTATAAATATCATCATACTTTGCAACCAATCAGAAGTGAGTAAGTTATGTTTCCAGGGGCGGATACAGCTTCTTGGGAAAGGTGTGTGTGTGTGTGTGTGTGTGTGTGTGTGTGTGTAGAGAGAGAGAGAGAGAGGGGGGGGGGGGGGCACTCTTCATTTTCATGAGAGTTTCAATGGTCACTTATTAAACGTACATGACACCCCTGCACGCACACCCCTCCATCCCTCTGGATCCCTCTGTGGTTACATACCGCCTACACTAATTGTTGTATTACGTCAGTAAATATACATCAATTACTTATTACGTAACCCGTTTCTTTTTTATTTAATTAATCTGTGCCTAAGAATAGATGGATGTTTTTAATAGCCTCACCCTAACCCTAACCCTAACCCTAACCCTTAACCTTACCCTAAACCATAACCCGTCGAAATAATCCTAATAAATAGAATACATTTCAAGCGGGGTTATGAGCGGAACTTGTACCATACTTTGCTAAGATTGCTTGGTTTTTTTCACATCTTAGAAATAGTTATGGAGGACATGGATGCAATGAGCATGCATGTCACGTTGAACGTGATAAAGTAGATTTAGTGGTATAAGGTAGGATCGGTACAAAGACTATTTTAAGGTATTATGTTTACTCACGTCCAACTGAGCCGCCTCTCCGCCAGTTGCCCCAGTCCCCTGTCCTGGTGTACAGTAAGGCGTGGACGTCATTGGGGTGGAAAATGGTGTCGAGGTTGTTGACGAAGATCTCTGGTTGGCGATAGGGGTACCTCTTGTGACCTGGCTTGAAGGTCCTGCTTGGGGTACTTGTGGTCCGACCTGTGGGGCTGGGGGGACGCCTGACACCAGGCCCAAACCTTGCAAAAGTCTGTTCATGCTGACAGCGGGAGAATCGGTGAGAATAAGATGAGCGAGAATATTGAAGCGATATGAACACAGGTGAACGATAAACGCGACGCAGCTGTCAAGGCAACTTTGTTTTATACTCGACCATTGGACCAATCAGGGCAACAAGCCCTGGGACAATGGGGGTGGTCAGTAGCCAGCAGCTGAGATTTGATGTTGTCTCGTGCGGATCAAGGAAACTGACATCATCAGTCGCTTGAAACAATGGAACCCAGCCTGAAATATCGCCACGACTCTACTCTGTCGCAAAGGGTTATGTAACAACGCTCTAGCTGGCAAACACACACAACTCGTTCAACAAGAAATATACTCCTGAATTGGGGACAACCTCTGATGTTTTTCCCCTGAAATTAACAGCAGCAGGTGACGTTAAAAGTGTAAACTACTTCCCATATAAACAATTCTGTTCGGAAAGAGTTCCTTCCGTTCCCCATATTTTTTTTGTAACATTACCGTGCCAGGGGCTCTTATCATACAACGTGCACGTGGTGCGACCCTATATATATTGTAGGTATTTTTGTGAGTTTTCTAGTACTTGTTGTGCTAGGTTTTGTTAATAACTTCAGTACATATTAATTTATATATATATCACACACGTGCACAAGCAATGTATAATCAAAGGACTTTCAGTATTGTATAGATTGTACACACACCAAATAGAGACACTCACAGAACGATTCACGGTATGAATTCAAGTATTATAATTCGTATGTAATGACACCGACTGTGTTATTTTATTTATTACCCACGCCTTACCTGCATAAAATTGACAAAATAGCGTGTTTTGTTATTTGTATGGTTTCAACCCGAAAACTGGTGGTTTCATAAATAGAATTTCGTTGAGGTCTAACCTTTGCAGTTTTTTTGACATGGAATGAGTAATGATACCACAGCCGTAGATGCCATGATATTATCTGTAATACCATTTATGAAACGCTGGAGTGTGTCTGAGGTTATTAACTGAGTGATTGAGTGAGTGAGTGAGTTGGGTTTAAAGCCGCTTTGGGCAATATTCCAGCAATATCACGGCAGGGGAAACAAGAAATCTGCATCACATATGGCACCATGTGAGGAATCGAACCAGGTCGTGACGAGCAACCGCTTTAACCACTAAGCTACCCCACTGCCCCGGAGTTTTATTGGGGCCAGATGCTGTTGCTGTGTATCGCTGTTGACGATTATCAAGTACCTCGGCAAAACCTGCTTGACACCTTTGTACTGGTCACCTCACAGATGTCCTTAGCATGGTGATCTACCTTCAGTTGTTGGCAATATATAGCCTGTTAATATATTGTATTGTCTTCTATAGTACTAATTATATATCTATCTCTGTGATCCTCTAGATATTTTACTGTCCTTCGTTGACAGGGTTTTCTAATTTTGCTTTATTTGTTATGACATTATTTATTATTCAAATTCTCGTCTCGATATGGCTGCAAATATTGCCGATGTGACGTTAAATTTTAACTCACTCACTCACCTCAAAGATAAATAGAAGGGACAAACTCCTCTCCACATCCTAAATCTCTGTCACAGACAATTGTACCATCCTACTGTGAACATGTGTTTTGAATCACTATGAAACAGGGATGATACCAGGCGTTCATGAATAGGTGAGCCTAATCTGTTCCACGCTAGTCTCAGTTGTTCGCTTAAAAATAGAACACAAGGGATCATATGCACACGTCTTTCACAGCAGTGCCACGAAACAAACCTAATCTATGCCAGTGTAATCGTTTCCATATGAAACATTTCATACTTGCATGCATATGAAATAATCGTAGTTACTTATATGTATCCTGACTGCAGTACGTATCATAGAACACGAGCCGATGATACTAACAAAGGCCTGGGTGTAAGCACCACGCCCCAGTATCTCTTTACAAATTAGAACACGAATGATTAAGTTTCCTCTCGCCGAAATCAGCGGAGCGGAATTGCATCCTTTAGGCGTGTGGATTGCACCAATATGACCATTTTCTACATCACGCAGACACTATGGCTACCTTATTCTATTACAGCAAGTGATTCCTTGATTCTGCGATGTCAAGCAACCAAATGACATCTTTAATATGTTGATCCAATGTTTGATAACTCTCATATACTGCAAAAAGCCAACATACACTCTCTCAAAAAAGAAACGCAACCCCTATCTAAATATCTGACATCATTTCTCGAATAAAGATGGTGAATGTAAATTAGAATTTTCTTCAAAATACTGTTAATACGTTCCCATCTGATCAGTATAAGCTCCCAAACGGAACCATTTTCACACATGATGACCTTTGTATCCGTGTTATTTGAGAAAGTGCGAAATTGTCATGTACAAAATGCTAAAAAGCCTGTTGCACGTGCAAATCGTTGAAAACACAGTTCATGTAGAGGGTTTTAAAAGCACGCGTAGTTTGTAATTTTTCTCTCATAATTTGCTCTGCAAATCAAGTTCGAAAATGCCCCGTTTGAGTACAGCAAATCGAAATATTGCCATTGGTCGCATTGAGGCCGGGGAAAGCTTTGGAACAGTTGCCCGTCATCTAAACGTACACAAAACAACAATCTCACGACTTTGGAATCGTTACACACAGTTCCATGCAATTGAAGATCGTCCCAGGAGCGGTAGACCTAGGATCACCACACCGGCTCAGGATCGCTTTATTCGACTCAGCCACCTACGTAATCGGCATGCCACACCCACCATCACTGCAACACAGGTGCCAGGTTTGAGGAGAGTATCGGCCCAAACCATCAGGAACCGTTTACATGAGGCAAATTTACGTGCAAGAAGACCAGTTGTTGGGCCCGTCTTGAAACGCCAACATCGACGCCAACGTCTCAGGTGGTGTACTAACGTAAGGAGATGGACCCTAAGAAACTGGAGAAGAGTCTGGTTTAGTGACGAGTCTCGTTTTCTTCTTCAACGACGTGACGGTAGACAACGTGTCTATAGACGAGCAAATGAACGTTTTGCACCGAACTGCGTTCGACAGGTCGACAGATTTGGAGGAGAAAGCATCATGGTATGGGGAGCCATGTCTTACAACCAACGGTCAGACTTGGTCATCATTCGTGGCAATTTGACGGCACAACGGTACATTGATGACGTCTTACAGCCACATCTTCTGCCGATAATCGACCAACAGAGGGAGTTGTTTCAACATGACAATGCCCGCCCTCATACAGCTCGTGCAACAGTGGCATTCCTACAGAATTCAAACGTCAACGTGATGCCGTGGCCCTCCAGATCGCCAGACATCAATCCTATCGAACATCTGTGGGACCAGCTGGATCGTCGTGTTCGTGCACGTACACCACAACCGCACACGTTGGTTGAACTGGACGCAGCACTCCAGGAAGAGTGGAGAGCAATCCCCCAGGAAAACATCCGCCGTCTGATTCGTTCTGTTCCGAGGAGGTGCACTGCTGTGATTAGAGCTCGTGGCTCTACAACGAGATACTGAAGACAACGCCCCCTAGCGTAAATTGAGAGTTCGATACTGACCTGCATTAACTGTTACCTTATACCGTGCTGACCTAAGGTTCACCATGTCAAATTTCATGGCATTATCTTTAAAAATACAAATGTAATAACCAGTTAAAATTGATATAAACATTACCAAAAAAAACAGGGGTTGCGTTTCTTTTTTGAGAGAGTGTATTAAGTGACTTCTACATTCTCCTTTAACCATAATATTTGAAGTACACTGTTTGACACTACGAAACAGTTTCCATGCAAGTATATGTACACGTTCAACAGCTTTCGATTCAATAAAATATCAAATGATTTGAAATATGATGCGCAAAATAACACCCAAAGTTCCAAAACAGGTTCACATCCACTGACTTACGATTCGGCCCTGGCCACACCCCTATGTGTGCTCCTGGGAGCGGCTAGTGATGCTATTTTTGAACTGGGTGGGTCTTCTCTGTCACGTGACTGCGAGCTAGTTGAGGCCTCGGATTGCGTGTTAGCAGCAGTTTGTGAAGCGTGCGTAATGCGATTTTGGAGCAGACGACAGTTTCACCTTTGGAAAAAAACTAATGTTTAGATGGAACCGTATCTTTTGCTCTTCTTGATTTCTTGTCGTTGATTCCATGTAAATTCCTTGGTCGTTCCATAGCCGTTGGCTTTATTATATATATTCCTTCAAGAAAAGAACATGGAGTCAACCAGTTCTAAAGTCAGAGATATTGAGGTGGTCTAACAGGACTAAGACCAGGCATATTACGATTAAATACTATTCATGGAAAGCTTGTACCCGGGAGAGTTTGGTACTTGTGTAACTGGTTTAACGTAAGCAAAAGATCGATCTATGCTGTTGTCAAGCTAGGTATTTTACCAACAACATCGGGTTTGTTGTTGCTCTATGGCTATGAGAGTAATGATATTGTGCATCATCAGCTGCTTGTATGTGATCTAAGTTACAGCAGGAGAGAGATACACAAACTATGTGATAATCTGACACTCCATCAATATTTGCTTCTGGAAGATTGTGTGGATGATGAACGAACTAAGGATGTGACACTACTCGTAGAATGCATGGACGACATGGACAACGTTCATAAACATCGTCTCCAGAGAAATCAGTTCCTGGGACCTACATTCCATACTGTACTTGTAGAATATACATTCAGTGTGTAATAATGTCCCGTGGGACTCTGGGGTGGCTGTATCTCGCCCAGCAAATCTATTGATCTGCCATGTCTCTCATTTACTTTCAATAGCCACTGAATTGATATAATGTTAAGAGATATTATTAGGTGATAACAGTCTAAACCAAAACAAAAAGATAGCTCCGCATTTCTTCAGGATGACGTTGCACACTTATCAACCGGATAATGCACTTATTTTCTTACTTACCTTGTTTTAAAACAATTCCATGGAAGCATCTACTGATGTTTACTCTTGTAGAGGAGGCGAAACAAAGAGAGTGTTCCTGAGTGAGAATGTTATTGTTGATGTGTGGATGGACATACGAGTTCGAGCGTGTGAGTGTCTGAGGATGAGAGTGTGATTGTGGTGTGTGAATGCGGGATTGTCCGATGTGAGGAGGTGAAGGTGATAGCAATCAGAAGGTACGCTATAATTTGCGTTTAAGGTAGCCCATAGCAGATTTGCTATTAACACATTTAAATCAAACTGTCGGTGATAGATGTATGTTATTATTGTATCAAATGAAATAAACAAGACTTAATTCTAATTTTACAGAGGCAGTGGGGTAGCCCAGTGGTAAAAAGTATTCGTTCGTCACTCCGAAGTCTCGGGTTCGATTCCCTACATGGGAACATTGTGTGAAGCCTATTTCAGTTGTCCCCCGCAGTGATATTGCTGGAATATTGCGTAAAACCCAAACTCATTCACTCTAATTTTACAATCTGTGGCATGTTACAACGGTAACAAAAGTATCAGAACAGTGTTTCCATATTTTTGCATGAAGTCATAGGAAGCATGTAGGAAATGGCAAGAATCACGGCAACGTGAACAGCATGGCGCTGCAGTACTGCTTCTGTAAACATTTAATGAACAGTTAGTCCCATGTCTGCTACATCTGCTTGTTAAGTAACCATACTCTTGATCTTGTGGCACAAGCAATAATAATCACCTCTTATGATCCAGTAAAGCTAGCTCGGGGGTAGCCGAGGGTAGTAATTAATGATGACGCTGTAAATGGAAAAATAACATTGTGTGGGTATTCCCATTGGCATAACAGTGAAGAAGATCTGTGACTGACCATTTCATCGTGCCTCTGGTACAGATATATTGTCAGTCCGTCTTGGCTGGAGACCATAACAGTCAAGAAGAAACCGGAAGTGATAACGAGGGAGCTATTGACGTGACTTCACTCCTTGTTAGCTTGATTTGGGCGGAAAGCCTGACATGAGTGTTGTGATGAGGGTATAGAAAATTACCACTTTGATGAAGCCCACGAACAATGTGCATACAAAAGTTGTGATAAAATCGGGGCAAATGGGGATTGGATCAAGGCGACCGGGTCACACTTGTCCCCGATAGTAGGTATGACCCATATCAGTCTCTACAGACACGTTGTTCCTTCCTGTTTGTATGCACACTTGATGAAGTTGTTGTCAATACTGGGTGGTGGTGGGTGTGTGTGTGTGTGTGTGTGTGTGTCTGTGTGTGTGTGTGTGTCTCTGTGTGTGTGTGTGTCTGTCTGTGTGTGTGTGTGTGTGTGTGTGTGTGTGTGTGTTAGTTAGTTAGTTAGCCTAGTGGTTTAAGCGTTGGCTCGTCACGTTGGCTTGTCAATACTGGGTGGTGGTGGTGGTGTGTGTGATTGTGTGTGTGTGTGTGTGTGTGTGTGTGTGTGTGTGTTAGCCTAGTGGTTTAAGCGTTGGCTCGTTACGCCGAAGACCCGGGTTCGATTCCTCACATGGGCCCAAAGTGTGAAGCCCATTTCTGGTGTCCCCCGTCGTGATATTGCTGTAATATTGCTAAAAGCGGCGTAAAACTAAACTCAGTCAGTCAATACTGCTGGGAGGCCCCAGAGTTTCGCAAGACACATATCTTATAAATTAGACTCCATGAATATACTCACTGAAGTAGAAGGGCAACTTAGAGGAATACATGATGACTGTTCTGCAGGTTTCTATAACTAAAATGACAAAGAACATGAACAAATGTTGCCTGATCCCGGAAACCACAAAGGTAAAGTGTGAGTATGTGAGTTAAGATATATAGCCACATCGACAATATTTCAGCCATATCGTGACTTTAAAAAGTTATGAATTCATTATAAACGCAACCGAATTATAAAAAAACCCCTGTCAACAGAGGACAGTAACATAACTAGATATTATCACAGATGGAGCATTAAAACTAGCATGTGACTGTAAAATTAAACAAACCTTTATGGACAATTCAATATAGAAAACGGGCTGGAGAAGATCAACAGCAACTTAAGGTAGTCACTATACTAGGGAACAAAGGTAAAAGAGACAGCCTGTGTTTGGAAGAACAGAAAAAATCCTGTGGGTCTCGATGGAGTACTGATGGGATTGTTTAAACGACTGCTGTAACAGATGAACAGATTGATTCCCTCGCATCACACGAGTACTGTTTGAGTGGCGGGTGTTTCCGGTAGGATAGTATCTGCTTACTCTTTAAGCAGATACCCGTGTCATCACCGATTTGAGCAATACATTCATGCTTTTTTCAGGGCAATTTTAATTTTCCGCTCAGTGAAATATTTTGATGAATGATCAAGTCTGGTGCTGACGTTTTGTATCTTATAGATTGCTGCCACAGATCCAGGACTGCCCATTGGACCTACAGTGTTTTGAGGTAAATGTCAGATAATATATCTGTCGAAACGAGACATTATTTTGTATGCTTATCTTATACTGTGCGTGATGTACCATTCACTATTCAGGATTGTAACATATACATGGTATTTTGGGATTTATAATCAAGCTTGATCGACAAAATAGTACTTAGCACAAACAAAAACAGACACGCTTCGTGCAGCCTTGTCAGTCAGATGTCCATTGTGTCACGTCAACACTGCAGGCCATGATGGGGACACAATAAACAGTGGTTGTCAGGAAAGCAAGTGTCACTTTACATGATAAAAAGCGATAAATCCATTTCAAATATCATAATCATCAATCATTCGATATTTATATCTGAGTTCATGACAAAATATAATCGATAACTGTTTCGTGTCAGAGACGATGAATGTGTTTGTGTTGAGCCTAATGGGTTGAGCTGTGCATGTACATGCTCGATATTGGTTTGTCATTAAATTATTTGGCTTATTTGATTAGTTTAGTTATTTTAGGCATACTGGTATCTGAGAAATACGTAATCTGGGTCGTTACAGAAGTAGCTTAGCCAATACACTACCTATGCATCATTGAATAAACTGTACCACTGTCATTCTAATATCCTAGGCACACGATATTTTGGAATCGGAACCTGATGTGTGGCGAGGAAAATGTACTTAATATTATGTCTACACCAGATAAACTTGTATAAACTTTGGAAATAGGTGACTTATTTCCCAACTGGTTGCAAAAATTCGACACACCTTTTTCCAGTGAAGCTAGAGGGATTTTATCCCGGTTTTGTAAATATCCATGGTGTAATAACGTCATCGTGTGAGTTGTTGTTTATGCATTTCTGTTTGCGAACAGAAGTGAGTCTGAAGGAGCCAGTCTAGGAGAGGTATGGCAGTGCTTAGGAAGTTCAAAGCCATTTAGCGATGGCAAATGACTAATGTGTCGGTGGTTCTCAGGCGCGTAGGAAGCCATTTTTTTCGTGTAAGCCTGATAGGTTGCAAAGCTATATATATTTAGATAGAATTGAGGGCTTGCCCAATCTTTTTGGCAAAAATCAAAGATCAAATAAAAAAAAAATCAAAGATGGCAGCGACCCAATAACGTTCACGCTTCTATACTATTCACACTTTGCTAAGGATCAAATCATGGATTCAACAGAAAACTATGGTGTGGGGTCAAATTGGATTTAAATATCTAAGCTTATTGTAAGCATGGATCCTAGGCTTCAGTGTGTCATTTCATCTTGTGGATCCCATACCTGCTATTGACAGGTGTTGTGTTATTGTCAATGACTCGTTCCATGATTTACAAAATGGTTGATTGGTGCCATGAAAACCATTTTATGCTTACTCATGTATCAAGTGCACAAGGTTAGATTAAAGTGATTGTTTGCCTAAAGAGGGGTTACCCTATTATAAATATCCAGTTTTGAATGGATACAATTTCAAATTATGAATCTACGTTTAAGTATAGTTGTTAATTTTGGTGATTCTTAGCAAAGTTCGATTAGTATATGTTACAGTGGGAAGACCAAACAATTCTTACAGAAAGAATGTTGAGTCTGTCCAAATATAAAGATTCAGAAAGCCTGAAGACGTACAGAGTATTGCCCATGCACATCCATTGTATTGATGCGAACGTGAGCCATTGTAAAGGTTCATCGATGGCAACAGACACACACATTGCTGCATCACAAACGTTTACCATCAGGTTATGTTTACCAAACACACATTTTAAATGATTTTTGTGATGACTTGATTCACTGAATAGTGCGTTGCACGCGCTAATTTATTGGAGGGCTACATCTATGCGGGCCATGGAAACAAAGGTCAACGACAGTATCGGAGATAATCCGTACACCAAGCGATAAAATAATCTATCCCACGTTATAGAAAATATACGACATCTTTCTGTGATTCAGCATATCCTGTGGATACTGAACATTTAGATGCACTTTGAGAATGTTAGACATTTACTTCTTGTAAGGCAAACAAAGCAGTTATTATGAATCCAAATAGCATCTCAAAACAAACATCCGCATTTTATCGCACATGTTATGATTGCCGACAGAAATTAACACTTTCCTAATGCTGATGTTTCGATTGGGAACGCAGATATATGCACATAGTTACAGTAGAGAGCCGGTTACCATGTACTGCAGGCGAGGTTTTTTAATACTATCGATGTTGCCGTTGGGTTTATCCACTTAGGTCAATTGCAACCCGAATCTGTGAGGCCACTGGGGTTAGCGGATTTTAAACTAATCTCTCCCTCCGAGCTAAGACAGCAACTCAGTTTTACGACACTGAATTAAATGAACAGCTAACTGCTGAGAAGACTGGGTATAAATTGGTAGGCTACGAAGTATTGAGCGTGACATTTCCGGTATTTTCTAGTCTGCTTGCCACTAAAAGTTTACGTCAGTGTTAAAAAGTACGACAGGGCGTTTGTGAATTCATAACACTTTGGACCAGTAACTCCAGAATTCGAATACCCAGAGATTCATAGTCGATAATACTTCTGCATGCAAAAAGGAACCTGATAATACATAAGGCACTCTTGTCATGCTCACCTGACATTAACTCTCTCATAACAAGCAGCAGTTGAATACCACCGACGAATATCAGCGTACGCTTGATTTGGAAGCCTGAAGAAGTAGCCGCCAAGTGAACATTGTCATCACTATCTTTATACTGTAATTTGAAAACACTGCATTGTGAATAACCTTCATAATTAGGGAATTCGTGATTACATGCCTGAACATATTCTTTATCTTGTCAAAGACAGACGGATAAGTGGAAGGACTTAATGTACTACTACAAGTTGAAGTTATCTGACCCTTTATGATGAAGAATAAGAAGTAATGTATGTAACATTTATGCATACAATCGTGTAAACATTGATAATATTGTAAGGAAACTGCACTTGTGTCTTTACTGGATTCACAAGTCCTCTTTGCATAACGCACATACATATTTGGAATAAGAGACACATTGTGGTTATGTTCGTAAGATGCAGTAGAAACTTTATAACGCCACCGACGGACATATGAGAATATGGTAAATTGTATACGTACACAGAGGTACTTAAGACAAAGGGCTTAAATGCCTGAGATATTTTAAAAGTATTGTTGCTGTCTGGGCTGTTGACTGCAGTAGCCGTCTTCGCATATAGAAAAAAACTGGATCAAAACTCGACTTTGGGTGTTCTGTCTACTTAAATAACTCTATATAATACATGGAGATAACATCTAAACTAGTGAATGTTTGGGCCTTCAGTATGTGTCAAGCTGAAAACTTGCGGAAGCCAATGAAAATCTACCTCTGACAAGCGAAATAAACTTACCTGCCAATGTGCAACTAAATTTGGTTCAAACAAGTCTGATCAAATTTTAAACACGACTCCGTGGCTACATTAAAACTAAGTCATTCTGGAGTAGGCGATGCAGAAGAAATGTAACACTGATGGTTTTGTATTTCAGCGAGCTTGCAGTTGAATTAAAGCGGCATATCCCTTTTTTGTCTATGTATACTGTTTTTGTAAGGACGTTAAAACAACATCACAGTTGCTGCAGTAACAGGACAGCCTGTGTGTTGCAGACAGACAGACAATACTTTATTACCTAAAAGGAATTTGTTTTGGATCACAGAGCTTGACAAAGAAATAACTAAAAACATAATAAGAGATAAGTATGTGCTTAGAAATAATTAAACGAATAAGATGATAACAGGACATAATAATCAATACTTGTTTAAAAGTGAAATACTTTGAGGTACAAAACCGAGCTGGTTTAGTCTTGGTGATTGGCACTGTGTAGCGGCGGCCGGAAGGTGAAAGCTTATACTCTAGATTTTAAAAAATGTGTTATGTCATTAATGATTTTTTCAGACGCTAAAAGTAATTGCCGCTCATAGAGAAGTAAAGGATTATCGAAAGTGACCCCGGCTATTTTACTAGCTTTATTTACAATTTTGTTAAGGTTCGATTTGTTCTTGACTGAGAGAAACTCGAACCAGCGCTGAGAAGAAAAAGTGAGTATACTCTGAATAAAAGTTGTTTAAAACAACATCATCAGAGATTGGGAAACATAACTTCTACGTCCCAATAATAGGTCAATATCTGGTGCCAAACCAAAGATCCCTTAACCATATACACGATACACGTGTTGAAAACGACATACTCTTCCGATTCTCTCGTGTTTACAAGATATTGAAAGTTGAGTATCCAGATTGTTAGCCACCTCCAACCTTCGTGCCGTATTTCCTGTTATGTTGGTATTTCTGGGCACAACAGAGGTGTACGAGTGCGGCAGCTAAAGTTGCGCTTGCAAATACAGTTTCTGAATGCAAACAGCCCGTTACTGTTTTGAGGCCTTCTATTAACCGAAGACGAGTTGTTCTGTGGTATTGTAAATCATTCGTATCTTTGGGATGGCGAAGATGTTTCGGTGTGTATGTCTTGTCTTAGTCCTCTGATTGTCTTTTCAATGCCGTTTCTAAAAAAAAAAATTGTTATCAGTTTTGAAATACAGTTTCAATTGTTCATTGTAATAAAAGTCAATACTTCCATGCTGTCGTTGAGGCTGAAAGCAATATTAACTCATTCAGTCACTTAATAGATTCCAAAGCACCCCTACATATTTATACAAAGAAAGATAATACTGGGACCAGAACGTTTGCAATCTCAGAGAACCGTACAACTTAAGTTCTGTAAACAGTATTTAGAGTAAACAAATGTACGTTTAATGGTATGGTGTTAGGCGAGAGTGTGGCAGACTCTCTCAATATGTTTATCTCTTGCGTGTTATTAAATACTGGTGTCGTCTCATCTTTACCTGAAAAATAGGTTGCCTCGTCACTGTTACATTATGTTAAGATCTTTAGATGAAGCTGGACGCACCACATGGGTTTCAAAGGTTAAACACATATTACTCTATGGCTTTGGTTATGCTTGGTTTTAATCAGTAATTGGAAATGTTGGTATGTTCATTTCTCTTTTTAAACAAAGACTAAAGGATAATCTACAACAGTCATGGTATTCATCAATACAGGATTCTTCAAAATGCTTTTATTATAAGCAATATAAGTCTTTGTTGAATGTTGAAAAATACTTGTGTTCTGACATTCCAGTGTATCTAAGGATGTCTTTATCAAGATTTAGATGTAGCAACTTTAAGATAGCAGTAGAAACTGGAAGATATGGCAATATTGAACTAAGAGAAAGACTTACTGTACTGCAAAGCAAAAGGTCTGGATTATATTGATAATGAATGGCATGTCATATTTGTGTGTGGTTGTTATAAAGATTTAAGAGTCAAATACATTGCTAAATATATACAAGAGCCCCTACACTGTACACACTATGATACATCTGTTTCTAAAATGAAAGTTATGATGTTATGTACAACATCGGCTTGTTTTTTGTACCATGTTCACAATATTGTAAATTCTAGAAACAAATGAGTGCTACGTATATCTTCTTAAAACATGCGCACGTGAAAGATACAAAAACTATTATCTGTATGTATTATGGGCCAGTGGCCTCCTTACTGAATAAACTGTCTGTCTGTCTGTCGTAGACAAAGTCGATGTACTATATAGGGATAGAACATATATGTTAAAGATACTTACCTTTTATTATATGGGAGGCCTGTATTTATATTCGAGTTTTAAAAAGTTTGATAATACTGTAGATGTGAGTTTATTTTAACTAATTGTTAACTTTGGTTATTATTAATCGTTATTCTTGTCCAATTTAGAAACAAAGAACTTGAAGTCATCAACTGTGTGAGTTCTGGTTGTCTGTGTCTTGCTACATGTTATCCAAGATATACATAGATTAACTGAGAAAACATGCTGAACTATAGATAGATAAAAAATAGTTATGCCCACGGGTACCATGTGAGTCATGGCAAATGTCTATCATTGTGCATTTGAATCGGAATTTCAGTTCAGCTGTGCAAAAATTAAATTTGGTGAAGACTTCATGTTGTTCAATATATTGGCAAATAAATAATTTTACTTCCATTGCATTAGGAATACACGAGATCAGTGAAAGAAGTAAAAAGCCTCAAAAGGGTAATTTCAACTTTCTGATAGTCAGCTTCCACTTCATGACGAGCAATATTAATTCCAGCAGCTCTTCGTCTTGGTATCAGCTTTTAGAGTCGGACACGGTCGTTCTACAAAGGTTTCAAGCTGTAACATTCATGCCTAAAGGTTGTTCTCGCCCCCCCCCCCCCCATCGAATTTATGTAATTTGTACAACTTTCAAAACGTGGATGACATTCCAACATTTGACGGTTCAGTCTCCAAAATGTTATCCGATATATTTGTTATGGATATTGAAATGGTTTAGTCAGTTTTAGAAGCTTCTCAGCTCATATCGTCATGGTGTTCACCACAATAGTTTACGTGTCTAGTACGTTGGATAGTAACAACATTATTTCGTATTTTCCCTCCCGCATTTAATATTATGTACATGATAAATTAATTCCGTTTACCTTTAGTGCACATAAATAAATATGAGAATGTACTTACATTCGTTGGGCGGTGGGGTAGACTAGTGGTTAAAGGCGTCCGCGGGCCACGCTGAAGACCCAGGTTCGTTTCCCCACATGGGTACAACATGTGAAGCCCATTACTGGTGTCCCCGCCGTGATTTTGCTGGGATATTGCTCAAAGCGGCGTAAAACAATACTCACTCACTCACTTACATTCGTTGAGGTTTGAGTTATAGAAATGCAATTTTGATGGTTTTGGTAACAAGCTTACTGCACGCTCTGAACCTTCAGGCTAAGGAAGGATAACCAGACAGAACGAAAGCCTATAACTTTTGAAGGGATGGCGAGACAGAATGGAAGTCAGCAGGCCGACTATTTGCATTGTCAATACACTGTGTCGCCTCTTTCGTTGCACTTGCAAGGTACATGTATGCGTCTCTATCCCTGTTATATTTAGTCTGCATAATACATCTTGTCTTACCAAACTTCCCGTGGTTATTTAAGGAGAACAGTTGACTAGCCTTGCATTTTATTTATTACTGGTGCCAAGGGTGGTGGAACGCTTACCTTCTCTCGAACTCAAGTAACATCGCTGTTTTGATAGTGATTCATAGACACATGCCCAGGAAAGAGTCGCAATTGAAGAATGGAATTGTTCCCTAGACTTGCTGATAACATAGTACTCTTGCAAAATATGTCTCTGGCCGTCTCCTTTTGAGAGAACAAAGCGAATTCTAAATGAAATACCTATGCCCAACAATTCCAACTCCCATCTCTATACCTCTCCAACATACACATACACAACTCGACAATCTCTCCCGAGTTAAAATGACCGGTCTCCTAAGCTTCATTGACATCTATACATTACCGACTGTCATAAGGCTGCATTGCAGTTGGTATTTCGTGTGATGTAAGTCCAGTTACGTTCAGGCTTGGTTTGAAAGTGACATTCGGAGAGAAATAACCATGAAAAATAAATGTCAAAAGATCAATGAGTAATAATCTACAAAAGAATCCGAATAACAGCCTGAAAGCTCATTTTATGTGATCTTTAATTAGTTTTTCAAACTGCGATGAGATGGAATTGATTCCTGGAAAGCTGTTTGCTTTTCTCACAAAGGATTCTCGTTCATGAATATATTTACCGCTGGGCAAAGATGACTCAGTTTTACAAACTGCTATTATCCTCGGTGACATAACCACTGTAATAACAAACGGTGACGACCACTAAAACACGCTGCGGTGTGAAATCGAACACAGTTATCTCATATTGCTATCCAGGAATAATATTGCCGGCTAAATTTTCTACCCTTTGAAATATTTTTTAGGGACAAATTTGTTATTAATAGAGTGAATGAGTTTAGTTTTACGCCGCTTTTAGCAATATTTCAGAAATATCACAGCGGGGAGATTACACTGTGTACCCATGTAGGGAATCGAACCTGGGTTTTCGGCGTGACTAGCCAACGCGTTATCCACTAGGCTACCCCACCCCCCTATTAATGAAGTGAATGTGTGAATATGCTGGATAAGTACCTATTGTAAAAAGTGCAAGATAAGGGCTTTGTGTGAAACCAGGTTTAAACACAAATGTCTAGTAGGTTGAAAATGCATAATCAAAATCGCTTCATGATCCTGAATTGGTTTGAGTACATTATTCCCTTATAGAAAGTGATCAAATGCTACAAAGTGAGCGATCTTGTCCACTTTCGAAAGGCATTGTGTATTCATTGCTTTCGGCAGTGGGAGCGGGTGCCAACCTGTCAGAGGTGTACACCAAATAAGTGATGAAGTGTTTCTGTGGCTCTTATTGTATCAAACTAAAAAGTAAAAGATTTCTTGTCAATGAAAATACTCAACATAACATTTTATCAGATCTAGCTTCGGCAGTACACAGTGATTGTTCTAAATCTCCAGCAAATATTCAGGATACAAGAGAAACCGAAGATCAAAGAGGAACCACACTGCTACACAGATAGATTCCTATTAATGGTAAAGACCTCGTGGAGAGAGTTCCTTGACTTAATCATGCCTTATGGCATGCTATTTGTGCTCTACTTTCATGAGTTGTTTCGCCATTTGGGAGTGTTTTTCTAATACATTTCCCTGACACTTCCATTGATTGCATTCGACCGAGTATAGCAGGTATTACTCAACCATACCACAATGTGAAGTGTTCCTAATTACGTCTCGAGGTGATGCCTTATTAGTTTCCTTAAATATTTATATTATTAATTCGCTCTTTGCTGATGGACAATTTATAAAGACAAATTAGAAGGGTTAAGTTAATAATCATATTTTGTCAGAAATCCTATTTGGAGTGAGTTTGTGAGTTAATACTTAACGTCACATCATCAATATTTCAGCCAGTTCGAGACGAGAACAAATTTGATATTGATAAGGAATACATTTATGCTATAAAACCTGTTGTCAGTAGACGAAGTGAGAAAACACCCAAGAGTATAAATTTGTATCTAATCAGGACATTACAACAGATCGCCATCAACTGAAAGTAAATAACCATACGAGGGACCTTGGGGACTAACAGTAATTTTGTTATCTGCATGGACCCTAGCAAGGTAAACGTTAAGGAAGGATAACAATATATGGATGAACAACTTCTTTATTGCTGTGAGAGCTTACAACTTACAACACTCTACATAGGCGGATCAGAGGGGTGTGTGTGCAGGGGTGAAAGGGGTGAAAGTGTAGTATTAAATGACTATTGAAACTCTCGTGAAAACGGCTGAAAATGAACTGTGCACCCCCATCTCCATTCCGAACTGTGCACCCCCACCCCTTTCTCAAAACGGTGTAAGAAGGTGCTCTAAGAAGTAATGACACAAAATACCCCATGTCGTGGACACTCCAGAAACCAACTCTGAAAGCATCACATGATCACAGTTGAACGGAGGCTAGTGGGGTGTGGTGGTGAAGTAACGACTAGAACTAAGGCTAGAGAACTACAGAAAACAATACACATAGATATCTAAGTGCATATTATGTATATTATGGCTGGAACATATGGCCAGGACATGAACGTTCTTCACAAAGCTACTATCAAACACACGATAAACCGAGGAATATTTCTGACACTAAAACTGGCAACGCTACATCAAACAGGAACACGCCATATGTCAGTGCAGTAATATATCCTGTCAAATCTCAAAGTGCTTTCCCGACACACTGGCACAACGACAGTGTTACACAAGAACCAGCTGTCTGAGTTATGTTTGCTGTTGTCACATTACAAGAAATCATGCTGAATTCATGTTTGTGGGACACTAGAACAGTTTGTTTCACGTCATGATTTAAGGATGGCATTATATGATAAAGGGTTATCGCCCTTGTTTGTTTTGACGGTCAATGCCCTGTGTTAGGAATAAACACTCTCTACGTCTTGCGAAATACAAGTCCGCTGAAGGCCATTAGCATGTAGGTACTGACTATACAGGAAACCGTATTAATTCCAGGTGAACGGTTCTGTTTGCTGTGGAAAACAACGCATAATATTTGTTCAGAAGAGTGGTTTCATGGCAAAATACTTTTATGTTTAAAATGGCCTTGAAATTTCCAGTGCGCATGATGTGTTTTTCAGTACATTAGTAATGTATCCTCTATGCTTGTAAAATATACTGCCTATTCCGGAAGATTGGCTAACAACAGAATTGTAGTATAAAAAAACATTATTCTAGGATGATTCTCTCGTGTTATTAATCTAATCGAGCGGCTTGAGGCTATGTATGATCGGCAACAGAGTATATATTCGATATTTCAAGAACGTATTAAATTGTACATCACAAGGGAATGTTATCTAATGTTCCACTTTTGTATAACCGTCCCATACGTTTTATGTCACCTACGCTTTTTCTCGGACAACCTGTCATAAACTGGTTACATTATAAGCAACTGCCAATGTTTGGTCGGGGGTAGAAATAGAAGTGTAGTTGCTATGATCGAGATACCAACGTGTTCAATAATTACAGACTGATTTATTCAAACAAAATAATACCACATGTTCACTTCGCCTCGCTTATCCCGTTTATAGAAAGACACACACAGGTTATGAACAGTTCATTCCAGAGTAAGAGTGCCCCAAAAGACCGGTACCTGCGTACTTCGCACGTTTGGAATCAATTCCGTCAGTGACCAATGCCCACGTGTTGTAGACAGACAGTGGTCATCATTGGCCCAGGTGTACATCATTGGCATTGACGAGACCGGCAGAGGTTCGTCTTCAGTGATGAAAGCCGAATGTCTGTTGGAGCTGATGGAATATTTACCCCGAAGTTGAGATGTGGTTCAGAGGTCGCAGGAGAAGAACGTGTCCGTGAAATTGGTAGATGTGACAACTGCCAATTACATTGAACACGTGTTGCTACTTCACTAAACTGCTATGTCAATGTAATTTCAAATTGTTGATTTCGTTGTTACTTTATGCTTTTATCTATTGATATTATAATAAATTTTACAAGGTGAGTGAGTGAGTGAGTTAAAATTTAAAGTCACATCGGCAATATTTCAGCCATATCGTGACTAAAACTAATTCTAAATTCATAATGCATACATATAAAATATATGAAACCAGCCAACGGAGGACGAGTAAAATTACTAGGTTATCACAATTTAGGTAAAACTGGTTAGCATATATCTTTAAAAGTAGAAATTATATTTGGACAATACAATATAAAAATGGGTTATTGATCGCCAACAACTGAAGGTAGATCACCATACTAGGAACCATGGGGACTTACATTACTTTTGCTACCTGCATGGACCCTAGCTGGATTTACACCATCCCTTCAGCCGCTGGCGATTGTAGGAAAATTTAGCCGGCAGTTAAAAGAACAAAGATACTACGTTTAAAATATGGTAAATTTACATTTTACTTTGAAAGTTTTGGGACTTACGTACCCTCTCAGGAGGACAATAATTTTACGCTACTTCAACCCCCTTTGAGGGTACAGCCACTAACAATCTCAGTTACTAATCTAAACTACCAACAATAAAATATTTAGCTATTTACAGATCAGTCAACAAATCTAATTCTTTTAAAAATTCAACAATCAAATGATAATTAACATTATAAAAAAAATCCTTCAATGTTTTGACATGGAAATACTAATCCTTGTGATGGAATATTCAACACAGTGAAGCAGGAGGATCTTCGCCTTTCAGTAAATATTCGTGAGTATATCTAGTGTGGCCGATGCGACATCGTCATAATGACCTCTTCAAATCTGGATTGACATCCCAAGTAGGTGTAACCAATATAAGGTTTTATTGCATGTAATTTATTTATATCTACTTGGGTGTTCCCTGCTTCTGCATCAGATCACGGATGTAGGTTCTAATGCTAGCTTTGTAATCAGAGTATGGGATAAGAAGTGGTGTCACAGATTTGTTGAGTGCTGCCTTGCAGCGAGATTGGCTATTGTGTTCCCAGAAATGCCAACGTGGCTGGGTAACTAACAGAAGACGATGTCGCATTGGCCAGTAGCAAGATCATTATATAATTCGATTATTTCAATTAAAAGTGGATGTTTGCAAAGAGATTTTTAATAGCCTGAAGGCAAGAAGAAAGTCAGAAAATATTATATATTGTTTATGTTTGAGATGTCTTTGAATATATTTAAGAGCTGTTAAGATGGCGTTTCCTTCTGCTGTAAATATAGAGCTGTTATCAGGTATTCTAGAAGATATTGTTCTGGATCAAATGACAGTGACACATGCCACTGCGCCACCGTCCTTGGACCCATCTGTAAATAAGGATTTGTATGCATTATATTTGATTTTTAATTGATTATATTCTTGTTTATACTGTTATTCATTAGTTTCAGATTTCTTAAACTTTGTAAGAGTTAGGTCAACTTCAGGCCCTCACCAGTTGCCAAGGAGGAGAAGAAGAAGACGGGAGGGAGATATATTTTCCAGCTCAATGCCGGCAGCAGAAAGAAATGGTTTAATTCTTAAACCAAGAGGCGGAACAAGAGAAGGCTTTTGTTGTACAACTCCTCATAAGGAGTTTTGTTATATACTGTAAAGATAGTTTGATACGACGTTGAGTAAAGGGATGGCTCATCAGCCTCAACATGGAGACTATCAATAGGAGAGGTTCTAAAAGACCCACGACAAAGTCTTAGGGCTTGGTGGTGGACAGAATCAAGTAGTTTTTAGGTTGCTCTTGCAGGCTCCACCATATACGATGGAGCCATAATCAAGTTTCGAGCGGACCAATGATCGATATAGGTGGAGGAGGGTAGTTTGATCCCCTCCCCACTTTGAGTTGGAAACAACTTTCAACAAATCAAGGGCCTTCAGGCATTTAGCTTTAAATGATTTAATATGCGGCAAAAAGTTAAATGAGAGTCGAAAATTAGACCCAAGAACTTGGCCTCCTTGACAATTTTATTGGAGTGCCATTTAAAGATAGTTCCGGGTCTTTATGCGGCTTATATTTCCTACAAAAGTGTAGACAATTAGTTTTAGACTTGGAAAATTTAAAGCCGTTTTTCAAGACACCATTTATTTATATTATTTAAAACAAATGCAATTGCCGTTCAATAGTATGCATATTTTACCACGACAAGAAATATTAAAATCATCCACAAAACTGATCCATCGATGGAATCACTTAAAACCTTGCATAAACTGTTGATCTTGATACTAAATAAAGTGACATACAAAATACTGCCTTGAGGGACACCCTGATCCTGATTGTAATGATCAGACAGGGTTGAACCCACTCGGACTTGAAATTGTCTGTCTTTTTAAAAACTGTGATATAAAAAGAGGCAAACGGCCTCTCAAACCGAAATCATGTAAATCCTTCAAAATGCCATGCTTCCAGGTCGTATCATAAGCTTTCTCAAGATCAAAGAAAATTCTAAGCGTACCAAATGATCAATGGTACTACGATTTTTCCTGAAACCACATTGAATATTTGTTATAAGGTTATTGGTTTCAAGATACCAAGTTAATGTGTTATTCACCATCCGTTCCATGGTTTTACAGACACAGCTAGTTAGAGATATTGGTCTGTAATTTGACGGATCTGTATGATCCTTGCCAGGTTTTGGTATTGGGACTACAATGGCATTACGCCACGAGGAAGGAAACTTTCCGGACGTCCATATTTTGTCAAATATATCTAAAAGTGTGACATAGTGCAGGTAAGTGTTTCAGTAGCTGATAATGAATATTGCCATCACCCGCTGCAGTGTCATGAGCTTGTTCAAGAGCTGTATATAGTTCATGTAATGAAAACAGTTCATTATAGTCTTCACCATTATTTTGATTCAAAATTTACTTTTGTCTTTTCCTGTTGTTTCTGAGATCTCTGAAACTCAGGGACATAATTACCGATGATGAATTTTTGGCAAGAGTTTCGCTAATTTTATCTGCAATTTTAGATTTGTCAGTTATTAAATTACCGCCATCTTTAAGATGGTGAACAGCAGATTTTGAACCTTTGCCTTTAATTCTTTGAACCATGTTCCATACTCTGGACATTGGCGTACGTGAATTAATTTTGGAGACATAGTTCCTCCAAGACTGGCGTTTGTTTTGTTTGAAGGTACGACGTGCCCTCGCATTGAGTATTTTAAATTTATTTAAGTTATGGACAGTTGGGTGATGGCGGAAATAGTTCTCTGCCGTTTTCCTCGCTTTTCTGGCTTGCCTACAATCATTAAACCATGGTTTCCGTACATGTGGAGTTGTAGAGGACTTTGGTATACACTCATCAGCTATTTCATTTAAAACGTCAGAATAAACCTCAGTAGGATCAGTTATATCACTGAAATATTCGGGTCTTAGTTTAGATGTGCATAAAGTTTGAAATAAGGACCAGGCTGCCTTGGAAAATTTCCATCTTGTATAAGAATCAGATGGATAAATTTCTGAGAGGATAGTTGGAAAGTGGTCCTTTCCTCAGTGGTCATTGTGGACTGACCAGTCAAATTCATTGAGGAGGTTAGGAGTCGCAAGAGACAAATCTAGAGAAGAGTACGCTGCTGGTTGCAGGATGCAGATAAAGTGCTTGAATCGTCATTGTATATACACAAGTCATTATTGGATATAAAATCTTCCAGTATTTTACCTTTAGAGTTAGTGTTTGTACCACCCCAGATCGGAGTTATGGCCATTAAGATCAGGAACCCATTATATAAAAATACAAGGTTTAGGAAGTTGGTCATAGAGAGCTTGAAGATCAGAAAAAATTGTTATCAGTTTTGAAATACAGTTTCAAATTGTTCATTGTAATAAAAGTCAATACTTCCATGCTGTCGTTGAGGCTGAAAGCAATATTAACTCATTCAGTCACTTAATAGATTCCAAAGCACCCTACATATTTATACAAAGAAAGATAATACTGGGACCAGAACGTTTTGCAACTTCAGAGAACCGTACAACTTAAGTTCTGTAAACAGTATTTAAGAGTAAACAAATGTACGTTTAATGGTATGGTGTTAGGCGAGTGTGGCAGACTCCCTCTCCAATATGTTTATCTCTTTGCGTGTTATTAAATACTGGTGTCGTCTCATACATTTACCTGAAAATAGATTGCCTCGTCACTGTTACATTATGTTAAGATCTTTAGATGAAGCTGGACGCACCCACATGGGTTTCAAAGGTTAAACACATATTACTCTATGGCTTTGGTTATGCTTTTGGTTTTAATAAGTAATTGGAAATGTTGGTATGTTCATTTCTCTTTTAAACAAAGACTAAAGGATAATCTACAACAGTCATGGTATTCATCAATACAGGATTCTTCAAAATGCTTTTTATTATAAGCAATATAAGTCTTTGTTGGAATGTTGAAAAATACTTGTGTTCTGTTGACATTCCAGTGTATCTAAGGATGTCTTTATCAAGATTTTAGATGTAGCAACTTTAAGATAGCAGCAGAAACTGGAAGATATGGCAATATTGAACTAAGAGAAAGACTTACTGTACTGCAAAGCAAAAGGTCTGGATTATATTGATAATGAATGGCATGTCATATTTGTCAGTGTGTGGTTGTTATAAAGATTTAAGAGTCAAATACATTGCTAAATATATACAAGAGCCCTACACTGTACAATAATACTATGATACATCTGTTTCAAAATGAAAGTTATGATGTTATGTACAACATCGGCTTGTTTTTTGTACCATGTTCACAATATTGTAAATTCTAGAAACAAATGAGTGCTACGTATATCTTCTTAAAACATGCGCACGTGAAAGATACAAAAAACTATTATCTGTATGTATTATGGGCCAGTGGCCTCCTTACTGAATAAACTGTCTGTCTGTCTGTCGTAGACAAAGTCGATGTACTATATAGGGATAGAACATATATGTTAAAGATACTTACCTTTTCTTATATGGGAGGCCTGTATTTATATTCGAGTTTTTAAAAAGCTTTGATAATACTGTAACTTTGGAAAAGATTATTAATGAGTTTATTTTAACCAATTGTTAACTTTGGTTATTATTAATCGTTATTCTTGTCCAATTTACGCTGAACACAAAGAACTTGAAGTCATCAACTGTGTGAGTTCTGGTTGTCTGTGTCTTGCTACATGTTATCCAAGATATACATAGATTAACTGAGAAAACATGCTGAACTATAGATAGATAAAAAATAGTTATGCCCACGGGTACCATGTGAGTCATGGCAAATGTCTATCATTGTGCATTTGAATCGGAATTTCAGTTCAGCTGTGCAAAAATTAAATTTGGTGAAGACTTCATGTTGTTCAATATATTGGCAAATAAATAATTTTACTTCCATTGCATTAGGAATACACGAGATCAGTGAAAGAAGTAAAAGCCCTCAAAAGGGTAATTTCAACTTTCTGATAGTCAGCTTCCACTTCATGACGAGCAATATTAATTCCAGCAGCTCTTCGTCTTGGTATCAGCTTTTAGAGTCGAACACGGTCGTTCTACAAAGGTTTCAAGCTGTAACATTCATGCCTAAAAGTTGTTCTCGCCCCCATCGAATTTATGTAATTTGTACAACTTTCAAAACGTGGATGACATTCCAACATTTGACGGTTCAGTCTCCAAAATGTTATCCGATATATTTGTTATGGATATTGAAATGGTTTAGTCAGTTTTAGAAGCTTCTCAGCTCATATCGTCATGGTGTTCACCACAATAGTTTACGTGTCTAGTACGTTGGATAGTAACAACATTATTTCGTATTTTCCCTCCCGCATTTAATATTATGTACATGATAAATTAATTCCGTTTACCTTTAGTGCACATAAATAAATATGAGAATGTACTTACATTCGTTGGGCGGTGGGGTAGACTAGTGGTTAAGGCGTCCGCGGGCCACGCTGAAGACCCAGGTTCGTTTCCCCACATGGGTACAACATGTGAAGCCCATTACTGGTGTCCCCGCCGTGATTTTGCTGGGATATTGCTCAAAGCGGCGTAAAACAATACTCACTCACTCACTTACATTCGTTGAGGTTTGAGTTATAGAAATGCAATTTTGATGGTTTTGGTAACAAGCTTACTGCACGCTCTGAACCTTCAGGCTAAGGAAGGATAACCAGACAGAACGAAAGCCTATAACTTTTGAAGGGATGGCGAGACAGAATGGAAGTCAGCAGGCCGACTATTTGCATTGTCAATACACTGTGTCGCCTCTTTCGTTGCACTTGCAAGGTACATGTATGCGTCTCTATCCCTGTTATATTTAGTCTGCATAATACATCTTGTCTTACCAAACTTCCCGTGGTTATTTAAGGAGAACAGTTGACTAGCCTTGCATTTATTTATTACTGGTGCCAAGGGTGGTGGAACGCTTACCTTCTCTCGAACTCCAAGTAACATCGCTGTTTTGATAGTGATTCATAGACACATGCCCAGGAAAGAGTCGCAATTGAAGAATGGAATTGTTCCTAGACTTGCTGATAACATAGTACTCTTTGCAAAATATGTCTCTGGCCGTCTCTCCTTTGAGAGAACAAAGCGAATTCTAAATGAAATACCTATGCCCAACAATTCCAACTCCCATCTCTATACCTCTCCAACATACACATACACAACTCGACAATCTCTCCCGAGTTAAAATGACCGGTCTCCTAAGCTTCATTGACATCTATACATTACCGACTGTCATAAGGCTGCATTGCAGTTGGTATTTCGTGTGATGTAAGTCAGTTACGTTCAGGCTTGGTTTGAAAGTGACATTCGAGAGAAATAACCATGAAAAAATAAATGTCAAAAGATCAATGAGTAATAATCTACAAAAGAATCCGAATAACAGCCTGAAAGCTCATTTTATGTGATCTTTAATTAGTTTTTCAAACTGCGATGAGATGGAATTGATTCCTGGAAAGCTGTTTGCTTTTTCACAAAGGATTCTCGTTCATGAATATATTTACCGCTGGGCAAAGATGACTCAGTTTTACAAACTGCTATTATCTCGGTGACATAACCACTGTAATAACAAACGGTGACGACCACTAAAACACGCTGCGGTGTGAAATCGAACACAGTTATCTCATATTGCTATCCAGGAATAATATTGCCGGCTAAATTTTCTACCCTTTGAAATATTTTTTAGGGACAAATTTGTTATTAATAGAGTGAATGAGTTTAGTTTTACGCCGCTTTTAGCAATATTTCAGAAATATCACAGCGGGAGATTACACTGTGTACCCATGTAGGGAATCGAACCTGGGTTTTCGGCGTGACTAGCCAACGCGTTATCCACTAGGCTACCCCACCCCCTATTAATGAAGTGAATGTGTGAATATGCTGGATAAGTACCTATTGTAAAAGTGCAAGATAAGGGTTTGTGTGAAACCAGGTTTAAACACAAATGTCTAGTAGGTTGAAAATGCATAATCAAAATCGCTTCATGATCCTGAATTGGTTTGAGTACATTATTCCCTTTATAGAAAGTGATCAAATGCTACAAAGTGAGCGATCTTGTCCACTTTCGAAAGGCATTGTGTATTCATTGCTTTCGGCAGTGGGAGCGGTGCCAACCTGTCAGAGGTGTACACCAAATAAGTGATGAAGTGTTTCTGTGGCTCTTATTGTATCAAACTAAAAAGTAAAAGATTTCTTGTCAATGAAAATACTCAACATAACATTTTATCAGATCTAGCTTCGGCAGTACACAGTGATTGTTCTAAATCTCCAGCAAATATTCAGGATACAAGAGAAACCGAAGATCAAAGAGGAACCACACTGCTACACAGATAGATTCCTATTAATGGTAAAGACCTCGTGGGAGAGAGTTCCTTGACTTAATCATGCCTATGGCATGCTATTTGTGCTCTACTTTCATGAGTTGTTTCGCCATTTGGGAGTGTTTTTCTAATACATTTCCCCTGACACTTCCATTGATTGCATTCGACCGAGTATAGCAGGTATTACTCAACCATACCACAATGTGAAGTGTTCCTAATTACGTCTCGGGTGATGCCTTATTAGTTTCCTTAAATATTTATATTATTAATTCGCTCTTTGCTGATGGACAATTTATAAAGACAAATTAGAAGGGTTAAGTTAATAATCATATTTTGTCAGAAATCCTATTTGGAGTGAGTTTGTGAGTTAATACTTAACGTCACATCATCAATATTTCAGCCAGTTCGAGACGAGAACAAATTTGATATTGATAAGGAATACATTTATGCTATAAAACCTGTTGTCAGTAGACAGTGAAAACACCCAAGAGTATAAATTTGTATCTAATCAGGACATTACAACAGATCGCCATCAACTGAAAGTAAATAACCATACGAGGGACCTTGGGGACTAACAGTAATTTTGTTATCTGCATGGACCCTAGCAAGGTAAACGTTAAGGAAGGATAACAATATATGGATGAACAACTTCTTTATTGCTGTGAGAGCTTACAACTTACAACACTCTACATAGGCGGATCCAGAGGTGTGTGTGTGCAGGGGTGAAAGGGGTGAAAGTGTAGTATTAAATGACTATTGAAACTCTCGTGAAAACGGCTGAAAATGAACTGTGCACCCCCATCTCCATTCCGAACTGTGCACCCCACCCCTTTCTCAAAACGGTGTAAGAAGGTGCTCTAAGAAGTAATGACACAAAATACCCCATGTCGTGGACACTCCAGAAACCAACTCTGAAAGCTTATCACATGATCACAGTTGAACGGGGAGGGGGGAGGCTAGTGGGGTGTGGTGGTGAAGTAACGACTAGAACTAAGGCTAGAGAACTACAGAAAACAATACACATAGATATCTAAGTGCATATTATGTATATTATGGCTGGAACATATGGCCAGGACATGAACGTTCTTCACAAAGCTACTATCAAACACACGATAAACCGAGGAATATTTCTGACACTAAAACTGGCAACGCTACATCAAACAGGAACACGCCATATGTCAGTGCAGTAATATATCCTGTCAAATCTCAAAGTGCTTTTCCCGACACACTGGCACAACGACAGTGTTACACAAGAACCAGCTGTCTGAGTTATGTTTGCTGTTGTCACATTACAAGAAATCATGCTGAATTCATGTTTGTGGGACACTAGAACAGTTTGTTTCACGTCATGATTTAAGGATGGCATTATATGATAAAAGGGTTATCGCCCTTGTTTGTTTTTGACGGTCAATGCCCTGTGTAAGGAATAAACACTCTCTACGTCTTGCGAAATACAAGTCCGCTGAAGGTCATTAGCATGTAGGTACTGACTATACAGGAAACCGTATTAATTCCAGGTGAACGGTTCTGTTTGCTGTGGAAAACAACGCATAATATTTGTTCAGAAGAGTGGTTTCATGGCAAATACTTTTATGTTTAAAATGGCCTTGAAATTTCCAGTGCGCATGATGTGCTTTTTTCAGTACATTAGTAATGTATCCTCTATGCTTGTAAAATATACTGCCTATTCCGGAAGATTGGCTAACAACAGAATTGTAGTATAAAAAACATTATTCTAGGATGATTCTCTCGTGTTATTAATCTAATCGAGCGGCTTGAGGCTATGTATGATCGGCAACAAGAGTATATCTTCGATATTTCAAGAACGTATTAAATTGTACATCACAAGGGAATGTTATCTAATGTTCCACTTTTGTATAACCGTCCCATACGTTTTATGTCACCTACGCTTTTCTCGGACAACCTGTCATAAACTGGTTACATTATAAGCAACTGCCAATGTTTGGTCGGGGTAGAAATAGAAGTGTAGTTGCTATGATCGAGATACCAACGTGTTCAATAATTACAGACTGATTTATTCAAACAAAATAATACCACATGTTCACTTCGCCTCGCTTATCCCGTTTATAGAAAGACACACACAGGTTATGAACAGTTCATTCCAGAGTAAGAGTGCCCCAAAAGACCGGTACCTGCGTACTTCGCACGTTTGGAATCAATTCCCGTCAGTGACCAATGCCCACGTGTTGTAGACAGACAGTGGTCATCATTGGCCCAGGTGTACATCATTGGCATTGACGAGACCGGCAGAGGTTCGTCTTCAGTGATGAAAGCCGAATGTCTGTTGGAGCTGATGGAATATTTACCCCCGAAGTTGAGATGTGGTTCAGAAGGTCGCAGGAGAAGAACGTGTCCGTGAAATTGGTAGATGTGACAACTGCCAATTACATTGAACACGTGTTGCTACTTCACTAAACTGCTATGTCAATGTAATTTCAAATTGTTGATTTCGTTGTGTGAGTGAGTGAGTGAGTTAAAATTTAAAGTCACATCGGCAATATTTCAGCCATATCGTGACTAAAAACAATTCTAAATTCATAATGCATACATATAAAAAATATATGAAACCCAGCCAACGGAGGACAGTAAAATTACTAGGTTATCACAATTTAGGCAAAACTAGTTAGCATATATCTTTAAAAGTAGAAATTATATTTGGACAATACAATATAAAATGGGTTATTGATCGCCAACAACTGAAGGTAGATCACCATACTAGGAACCATGGGGACTTACATTACTTTTGCTACCTGCATGGACCCTAGCTGGATTTACATCATCCCTTCGGCCGCTGGCGATTGTAGGAAATTTTAGCCGGCAGTTAAAATAACAAAATACTACGTTTAAAATATGGTAAATTTACATTTTACTTTGAAAGTTTTGGGACTTACGTACCCTCTCAGGAGGACAATAATTTTACGCTACTTCAACCCCTTTGAGGGTACAGCCACTAACAATCTCAGTTACTAATCTAAACTACCAACAATAAAATATTTATCTATTTACAGATCAGTCAACAAATCTAATTCTTTTAAAAATTCAACTATTAAATGATAATCAACATTACTAAAAGATCCTAACAATAGTTTTGACATTGAAATATTTATCCCTTGTGATGGAATATTCGACACAGTCAAGCAGGTGATGCTTGAGTGATTCTCTCATCACAACGGATACAAAATGGAGGATCTTCACCTCATCCTCAAATATATCTGAGTGTGGCCGCCATGCGACATCGTCGCATGATGACCTCTTCAAATCTGGATTGACAACCCAAGTAGGTGTAACCAATATAAGGGTTTTATTTCATGTAATTTATTAATACCTACTTGGGTGTTCCACTTCTTCTGCATCAGATCACGGATGTAAGTTCTAATGCTAGCTTTGTAATCAGAGTATGGAATAAGAAGTGGTGTCACAGATTTGTTGAGTGCTGCCTTAGCAGCAAGATCAGCCATTGTATTCCCAGAAATGCCAACGTGGCTGGGTAACCAACAAAAGACGATGTCGCATTGGCCAGTAGCAAGCTCATTATACAATTCAATAATTTCTAATAAAAGTGGATGTTTACAAGAAAGATTTTTAATAGCCTGAAGACACGAAAGAGAATCGGAAAAGATTATGTATTGTTTATATTTACGGTGTTTATTAATATATTTAAGAGCTGTTAATATGGCGTTAGCTTCTGCTGTGAAAATAGAGCTGTTGTTTGGTAGTCGAGAAGATATTGTTCTGGATCCAATGACAGTGGCACATGCCACCGCGCCACCATCCTTGGACCCATCTGTAAATAAGGATTTATATGTATTATATTTATTTTTAATTGATTATATTCTTGTTTATATTGCAATTCATTAGTTTCAGATTTCTTAAACTTTGTCAGAGTTAGGTCAACTTCAGGCCTCACCAGTTGCCAAGGAGGAGAAGAAAGAAGACGGGAAGGAGATATATTTTCCAGCTCAATGCCGGCAGCAGAAATTAATGGTTTAATTCTGTAAACCAAGAGGCGGAACAAGAGAAGGCTTTTTGTTGTACAAATCCTCATAAAGAGGATTGAAAACACAGTTAAATGCAGGATTAGACTCGTTAGAATAGAGTTTTGTTATATACTGTAAAGATAATTTTATACGACGTTGGTTAAGGGATGGCTCATCCGCCTCAACATAGAGACTATCAATAGGAGAGGTTCTAAAAGACCCAAGACAAAGTCTTAGGCCTTGGTGGTGGACAGAATCAAGTAGTTTTAGGTTGCTTTTGCAGGCTCCACCATATACGATGGAGCCATAATCAAGTTTCGAGCGGACCAATGATCGATATAGGTGGAGGAGGGTAGTTTGATCCCCTCCCCACTTTGAGTTGGAAACAACTTTCAACAAATCAAGGGCCTTCAGGCATTTAGCTTTAAGGGATTTAATATGCGGCAAAAAGTTAAATGGGAGTCGAAAATTAGACCCAAGAACTTGGCCTCCTTGACAACTTTGATTGGAGTGCCATTTAAAGATAGTTCGGGTCTTTATGCGGCTTATATTTTCTACAAAAGTGTAGACAATTAGTTTTAGACTTGGAAAATTTAAAGCCGTTTTCAAGACACCATTTATTTATTTTATTTAAACACAACTGCAATTGCCGTTCAATAGTATGCATATTTTTACCACGACAAGAAATATTAAAATCATCCACAAAAAGTGATCCATCGATTGAATCGTTTAAAACCTTGGATAAACTGTTGATCTTGATACTAAATAAAGTGACAGACAAAATACTGCCTTGAGGGACACCCTGATCCTGATTGTAATGATCAGACAGGGTTGAACCCACTCGGACTTGAAATTGTCTGTCTTTTAAAAACTGTGATATAAAAAGAGGCAAACGGCCTCTCAAACCAAAATCATGTAAATCCTTCAAAATGCCATGCTTCCAGGTCGTATCATAAGCTTTCTCAAGATCAAAGAAAATTGATACAGCATGTTGTTTATTTACTATAGCATTCTTAACAAAGGATTCTAAACGTACCAAATGATCAATGGTACTACGATTTTTCCTGAAACCACATTGAATATTTGTTATAAGGTTATTGGTTTCAAGATACCAAGTTAATCTATTATTCACCATCCGTTCCATGGTTTTACAGACACAGCTAGTTAGAGATATTGGTCTGTAATTTGACGGATCTGTATGATCCTTGCCAGGTTTTGGTATTGGGACTACAATGGCATTACGCCACGAGGGAGGAAAATTTCCGGACGTCCATATTTTGTCAAATATATCTAAAAGTGTGACCAGACATGGTTCAGGTAAGTGTTTCAGTAGCTGATAATGAATATTGTCATCACCCGCTGCAGTGTCATGAGCTTGCTCAAGAGCTGTATATAGCTCATGTAATGAAAACAGTTCATTATAGTCTTCACCATTATTTGATTCAAAATTAACTTTTGTCTTTTCCTGTTGTTTCTGATATCTCTGAAACTCAGGGACATAATTTGCCGATGATGAATTTTTGGCAAGAGTTTCGCCAATTTTATCTGCAATTTTAGATTTGTCAGTTATTAAATTATCGCCATCTTTAAGATGGTGAACAGCAGATTTTGAACCTTTGCCTTTAATTCTTTGAACCATGTTCCATACTCTGGACATTGGCGTACGTGAATTAATTTTGGAGACATAGTTCCTCCAAGATTGCCGTTTGTTTTGTTTGAAGGTACGACGTGCCTTCGCATTGAGTATTTTAAATTTATTTAAGTTATGGACAGTTGGGTGATGGCGGAAATAGTTCTCTGCCTTTTTCCTCGCTTTTCTGGCTTGCCTACAATCTGTATTAAACCATGGTTTCCGTACATGTGGAGTTGTAGAGGACTTTGGTATACACTCATCAGCTATTTCATTTAAAACGTCAGAATAAACCTCAATAGGATCAGTTATATCACTGAAATATTCGGGTCTTAGTTTAGATGTGCATAAAGTTTGAAATAAGGACCAGTCTGCCTTGGAAAATTTCCATCTTGTATAAGATGTAGAATCAGATGGATAAATTTCTGATAGGATAGTTGGAAAGTGGTCACTTCCACAGAGGTCATTGTGGACTGACCAGTCAAATTCATTGAGGAGGTTAGAGTCTGCAAGAGACAAATCTAGAGAAGAGTACGTGCCGGTTGCAGGATGCAGATAAGTGCTTGAATCGTCATTGTATATACACAAGTCATTATTGGATATAAAATCTTCCAGTATTTTACCTTTAGAGTTAGTGTTTGTACCACCCCAGATCGGGTTATGGCCATTAAGATCACCCATTATAATACAAGGTTTAGGAAGTTGGTCATAGAGAGCTTGAAGATCAGACTGCTGGAGTGTTGAAGAAGGCGGAATATATAGAGAGCATAGTGTAAAGGTAACGTGAAGAGTTAGTCTCACAGCAACAGCTTGGAGACTAGTTGTGAGTGTAACAGGACTATGGATAACGTCATGCTTTACAAGGATTGAAGACCCTCCAGTGGCCCTGTCACCCGGAGGTGAGAAATAATGATATGCATCAAACTGACGTAGATTAAAAGTATCTGTCTGCTTTAGATATGTTTCCTGCAGACAGAATGCGGATGGTGCAAGATCTTGGACTAATAGATGTAACTCATTAAAATTAGTCCTTAATCCTCTACAATTCCACTGTACTATATTTTTGGAATACATTATCTTTTTGGTGGGTTGATTGGGGATCTACCCCGCACGGTTTTGAGGGCGACAAGCTATGTGCCCTGGAATGGATGGTGTCAGACACTTCCATATCCTCCATTGATCCAAACCTATTAAACAATTTTATCTTATCATCTGACCCTTTAGGAGCTCGAGTTGGTTTCGAAGGTTCTGTTCTTGTTTTGGTTTTCGATTTTACTATTTGTTTTTCATTCTTCTTTTCACACTGAGATCGAGACTGAGAAGGGGTAGGAGATACGTTTTGCTGCGTAGAAGGTGGTGTTGTCTGAGTGGACTGTTCAGGAAAGATAGATTTGGGATGTTCTGTATTCACCCATGTCAAGTCAGTCTGACATGAGCTTGATGAAGTGATTACTGGTGAAGTAGTTCCTTTTGAGGACGTTTCAGGAGTTTTAGTGACGGAGGCGTAAGTCTCAGTGAGTTCAGTGGACTGTACAATTTTTTTGCTTCTGCAAAACTGACGTTTCTGGAAAATTTGACTCTGTTAATTTCCATTTGCTTTTTCCAAATGGGACATTCTTTAGAAAAAGACGAATGAGGTCCCGAACAGTTTGCACATTTTTTATAAATACTATCACAATCTTCTGTTACATGTGTATTCTCAGCACAGTGAGCACATGTAACAGACAATGTGCAAGTATTAACACCATGTCCGTATTTCTGACACTTGAAGCAGCGCAGAGGGTTTGGAATGAATACATCAACGTTCAGATTGCAATAACCTGCCTTGACTGACTTTGGAGGAATTGGTGCAGAAAATGAAAAAAGGTAAGTGTTTGTTTGAACAATCTCATTATTTTTCCTGGTTGTAAACCTTTTGACGAATGAAACTCCTTGGTCTTTCATCTCGGATACAATATCGAGCTCAGTCATGTCTGCAAATAGATGATCTCGATCTCTAACAATACCTTTGCTGGTGTTTAACGTTCTGTGAGCTGACACCAGAACCGGGACTCAATGAACACATCAATTGATAGCAGGTTGGTTGCTTGTTGTTTTCTGTTACATTCGATTAACAGCGATCCTGTACGCAAGCGTTTGATGTTTTTAACTTCTCCTGCTATTCCAGAGACACCTTTAGAAATTGCAAAAGGGTTTAGTTTTAATGGAGTCTTGTCGAGAGTCTCGATAACCAAAAATCGTGGCCAATAATCGATAGATATGGAGGGTCGTTGCTGATCATCGTTTTCAAGTGGACGTTTGGTTTTTGTTAGGGGTTTGATAATCCATGGTTGTTGTTATATTGGTTCGTCATCCAAGCTCCCCACCCACCACGGAGTATCATAAAGACAATGCTAAAACAAGTGGATTTCCGACTTGCAGCACCAAGGATACTTGGATGATATACTCCAGCAGAAGAATTATAAATAATTACTCCACCAGATTGGCCCATGAGCCACCGCCTTCTGGGCATAAGACTCTAGGCAATTTATAGAATGAAAGTTCTAATTTGAATTTCGAAGGAAACATCATAAAGCCAAGACATTTGATAGAAACATTTAACAATATAATATATTTGTGCAGCACAATATACATGCACAGGGCTTGGCATGACCAGCCGATTGGTAGAACCGGGCCCATTCTACCACCCGTCTAGGTGAAGTAAGGGCCGAAGTGGTGTGTTGGGCAAAAGGAACACTGTTCCTGGCTCCAGTGCCCTCAACCACCAGAATCCCGTCCTCCACCGACACAGGGGCGCAACCCACGGCAAACGGGTTGGTGGACCAAATATACCCCCGGGTCCACAATGGGGGGTTGAAGAGCTCTTAGCGTTACCCAGCACCCACCACGAGGAGGTGGCTCTTCACGGGTGCCACTATTATTTACAGCTGCACATGGTTCCACTCAGTATGTTGGAACTGCTTTAGTAAAACTACTTACACGTTAAAACTGTTTGCACAAGAAACCACTAATGATGATGTAACGCTTCAAATAAGACCTACCTAAACGATAAAACAACACAGATGGTGGAACTTCTTTAGTAAGAACTACCTACATGTTAAAACCGTTTGCACAAGGAACCACCATTGCAGCTTTTTCACACAGCTGATTTAATCTTGATGGGCATACTAGTATATCACAGACAACCGCTAATCATAGGGGATGTACTTCACAATGACCAGACAACCACGGTGGGATCATTTCATGACAGAAGGAATGCGACTCTGTCATGACTTTCTAATGATCATCACTCCACACTAGGACTTACTTCTCTCAATGGCAGCCCGACCGCGTCATACCAAAAGACGTTAAAATATGGTACTTGTTGGTCCCTGTCTGGCGCTCGGCATTAATGGGTACAACAAGGACCGGTCGGCCTCGGAGTCAGTATAATGTGTCTGAGTGGGGTATTCATGCTTCACTGCGGCATGGTATCTCAGTGGGCTAGCAGCTTCGGTCTGGTCTAGTACAAACAGCTACACATACACATACACATGCTAATACCCTTCAGAGATGACGTTTCTCAGAGACAGTTTTGTCATTTCTGATAGTAATTCCCAAAAGAATACGAATGTGCCAACGGCCTATTTCCTGGACTCGACCACGTGGAGTTCATGATGCTGATGTTACTGATCAATCAAATCGCACAGCTGTACCCTCGAAATGACATGTTTGTGGTCGATTAAACACACATCTCTCTTGTGATTAGTGTCAGGGGCCAGTTTCACAGGCATCATCATTCCGTTACATTGTGATAATACAAATGAGGTTCTATCAGAATAAAGACAAAAGGCAATGCCTTTATCACGGAACAGCCATCGACCAACGGTGAAATACATGTCACGCCAAAGATTTAAGAAGAGCGACGGGAAACCATTGTAGTGGAGATATCTCTAAACTAACATATTCCATTTTTTATGTGCTTTACACGAATATAACTTCCCAAAACATTATGAAAAGGAGCACTTTACTTCTTAAATGAGAAATTTTGTAATTTTCTACCTGGCGATGCGCTTGTTTAGATTAGGTTGTGCATACTAAGGTACCATGAGATGAATCTGCCACTAACAGGTACAATGTATGTGAGTGAATAAGTGCTCAGAGGACGACTACATCATGAGACTGATGGCCGAGAGGTTCACACGAACTTTCAGCTCGTACACAGCCGCAAACATGTAACGAATTGCTTATGTTTAGAACTATATAGACACAGTGTCAATATGTTACCATAAACCATAGCAAAGGAACGCATGCAAACCTCCATTTACCCTAAATATCCGGATCAGCTGACCCTGGAGGAATAATTAAATGGCAAATCGAAACGCAACAAGAACGATAAACTGTAGTTTATTTATAGAAACAAACGTGGCCAAAAATGACTATTTTGTAGCGCTGATAATGGTGGTTGTATGCCGTTACCAAGAACAGTCATTCTTAATCTTCTGGCAATCGATCCTCAGGAAAACATATACCGATCAAACACCCACAATATTAATATCAGGTGTAAATTCCGCCAACTGCAAAACATTCCTGGCCCTCCTCCACCCCGATTGTAATCAACGTTGAATTTGACGTTGAGGTAAATGCGTTTCTTTCTTGATTCAAGGATTTCTCACGATTTTGTACTGCGACCAATATTGTCCCAAAGACATACTGTATGGTATCTTGACGTTGTTACGTACCTTGACGTTCTGAAATCCCCAAAGAGAGCTAGCTAGTCGTACTGATGTGTGGACTGGGCACAACAACGAATGACTGATAGGTCATCTAGCTATACACGGAAAGAATGAATGTTGCTTTCGTTTCATCAGCAATTGTCCAGCTATTCGAGGCGAGAACTGGTAACTATGGATTTCTACATGAACACATAAAAAAGAACAGTACTAAAACGAATGATCTTACGTACAATTCAAAATATCAGTCAAATATCAGCAATAATTTGATAAAGCATAAAACTAACAATTCTGCTAAAAGTTATTTCTTTTCATTAGGACCACTTTCTTTCAAAAGGTATAAATTTTATTGCTAGAAATTTGTGCAAAAGGTATTTTAAATTAGAAACATTAAAATATGTTTCACGAATCAATGCCGTATCCACACAATCTAAAAGTATATGTTTCATGGTATGCTGTCACTGACAAGGAATACACACGGGGCATTATCGCCGTTTAAAAGGAAAGAATGAGTAAAATGTGAATGTCATATACGACATCGTATAGAATGCTGTAATGACATTCCATATACATCGACGTTCTTGTTGTACCAGTGACATTCCAGATACTTCAGCGACGTTCTTGTTGTACCAGTGACATTCCTGATACATCGGCGACGGAGAAATTTAGTCGAACATTAACATACCACGTATTCAACTATTAAAACAACCAATGTATAGAATATACACATTGTACGTAATAATTTATGAATGAGATCTATATCTTTAAACAAATGAAATGAGGATTAACTTTATCTAAAAGATCTTTTCCTACTGGGACATGGTAAAAAATATCCCTGGTAATGGAAAAAATGGGAGAAAAGATGTTAAAAGCCTCTTCATCCCGGGAAAGTGTTTAATAGGATCAGTTCACGGCCACATTGGAAAGTACAGCTAAATTTCGTTCATAAGACGAAATGAGTGAGTTGAGTTTTACGCCGCACTCCAGCAATATTCCAGCTATATGGCGGCGGTCTGTAAATAGTCGAGTCTGGACCAGACAATCCAGTGATCAACAGCATGATCATCCATCTGCGCAATTGTGAACCGATGACGTGTGTCAACCAAGTCAAGCGAGCCTGACCACCCGATCCCGTTAGTCGCCTCTTACGACAAAGCATAGTCGCTTTTGTGGCAAGCGTGGGTTGCTGAAGACCTATTCTACCCCGGATCTTCACGGGTCTAAAAGCAAAGAAGCCAATGCTATGTGTTTTGAACGTTCAATATGTGGAATAAAAACGATCCATTGAAGGAGAATTTGAGCGAGTCTGACCAAGTATTATACTAACGAAACGAAAATGTTTCAAATACAAAACTGTTACCATGAGAAACAATAATTGGCTATAAGGAGAAGCATTACATGAAGTTAAGCATTGGTCAAAGCTGAAAACTCAATCAAACCTGTCAACAAGCAAATAAATCGCGTTTACAAAATCACAAACACCCGCCTCTCAAAATAATTGCCTTCGAACACGCAGTGCAATCTATAAACTATTGTTGCTCAAGACACAAACAACCGCGTTGTTTCAACACTCACACCCAACGGCACCCTTGTACACACAGAGACTGCATATCGAGCTTGTTTCAGATACAGTTGTGCCCAAAAGAGGCACCCTTTTAATCTTATTCAGCATCATGTGGGTCACTGTCGCAGATACAGTTACTGTATTATTCAAGAAGAGACATATTCCCTTTAATCTTGTTGAACAGAATGTGAATTATCTGACAAGACGAATTGAATAACGCGCGGAAAACGTATGGAAACATTCCTAATGGTTTAGTGAATGTTTTCCTTTTATCCATAACTGGTCGAAATCCAATATAGTTATTCAATATCCACAAATGTGAAAAGGACGTTTTATGGCGGCAACTATGAAGAGCATCCACTTTGTGATGAGTGATTGGTCATGGGTAAAGCTGATTCCTCCAACCCTACCCCTACCCTTTCCAGCACCCACATTGCTCGTTATAAAGAGGCGACCAAATGGGCTACCTGTTTGCCGTGGGTAGGGCGGTTGAGAGGTGTACTGCTTCCAGGAAAAGCGTCACTTTCCACGATACACCACTTCGACCCTTACTTTAGCTGGACGGGGTGGTAGAATGGGCCCACGTCTATCAATCGACTGATCACGCCAATCCCTGGGTCCGGAAAGTAACTTTGCACACATTTGATTTTTCACAATCCTGTTTCTTTCCTTGGTCATTTCTGTCTAAAATCACAAAATATTGAGTGTTAATTTTGCCTACGGTTCTCTGCCAGTAGGCCCATGTGGCTGATCTGGTAGGATATTTTCCTTCTTGAGAATACCTTCCTGGTCGCCTTGGTATCTTCTGTTGGCGATCCACAGATGTGAGGTATCTTTGTGGACGCTCCGTGGCGGGTGGGGAGCTAGCAGGGTCAGCAATATTCGTTACTACCACGGCAGTTTCTGTCGATTTGTTATCTTCGGAAACTTAGGCTGCTACAGCTGGCACTAGCGCTAATAATTGGTGTCGTTT